>NC_088384.1:78160384-78476538 GCF_037993035.2 Macaca fascicularis
GAATATGGTTGAACAAAAAAAGTGGCAATCAAAACAAAATATTGAAATATGTCCCATATTTTCATTACTAATTATGAAAAATAAAAATGAATTAGCTTTTTAAAATGTATGCCTTACAAAAAAATGTTTAACATCATCTGTGCTTCGTCACGTTATATTTAAGTATTCACAGAAAGTATTATCAAGAGACTGGGTCGTTTTTTTAATAGACCTTATTTCCTAGAGCAGTTTTATGTTCATAGCTAAATTGAGCAGAAGGTACAGAGATTTCCCATATATCCCCTGTCCCCATACACAACTAATTTTTAAAATACGGAGTGTGATAAATAAAACACACCAAGAAATCCTACCAGTCAAGCAAATCATACTTCTACATGTCTTATGGAAAACTGTATTTGAGTTACAGTTAGGTTTAGGAAAATTTTATAAAAAGAGACATTAAAATAAATATCTAATTGATGCCAAAATTAGCACAAAATCATAGTGTCTAATATACTTTGTTGGCAAAATTTTGTCTTCAATTTCTCTCTTATAAAAAAGTCTAAAGAAAAAAGTAATAATTAATAAATATAACAATTTTCATGAAAAGTTTGGGTGCTCTAAGCAATATAGTATTTTCTATAACTAAATACAACTATATCTGCTTACTTTCAGGGACCATGAAAATAAAACTGTGATAGCCCTCTACAAGCAATAGAAACCATAAATTTATCAAAACTGCTCCCCCTATATAAATCTCGACTGCTATTCCTAAAGCTATTTTTCAGTATGCTTTCTTACCTGAAAAGGAGTCAGTAGGATTTCAACCTCACTCAGTCAGAAACAGGCACTGGAGAGCACGCCTGAGGCAGGTGGAGAACTTCAGAGGCAATCACAGGTCTAGGATAAGCTCGCTCCTTCCAGAACAGGAAGGGGTAGGAGCCTCGGGATGAATGAATCGGAGCAGCCAGGGACTATAATGCTGGTCCTCTGACGCAGACTCCCACCCCTCTGCTACAAAGTGAGAGGCTGGGCAAACAGTGCCCACAGCCACAACAAAATATCCAGACAGAATGGCTGAGAGAGACTCTTTCAACTACCCTAAGCAGAACAACAAATACAGCAAACGCTTGTCACAGGCATACTGCCGAGGAACACTGCCCGGGAATGAGTAAGAGGCCCCAAACATAACAAGAAGAGCCGTCTGATCAGAGGTTGGATGTTTGTTTATAATAGGAAGAGTAAAATTGGAAGCCCACACCTGAACTCTTTCTTAAAACAAATCTTTGTTTTTTTCTATACTGAAGGGCACAAAAAATTCAAGATATAAACTGAAAGAAAGGCACAACTGATTGCCCACAATTCAGGAAATGTAGTAACTTGGTTATAATATTTTCATAATCTTTGTTCCCACCTCCCCAATCGGGCTGGCACCTTTTCCATGTTTTTCTCCTTTATAATACCTGCAGAGTTCAAGAAATGAAATAAAACTTCAAAAATTTTTAAGTTACAAGTAACACTGATATAAAGAAAAATAATTAAGAACTAATGTCTAAAATGAGATCTAGAGATTCTCTCCCTTGCACAGACAGTGAAATGTTGAGACTTTTGTCCTGTTGGTGTAGCTTAAGAGGATTTTAATTCTACATCAAAGTAACACACTAACACACACACACACACACACACACACACACACACACACACACACATCCCCCCAGGTTTACCCATCCATCCGTGACAGAATTACAATAAAAAATTCGGCATTTCCCAAAATGCTCAGAGAATGTAAAATGTTCTGCAAAACAAGGTTCCAGGATGAAGTTTTAGGATGGCCAATCTACACTAATATAAATGGAATTCTATACTGTAGGATTTCTCCAAGTTTTTAGTATGCTTATATTCATTACAAAACTGTTAGAAGAGATTTTATGCTGTGTCTCCCACATTTAGTTAATCGTAGGACCCTTTATTTGAGAGGCATCCAGAAAGAACTGTATTTTGTGAGAAAGATTTGGAAAAGGCTAAAAACTCCAGATTTCGTTTCCCTATTTTTAATCCACCAAACTGACATTGTGACAAGTTTCCAATGTATTTAGTAAAATCATTAAATTATTAGGCTCCGCATCTGTCCCAACTTGTACTACTATCTCTAAAAATTACAGTGTGATCAGTACTAGATTTCACACTATTATAAAGCTTTCCCAAATTAAAGTATGGGGAATGGAAGCACACCCTACAGGTATTTAGTAGATATTTAGTAGATTCTTTGCATTACACTAGAAAATACAAGAAACAGCAAGGTTTGTGCCCTCAAGAAGCTGGACATTTTGTTTTGAAACTCAGCAGTTGCTATAGCGGGTATGTGCCTGTACTGTGGCCATCCATTTGCCCTCAAAAGCTGACTGTCAGACCTCAGAGAAGAACATTCAGCCAATATATCCTACAGAGTGGGCACCCAAACCAAAACACTGATGCAGGCTAGAAGTAACCATAAAAAACACCACCCAAATGTAATAACGTTTGCATGCATATGTGCACATTTCAACCACTTTTGCACAAGCAGACTCAAGAGGAAGAAACTGAGTCACGGCACCTCCAGCAAACCACGTGTAAAACCTGACTCCACCTCAAACGTTTCCATTAGTCTCCAGTCCTAGCATCCCGCAGTTCCCTCCACCTCCCTAGCAATCTCCTGACAGTCTATTGTTCTTATTTATATTGAAGAGAGAGTTTTCAGGATAGAACCACCAGAATAGACAGGTGGTTCACAGCTACTCCACAAAGATAATTAAGTCAGCACTGCATATATTCATCCACTTGACTACCAAAGAACAAACTACTTCACACAAGTTATTTTTCCCAATCATGCCCCCTGACAGATTGAAATCTTTCTAAATTGAGTTATGCTCTTCTAATGCTCCTAGAAAGAAAATATTTAATATAATTTTAAAATGTCTAGTTTATATAGATTCTAATCAGTCAAGAGAATCATAACTAAAATATTGTATTTAAGAGACTGTCATATGATAAGAAAAATATTTTACTTAAAAAATGATTCAGAAGACATGGGATGGTTTGATGTTGGGCAAGTCGCTTAATTTCCCTGAGCCCCAGTTTCTTCATCTGTAAAACAGCAATAAAATCACTTCCCTCATGAGGGTGCATGCAAATCAAAAAAGAAAAAAACAGAATCCAAAGCTTGGGGCAACTATTAGATACACATCATAATAACACTATAACATCTTGAGAAAATGTTCTTTCAGCCACCATTTACTGAAGGCCTGCCATGTGACAAAAAACAGGGAGCGAAACAGTCACTGTTTAATATGAAAATGATGCAGCTGTGTCTCATTATAATCAATGGATATAGTCTGGGATGTCTTAAAAATTAATTGGTAAAGTAACACAAGTTTATTGAAAAAGTTCAGACCACAGAAGGAATAAAGTTAAAAGTAAAAATACCCTTCATCTTTTGTATTAATTATAACCACTGCTTAGTTTCAAGTTTGCCTCTAATCACTTTTTTAAACGACTCATGCAAAATACGGTTTCCTTCCAATAAATGAACTCATCTCGTTTACATTATGATTTCTAATAAGCAGGTGATTCATCTTAATTCTATTATTTCAATTCATTATGCTTCCTGGTTTGGTATTTTCTTTTGATCTGATGTTTGCAACGTAATTTATTTAAATATGAAATGGAGGCCAGTTACAGTATATAGAATGTAATAAAAATGTGATAAATCATGATCATGTAAAAAATAATAAGTAACATGATCAAGAGATTGGAAAAATGGAAGAAAATATGAATGTTCACTTTTAAAAATTTTCATATTTAGAACTCAACAGATACTGTCTAAAGTGAATAAATCTACAAGCACAACATTTTATTACATTATTCCCATTTACAAAAATTTATTACCACAAAAAAGAAGAAACAGAATATAACCATAAATTACAGAAAGGGAAAACAAACATGGAGGATACTGTATACTCTATGAAACAAAACATCAAAGGAGAAACAAGCTCTGCTTCTTCAGGAACCCACCTGCGGCTTCAACCTCTCTGTTCCCAATTAGGGATTTTGGCCATGGCCTTGCAAAAAATCCACCAGCTGGGGAGCTAGGAGACACATATTTTGACTGTGCTCAGATTTGCTCAAAATTTGGCAGATATTCTTCAGAGGATTAACATTTGGGCTTTAGCCATTCTCTACTTTTAGTGAAAAATTTCCCTCCACTTTTAGTTATTTTTTTCATCCTGGCAGTTTCAGAAAACAGAGTCGACACGTTTACTCAAGTTCCTTTAAGCAGAAATCCATCTCCCAATTTAGTTTCTTATTATTTTCTACATTCTTTAGTTTTCCACCTCTCCACTACCCCTTCTAGCCATTTCTCCCTTTTCAATCTCTTGGTACTAAAATCAGTGGCTGAGCCAGCTTCCTTGGCCTGCAAAAGACAGCTGTGTGCATCTCTTCCCATCCCCAGGTTCAGTGATGTCAAATTGCTAGCTTAAAATTGGCCATGGTAAGAATATTTAATTGGCCACGGTAAGAATATTTGATAAGAAATTGGCAAAAATGCAAATTAGCTCCACCCCACCAGTGGTTAAATGTTTAGCAGCATACCCCTGGAAAGGTCTGTAAATTTTAAAAAATAGTTTTTTAGAATAATATGTAAAGTAAGACTAAAAACATTTTTACTGAGAACAAGAAAAGGCTTTTAAGTTTTTTTTTTTTTTAAATGAATTGGTACAGATGGCTTGATACTGCACCTCCACAAGATGCACTGGTATAATATATTTATTATTCACATTTACAAAAATTTATTACCACAAAAAAGGAAAAACACAATATACATGTAAATTATAGAAAGAAAAAAACACGGAGGATGTTGTATATTCTACGAAACAAAACAGAATTGATGAATGTAACTACTGTAGGACTAGTAAACACGAACGAAGGCTGTGTTTCCAGAGCAAATACCATCCTTTCCAATTCCCTTCAATATAAATATACAGCATCTTTTCCCCTAGTAGCTCTGAATAGCATATTGAATCTGTTTTTTGACTCTCATTAATGAGGAGTTTAAGAAAGCACCAACATATTCATTCACCATGAAGTGACAGTTAAGAAAACTTTTTAGGTACAGGTATACCTCTGCCTCTTTCTTTCCTCTTGCCCAATGCCCAAAACACATGCAAATCACCACACTTTTGCTTCCTTTTCCTCCAAAAGTCTATGGATTAAAGACAAAACAATTATGTAATAATGCCCATGATCCTTTCAACCTTGCAAAAGATTGACTTTAAAGCTGACAACCCAGGATGCTCAGGGTAAAGTCAACTCATTGTTCCAGGGAACAAGGCACAAATTAGTGCAGAATATTATTTTAAAGCATGGTATGACATTCTAATAAACACTGCCAATTCCGTCTGCCTGGGTCATCCACCCTAATGAATCATGAAACTAAAATATTTGACAGAAAGAAGAAAGAACATGCCAAAGAAATAAAGGAGATAAACTTAAATATCATATGAATTAATATTCTCATCAGTGTTCCTCCAGCTCTTCATGCTGGCTGCATTGAACATCTATTATAGTATCAGTGACTATCGGCATTAACGCATTCTGCCAATAGTATTAGTGTTATTTAATTTTAGTTTATTAATAATTATCTTTTCATATCACAGAATGGAACCTCCGTTTTGATTCGCCAGGTAACAAACACTCTTTTTCATAGAATATAAAAAGTGAAAAAGCAGTTATCTTTCAACTTAGAATCCACACAACAATAAAAATGCTTCATAAGTTCTTTTGTCTGCATATTTTATTCTACTCCAAGAAAAAAATATACAAAGTCCAATACAAGCAATGCTGGGTATTATTCAGAAGACATAGCTTCATCTTTGTCTCCTCCAGTCAATAAAATAAAATTTATTTCACAGAATATGATTTGTGCACTGGCAACGGCTGCAAATCAAACTTTCCTGTGAGCACCAAACACTGGTAAACAACAGCTCCTGGGTGGTAAAATCAACCAGACAGCACAACATGGTAGGTAGGAGCAGTGGACTGCACTCCAACAAACCTGGGGTGGCATCAGAGCAATTTGATTTTGGACAAGTTAACCTCTCTACTCTCCATTTTCTCACTGAGTTCACAAGCCAATGTTATCTTCCCTAGAAAACTAGAACTTTCCCTTTAAAATTGGTAAAAACTATGAACCACTTAGGATAAATGCTAACTGTAAAATGCAATTCTAAAAAAGGCAAGGGATGACTTAACATGTGGAAAGAACCTAGGTTTTCATAGCCCCATTATGTACCAGCTGTTTATGGGGTATTGGACTAATTACAAACCTTATAAACTTGTTTCCTTATTTGTAAAATCAGGATAATGATATCTATCTAAAAACTTTTACGTATCTCAAATAATCGCTGTCTCAAAAATAATTAATATTTTATCTGTCTAACCCATGGCCTGACAGAGTCAGCGTTGAGATGTCAGCTGCCTTGCTGCTTGAGATTTCATTGTTTGAATCACTTGCTAATGCAACTCTGGCTCGCTTTCTGCTTTCACTCAACTTAGAAGCACTTCTCCTCTCTAGCAAACTATCTGAAGACCTGCCACTACTAAAAGTCCTTTTCATGCTATTTCAGGCTGCCAGCATGAGTAATTTCCCAAGAGAAAGAACCTTATTTTCTAGTATGTTCTGCTAATCCTCCATACCTGAAGTCCAGAAGAAACCTCTCTGTTTTCCACAAGGCTTCTCCCTTTTCTAAACCCTTGCAGGCTCTCCCTTTTCACAAAGATACATAGAACAAAGGGGCAGAAGTTACCTCCACCTTTGTTTGCCTCGGTCTGGAAAACAGCTTGTAACTATTCTCTGTCATTATAAGAAACCAGCTCCTCACTCCAAGCTCACTTTCTGCATTCTTTTTTAGTTGCAAAAACTGAAATTAATTCTATTTCTTGAAGAAGCTATAAAACATGCATACACACACAGAGGCACATATTTTGTTGTGGTTTCCTGTCACCAAGCAAAAATTGTAAAATACCAAAAACATCAGCTGCCCAATTTAACTCTGTGCCTTCATTTACTCAACACATATCTACTGAGTGCCCACCATGCTCCCAGCAATGCATCAGGTGCCCGGTATATATGGATGAGTAAACAGATATGGTCCACTTCCTTGAGGACCTAACTATCCTGAACTTCTTTCATCTTTTTCACCAAGCCAGGACACACTTCTAACCAACTCTGTTTTCCAAAACCTAGCCCAGGGCAGGGTAGGACAATTAAGGGCTGCATCTAAATAAGCCATAGCAAATGTTAGAGACTGCCCCCCTCTGCCCCGTGGCCACAGTTCTCTACTAATCAGATGAAACCTGCAAATAAAGGTGGTCTCTATCATGCCACCAAACGGTGGTGGATCCAGCTCACCCTGCTGTCATGGCTAGAACTGAGCAGCAGCCCCTTGGCAACACAGGTCCTATAGCAGCTTTAGTGTGGAGGGACGTATAGTTTGTCTTCCTGTAGTATGGCCACCTCTTCTCCCTAACTATGGGCAACTAAACAGGCCTAAAATCTATCAGAAGCTTTCTGAAGTTCATGAGCACACTGAACAGTAATAGACCATTGTAATAATTTCACCATCCATGCAAGCCACAGTTAATATCTTGCCTGTTTGGAACAGGCAAGATACTGTACTTCTTTGGAACCATAATATTTAATATTAATGTTTAGTATTTAAATATAATATCTCAAAATAGATACTGAGCAAGATGAAGCCAGTTTCATTCACCATCTTTATGTCTGTAAAAACTTTCATCAAGCCAAGCTGTCTCCCTTCCTGGGCTCACTGTGTATAGAGGAGCTACTGCTAACAGAATCATCTTGATTAAGAATTCATATACTGTAAAAGGCATGAGAAAAACATAATCAGAATACAGGGAAATTTTATGATCAGATAATCAGCAAAACCTTCAGATGCAGATTAACTTATTGTTCAATTGATGAGTCTTAAGTATGTCCATGAATTGCTTTTAAAGAGGTCTTGGGAATTAAGAAGATCTCTCTTATCACACAAAAACATGCTAAATCTCTTCATTTATTTTAAACTCAGAGATGAAAAGACACCTTTTACTTTTTGCACTCTAATCAATATATAATAATCCTATGTTAATCATGGATATCACACACTGTCCTCTTGGTAACAAAGGGACACTAGTCCCAGTGGTCTCCAACATGTACTTGAAAAAGCTTAAAGCTCTCTGATGTTTCAACCAATAAGTATCTGTCAAGGATAAAACAAGGATCAATTTAAGGACATTTTCTAAGTAGTCTGATTTAAAATTCAGGAGTAACCACACCTTCTTAGATAATAACTTGGATAAAAATCACCCATAGTTCTTTCCACAAAGCAATCTAAACTGGTCTTCTAGAGACCAGATAAAGTGGTAAGGGACTTTAGGGCTAATCATCCAGATAATAGCTTTACTTGGATTGACTTAATAATACAGGCCTGAATTCATTTAAACATCTTTCTGCTTCACTTTCCCTAAGATAATTCTAAAAACAGTACAACATCTTTGTATTTTAGACAAGTGATTCTCAGAGTGTAGGAGCCATTAACACTAATAAACTACAAGGTGATTTTAGATGATTTACAGATTCAGCATGGAATAAGACAGAATCTCCTAGTAGAAAAATTTAATCCCTGATTCTGAACTGATTGCATCAAATAGTCTCAATCTTGTAAGAGCATGTCTTTAAAATCTCTCTGTCTCGATAAAGAAAGGACGTACTCTGACTCAGGGTTTTTGACAGCCAGTGGTATCTACTTAGGATTGAATAACACTAAATGGTTTTCACTGTTTAGTTTTTATTGGGTATCTACTATTTGCAGCACCTAATAGTTTTCCATTTAAGACAGAGGTGTAAGGTTTCTCTTTTAAATACTGTTTTATATGTTTAAAAAAAAAAAGGTGAGAGTGGCCAGGCGCAGTGGCTCATGCCTGTAATTGCAGCACTTTGGGAGGCCAAGGAGAGTGGATTATATGAGGTCAGGAGTGTGAGACAAGCCTGGCCAGCATGGTGAAACCCCAAATCTACTAAAAAAATACAAAAATTAGCCAGGTGTGGTGATGCTTGCCCGTAGTCCCAGCGACTTGGGAGGCTGAGGCAGGAGGATCACTTGAACCCAGGAGGTGGAGGCTACAGTGAGCTGAGATCATGCCACCACACTACAGCTTGGGCAAGCAAGACTCTGTCTCAAAAAAAAAAAAAAAAAAGTGAGAAACATTAAATAATAATAGAAGTAAAATACAACTATGTCAAAAAGCATGCAGATGGTATCTGTATGACTGATACTTGGGAAATATTGTTTGAAACTGTTTGAAAATACTTGTAGTATAGTGATTATAATAGCCTGGGTTTGAATCCTAGCTTGGAAACTTCCTTACCATGTGACTTTAGACAAATTACTTAGAATCCTTATGCCTTGGTTCCCTCATTTGTGAAATGGAGAGAAGGATAGTACCTATTTCAAAAGGTTATTGTGAAGATAAATGGTGGAACAGGTAAAGTGCTGAAATGCTAGGTGACATAAAGGAATAATTCAACATAAATCAGTTTTGCTTGTTTGTTTGAGATAGGGTCTCACTCTGTTGCCCAGGCTGGAGTGAAGTGGCATGATCGCAGCTCACTGCAGCCTCAAACTCTTGGATTCAGGAGGCTCGTTAGCCACAGCCTCCCAAATAGCTAGGACCACGCACCATCACACCCAGAATAAATGAGCTACTACCAGTAAAATTACTAGCATTTTGTAAATATATCTAGATGAGTAATTATATACTCAAATTCAACTCTTTGGCCTGTGAATTATGACATAAGAGAAGGAGGCTTCTTCATGGACTCTTGTATAGATGAAAGGGAAAGCTCATTTTGTTGTTTTATCTTTTAAATAAAACATCAAACAATTGAGGAGTCTCGTAAACCCATGTGACTCCCCAGGTATGAGAAAATCAAGTGCACTATCTTGAATTCTATACTATAACTTCCTTCTCTCCCTATTTAAATGTTTCCATTTTTAATTACTAAGAGTTAAAAATGAGGCTGCCATTCCTTACCCATATGACACCAACCAAAATGTATTTAAACCAGACACAAGGTTCTTCCAACATTTTAACATTCTGCCCAATTCATGCAGCATCCCAAGAATTGCTGTCTTCAGGAATGTTACCACAGCAAATGACTTTTTGTTTAAATTATAGCCACTTTCCATGCAATGACTTTTTGAAAATCTGCTTGAATACAAAAGGCAAGTGGGTATCTTTTATTTATCTTTTTTTTTTTTTTTCATATTTCTCTCTGTTTTTGGCTTCCAGGGGAATTCCTCCATTTGTTCATGTAGTTTAATGTGAGCATCTTGATGAATCAGAAAACGCACTGGGGAAGTCACTTCATATTAACGTTGTGTGCCTTCTTCACTCCACTCCATTTAGCAGGCATTTTGGACTAAAATAGGGAAGAACAGAGGAGAACATTGTGCAGTGACATGGACTAGTGATCCGTGAGGTCCAGCCAAGCTCCATGTCTGCTCTCTGTGGGATAATAAGGCCTCCTGAATAATCAACTTGAGTTGATCCAGCTAGTTCAACTAGTTAGCAGCTCCACTAAAGCCCAAAGAGGGGAAGGAAGGAAGGGAGGCAGGGAGGGAGGGAGGGAGGGACGGAGCGAGGGAGGGAGGGAGGGAGGGAAACAACCCTGTAACCAACATGAAGGAAAATGGTTAACAATAAAATTAATGCTGATTGCAAATGTAACCTTCAAGATTCACAGAGCCCAGTAATCCCTCAAAGAACAGATAATACGATCTGATTGCTTTTGAATGTCAAATGTACCTGAAAGAAATAGCTATGTAAATTGCCACAGCAAGCTATGTACTAAGAGTCTAAAGTTAATATCTAAAATCTAAGTCATTGCCCCCTCCCCTCTCAATTTTGTCAAAATTAGACCTTTACTTCTCTAATTTTTCCATGTACAGTACTCACACCTACAGAGGCAGTTAGTCCTTCAGCATGAATATGAAACAGGTCCGCAGTGCTAGGCTACCTAGGTGCAAACCTCAGGTCTGTGCAACACTGGCATGTTACTTAACCTTTCTGTGCCTCAATTCCATCATCTAAGAATGGGACTGTAATAGCACCCACCTCATAAGCCTGTTGAGAATTGTACCCAGCACATAGTTAGTGCCATGTCAGTGTCACATATTATGAGTAATGGTCATATATGACCTGTACGTGACTTCTCGAATACACTGAGATAGGTATTGTTACATGCCCATTTTATGGATGAGGAGACCGCATGTTTCCAAAGGTCATAACATGCCCAATGTTAAAGAGCTGCCCTTAGGACTTCCAGAAACAATATGGAGATGAAGAACAAAAGTACCCATGGTGGATGACTGAAGAAGCACTGAAAGTGTACAGGAAAAAGGTCTTCTTAGTGGCCATCATAATTTTTTAAGTGTTGATAGCTTATTCATACATTGCACAGTCTGTACGACTGGAAGAATTTAATGGACTAAGACAAGGGATATTGACCCATAAAGAGAGGGTCTCCATTTAAAAGATGTTTGCTATTGGCCGTCTCAAAACACTCTCTCCTCACTCATAACTTATTGTCCATACTGCATTTATTTGTCTTGTGTGTTCTGGGGGCACCTGACAAAAGTGAGAAAGAGCTGAAGTGGGCACGAGGTAGGAATAGTCTATTAGGTTATGTTTATGCCACGTGTCTTACTTCCTGGCAGTTTAGCAACAGAGCAGAAAGGAAATGGGGCATCACTGTTGTCCCAAAAAACATCAAGTGAGATCAGGAAACCTACCCACTCAAAAGTCTTATTCACCAGCTGGTGGTTTCACTGAGCTTTGAGGATCCCAACACACTGAGGCAGGTAAAGACAACTGATTTAATCCCATCAACTAACTAGCTGCCACCATGTTCAATGAACAGAAATTTTAACTGGGTGAGTTTGTGGAAAGAGAAAGAAAAGGTACAGAAAGAATCAAGCATCCATACAAATTAAGCTTTTCCTCCCTGAGACACTGTAGTAGATTGACTGCTAAAGAGGCCCCAAATCTCAAGTTCTTCAGCTTTCCACACCCTTTGTAAAGTGACTTTGCAGCTCTTTTCAACAAAGAATTGAGTCTTCACAGTTCACAATTGCAAAGATGTGGAACCAACCTAAGTGCCTATCAACTAATGAATGGATAAAGAAAATGTGGTACATATATACCATGGAATACTATTCAGCCATTAAAAGGAACAAAATAATGTCTTTTGCAGCAACTTGGATGGAGCTGGAGGACATTATTCTAAATCAAGTAACAGGAGTCGAAAATCAAAAACTGTATGTTACCACTTATAAGAGGGAGCTAAGCTATAAGTAAGCAGAGGCATACAGAGTGATATAATGGACTTTAGAGACTCAGAAGGGGAAGGGTGGGAGGGGGGCAAGGGGCAAAAAACTACATATTAAGTACGACGTACACTGCTTGTGTGATAGGTGCACTAAAATCTCAGAATTCACCACTACATAATTCATCCGTGTAACCAAAAACCACTTCTACCCCAAAAGCGGAAAGAAAAGGGAAGGGAAGGGAAGGGGAGGGGAGGGGAGGGGAGAGGAGGGGAGGAGAGGGGAGGGGAGGGGAGGGAAGGAGGGGGTTGTGAGGGAGGTGGTCAAATAAGTGTGGAAAATGTTGTAGCTCCTAGACTTTGCTAAGATCTGGTACAGCGCATGATACGTTGTAGCTGATCAATATCTGTTGAATGACATAAAGTGTGCTTCTCCAAACATTGTTTCCCCCAGTAAAGGGGGCCAGAGTGAAGCAGATTTAGGAGTTGTGCATGTTCATTATGCACACCAGCCAAAGACAACTGAGCATCATTAGAGAAACACACACCAACGAAATTCACCTTTTAATGTTAATTCCATCATTTCAAAACTTTTGGTTGTAGCATTAGTATTACAATCCCAAATGTAGCAGAAACTGCCAGTTATAACTTAATAGTCATTCTCCTCTCCATCATCAGTAAGAGAACCCCAATTTTATTCAGTCAGTTGCCCAACGAAAGACTACATTTCCCAGGCTCTCCTGCACTGAGGTGTGACCGTGAGACCAAATACTGGCCAAGAAAAATTTTTTTAAAGTGTTATATGGAACTTAAGAGTAAGATGACAAAAATGGCAGGAGATGCCTCAACTAAAAGGATTCCTTTCTTCTCTCTAATCCCTCCCTGCTGTACATGTGCACTGTGGACATGATGACCTAAACCGAACTGGCCCAAGTGACCAATGGAAAATAGAAAGATCAGGATAGTGGACCAGAAAGATGGGAATCTGGGATCCTGATCTGACTGGAATATCATGCAGCTCCCTAACCTCTCATCAGTACCATGTTCCCTATTTTGAAAAATTATTTTTTCCTACAGAATAGGAGTCATTACTTTCATTTCAATAAAAAGAAATAATGACCGGATTTACTCTGTTCTCCAAAAATAATGCTGAACACCTACATACCTAAATGCCCACCTTGTTTGCAAAATTTTGGTTGATTATAATAATCATTTCCTGATGAAGAATGGAGAGCCAAATACTAGGAAGAAAGAACACTGAGTGAATTCACCTCTGCATCTTATTCCTCCCCTTACTGTATCACTGACTGAATGAAAACATACCTGGGTTTCCCACTTTGCCTTTTCCTTGTGGCTCCTCTTTAAACATCCAATTACAAAGAAATTTAAAGCCATTGTAATAGTTTGTTTTCATGCTGATAATAAAGACATATCTGAGACTGGGAAGAAAAAAAGGTTTAATTGGACTTACAGTTCCACATGGCTGGGGAGGACTCAGAATCATGGTGGGAGGTTGAAAGGCACTTCTTACATGGCAGAAGCAAGAGAAAATGAGGAAGAAGCAAAAGTGGAAACCCCTGATAAACCCATCAGATCTCAAGATGTATTCACTATCACGAGAATAACATGGCAAAGACCAACCCCCATGATTTAATTACCTCCCCCTGGGACCCTCCCACAAGACATGGGAATTCTGGGAGATACAATTCAAGTTGAGTTTTGGATGGGGACACAGGCAAACCATATCATTCCACCCTTGGCCCCTCCAAATCACATGTCCTTACATTTCAAACCCAATCATGCCTTCCCAACAGTCCCCCAAAGTCTTAACTCATTTCGGCATTAACCCAAAGTCCACAGTTCAAAGTCTCATCTGAAACAAGGCAAGTCCCTTCTGCTTATGAGCCTGTAAAATCAAAAGCAAGCTAGTTACTTCCTAGATACCATGAGGGTATGAGTATTGGGTAAATACAGCTGTTCCAAATGGAAGGCATTGGCCAAAACAAAGGGGTTACAAGTCTGAAATCCAGCAGACCTGTGAAATGTTAAAGCTCCAAAATGATCTCCTTTGACTCCAGGTCTCACATCCAGGTCATACTGATGCAAGAGGTATGTTCCCATGGTCTTGGGCAGCTCCACCCCCATGGCTTTGCAGGGTATAGCCTCCCTCCCGGATGCTATCATGGGAAAAGTGTTTGCAACTTATCCTGGAAAAGTGTTTGCAACTTTTCCAGGCACATGGTGCAAGCTGTCAGTGGATCTACAATTCTGGGGTCTGGAGGATAGTGACCCTCTTCCCACAACTCCACTAGCAAGTGCTCCAGTAGGGTCTCTGTGTGAGGACTCTGACCCCACATTTCCCTTCCACACTGCCCTAACAGAAGTTCTCCATTAGGGCCCTGCCCCTGCAGCAAACTTTTGCCTGGGCATCCAGGTGTTTCCATACATCTTCTGAAATCTAGGTGGTGGTTCCCAAACCTCAATTCTTGACTTCTGTGCACCTGTGGGCTCAACACAACATGGAAGCTGCCAAGGCTTAGGGCTTCTACCCTCTGAAGCCACTGCCCAAGCTCTATGTTAGTCCCTTTCAGCCATGGCTGGAGCAGCTTGGACACAGGGCACTATATCCCTAAGCTGTACACCATATGGGAACCCTGGGCCCGGTCCATGAAATCATTTTTTTCCTCCTAGACCTCTGGGTCTGTGACGGGAAGGGCTGTCGTGAAGGTCTCTAACATGGCTTGGAGATATTTTCTCCATGGTCTTGGGGATTAATATTAGGCTCCTTGCTACTTATTCAAATTTCTGCAGCCAGCTTGAATTTCTCCCCAGAAAATGGGTTTTTCTTTTCTGTCACATAGTCAGGCTGCAAATTTTCCAAACTTTTATGCTCTGCTTCCCTTATAAAACGGAATGCCTTTAAACAGCATCCAAGTCACCTCTTAAATGCTCAGCTGCTTGGAAATTTCTTCCACCAGATACCCTCCTAAATCATCTCTCTCAAGTTCAAAGTTCCACAAATCTCTAGGGCAGGGGCAAAATGCTGCCAGTCTCTTTGCTAAAACATAATAAGAGTCACCTTTGCTCCAGTTCCCAACAAGTTCCTCATCTCCAACTGAGATCATCTCAGCCTGGATTTTATTGTCTATATCACTATCAGCATTTTGGGCAAAGCCATTCAACAAGTCTCTAAAAAGTTCCCAACTTTCCCACATTTTCCTATCTTCTTCTGAGCCCTTCAAACTGTTCCAATCTCTGCCTGTTACCCAGTTCCAAAGTCACTTCCATATTTTCGGGTATCTTTTCAGCAACGCCCCACTCTACTGGTACCAATTTACTGTATTAGTTTGTTTTCACACTGCTGATAAAGACATATCTGAGACGGGGAAGAAAAAAAAGGTTTAACTGGACTTACAGTTCCACATGGCTGGGAAGGCCTCAGAATCATGGCAGGAGGTTGAAAGGTACTTCTTACATGGCGGCAGCAAGAGAAAATGAGGAAGAAGCAAAAGTGGAAACCCCTGCTAAACCCATCAGATTTCATGAGACTTATTCACTATCATGAGAATAACAAGGCAAAGACCGACTCCCATGATTTAATACCTCCCCCTGGGTCCCTCCCACAACATGTGGGAATTCTGGGAGATACAATTCAGTTGAGATTTGAATGGGGACACAGCCAAACCACATCAGCCATCAGTCAGTATCTGTAAGGGACTGGTTCCAGGATCCCCCACAGGTACCAAAACGCACAGATGCTCAAGTCCCTTATATAAAATGGGATAATATTTGTATATAACCTATGCACATCCTCCCATATACTTGAAATCATCACTAGAGTACTTATAATATCTAAGACAATGTAAATGCTACATAAATCTTTGTTATACTGTATTTTTATTGATACTATTTTTATTGTTGTATTGTTAAATTTTTTGAATATTGACTATCTGAGATTAGTTGAATCCACGGATACAGAACTGGCAGATATGGAGGGCCCACTGTATTTGTTTAGATTTTTTCCTCAGGGAAATCCAGAAATTAAATAACTTTGCCAACAAGGCCAGGAAAACAAATCATTTGTGTTGTGGCTAAGCCATAAGGCTCCCATCATAAACACAAGCAGAGCCTGCACAGCTTTGCTCTCACAAAGCCATTTGGGGGAAGATTTTTATGGCAACAGCTGAAATGTTTCTACCAAAACAACACCTACACTTTGCTAGAGTTATTTTCGGAGGAGAAGGTTTCCCCTACTGCTGTTTAAATCGTCCAAATGTGTAGTGAAAAGCATAGGCTCACAGTGAATCTGGCAGCCCTGGCAGGAGAACTTCTATGCCACTTCTTGGCTGGGTGACCTGGGGCAGGTCACTTAACCTCACTGACCTCAGACCTCCTCCTAAAACAGGAATTTCAGCATCTTAGAATCATCCTGAGAACAGATGAGATGATGCATGTTTAGCACCATAGCTACATAGTAAGTATTCAAAAAATGGAAGCTGCATTGATTTGTACCAAATTTGATGCTAAATACCTTGAATACCTTAAGGAATAAAGAACCTATGGGTAAGCCACATTTAAAGACACCACATTAAAAGTAATATGAAAGTACAAAAATGTGCATGACAGTATATGTATACAAATCATGGAACCCTATTTATCCCAGACCACTTACTCTGCTTTTCCTTAACTCTTTAGGACTGGGTTATGGAGAAGAAATCAGTCAAAACTCTCAGAATAGCTGCACTAGACATCATAAAGTCCACTAACTGAAACTTCCATATTTAATTCATCAATAATGTTAACTAATACTGTTGAGCATTCACCAAGTGCTCTGCACCTAGCAAGGCATTTCTTATGGTTTAATTACTGTATTTATCTTTCACATTACACGCCTGGAGATGGGTAATGGACACTGTGAGGTGATGCCCAGACACTGCTTCGGGACTGAAGAATTGATTCCTTGTTACTGTGAGGGATGCAGGCAGAATGCCCTCAACTGTCTGTCCTCTCTGGAAAATTCCCTCAGCTGGAGGAAGCTGTTCCATTCATGGTCAACTGCCCCCAGTCGTCAACATCAGTGAATAAGGGTCCAACCTGCTTCAGAAGGTTGACTAAGGCTCCTGTTAAGATTGCAGCGCAGTTCAACTTCTCCCTCTGCCCAGTCCTGAATTCGTCCTTTCCCCTGCACAGATGTTGTTAATCTCAAAAGTATTTGA
Source organism: Macaca fascicularis (assembly GCF_037993035.2). NCBI lineage: Eukaryota > Metazoa > Chordata > Mammalia > Primates > Cercopithecidae > Macaca > Macaca fascicularis. The sequence goes on from NC_088384.1 coordinate 78,178,007, forward strand.
GAATAAACCTCTGCACACTAATCTCCAGTTGGGAGTTTGCTTCCCAGGAAACTCAAATTGAGACAACTTAGGTACTGAAATTACTTTCATTTTTTTAGATGAAAAAAGTCAGTCTCAGGTTAAGAAGCTTGCCCAGAGTCACACAGCCAATGAGTAGCATAGCCAGGACTAGGACGCAAACATTCTAACACCAGAGCGCAGGTTGAAAACCACTCTGCTCTATTGATTAAAAGAGTTTCCATTGTTATGTCTAATGAAATAAACTGCATAACATGGATGTCGTCTGCACAGTACATTGCAAGAAGCAAATCAGAAGGGAAATAAGGGTTGCAAGATAAGGCAAATTCAATAAACTGTTATTAGTCAAAATCAACCAGAAAACAGAAACCACTCTAGGTCTTTCAAATCGGGTGACTTGTTACAGATGTGATAGAATGATTTGACAGACCACAGAGGGACAGTGAGGCAGCCCAGAGACTAGCAACTGAGGAGAGCTGCTATCTTCCCTAACAGGTGGGATAATGGAAGGATGTGACATTATCAGAGCCCAGAGCCTGGAGCCAACTGACAGAGACCAGGGCAACAGCTGTGGAGACCAGGCTGCTGTGGAGAAGAGGGGTGTCTGGTGAGAGCTGATGGAAGAGACACATGGAAGAGACACACATGTTCCTAGAGACACCGAAGAAAGCAGAGAGGCAGAGAAAGATACCCTGACTTCTCTCTCTTCTGGCCCTCCAGTTTTCCACCAGTGCTTCCTGTTGGCTACACCTACCTGGAGGCCAGAGGGCAAGGGAACCCTCTGAAAACAAACAAGGAATACAAGAATTTAAAAAGCAGATCTGTCTAAAGCAATAGTTTAGAGCCAAGTGGCCCACATACTCCAGAAACCCAAGCAAACAATAACAATAACAACACCTTACACTTACATGGCTCTTTACAAGGCATGTTCCTGTATTACTGCACAGTTCAATAACTGATGTCTAAAAGCTTCAGGCTGGAAGTTTCAATTATTCTGTTTATTAAATCAGGGAAACACATCTGATAGGCCGAAAATATTTCCATCATGAAAATAGCTAATTTGACAGTGCTAAATGGTTAGGATTTCATTATCAAAATTTTACTTATGTAGCACAAATTGTTCCCTATCACTGTTGGCAAAGTTAGGGGTTAATGTGTCAGCTATTCTAGAAGGCTGAGTCTGCCTTCACAATTGTATCTTCTGTTTGATAAAGAAGGAGCTGGAATACAAATTCTTACTCTGCTCAGAAGTCCTCTGTTGACTTCCTTGATGCAGGAGAAATTCCTGGGGGCAGGGAAGAGACAGAGGAGAAAAAAAAAATGAAAACAAAACTCTATTATCAGGGATCTCCAGTCACAGTATTCAAAATCACTCAATGCTTAACTATCCTCACCCTTTGCCCTTTGTGAGACATCTAACAAGGCATGACTACTCTATATTCTTCCTATTTTAAAAATTGTTTATATTTCATTCCCTCCAGGAGGAATGTGATTTGTTCCTATATAAAGATTGCAAATACATTTCAGTCCCTTCCACCCCACAACAAAGCTTCTTTGATGTAATTAAAACTCAATTGGCTTGAGGATCTGGGTTCAAGGCCCAGATTTGCTTCCAGATAGCTGTTTGGATTGAAGGAGCCCAATTAACCTCTCTAGGAGTGTTTCCTCCATGACTGCCAACACGATGCAACTACAACTAGATGATGTCCACAATCCTTTCAGTCCTCAATGAAATAATTCCATAGAAAGATAAAAAAGACCTGTGCAGACCCAGATGAACTCTCTTCCTTGACATGGCACAGACATCTACTTGTGAGGCTGCTTATCAGAATCAAAAGTACAGTGTGTGGCCATGGCATGCAGAAAAGTCTGACCTCATTCCTTGCTCAACTGACTGTGATCTCATCCAGCAATTTCTAAGTTGGGATCTAGGATAGTCTGACTGCAAAAAGAGCATGGTGCTCCCTCCCTATAACCACAGCCTCTGCTATGTAACTTTGTGGTGTCATCCCACTCTAGAATTGGCTGTGTGACTTCCTTTGGCCAATGGAAATATTAGCACACATGATGCAAAGAAAGGCTTGAAAAGTGCTTGCACAACTGAGTTTGCTCTCATTCTTGCTCCTCTGCTATAGCCAGGAGTATATGCTAGGTCTAGCATCTTAGGATGAGACACATATATAGCAGAGGTGAGTCACCCTGATCTAGCATAGATGTTAGCTATGCCATCCTAGATCAGCTAACAGCTAGCTGAGCCCTTAGACATATGAACAAACCCAGAGCTGCCTGCCCAACCTACAACTGAGCACAGACACATGAATGAGATCAGCTGAAATCAGTCAAGCATTGAGCAGCTAAACTCCCCGAAACTTACAGGCTAAATATATATGTGTTATTCTATTCCACTGCGGTTTTGTGGTTGCTTATTATGCAGCACTATTGTGGCAAAAGGAAACGGGTACATGTTCCTTGGAATACTAGTCCTTAGCCAGACTGTAATGACTATTTATAGAACAAAGTTTCCTTAGTCGTGAAACAAGTTGATGACATCCTACACACTTTAACATACATTAATGCCTTTAAGGATCTAGAAGCCCCACAATAGAGAAGTCTATTTAACTTTGTCTAACCCATATTTCCCACAACCTATTTTACCATAGACCTCCAAGTATGATTCCCTAATCAGATTCTCCCCTAGCCTTAGACCCCAATTCTGGGTTGAACCTCTATCCAATCTTTTTGCTAGTCAGTCCATGTCTTTTATTTTCTCTTCCAAGATGATTAGTGGACCATTCAAAAGCAAATTAACAAAACACCTTAAGAGCACTTTGATATCACAAAAGCTTATATTGTTTATAAGCAAAGTTTAATTAGAAATAAAAGATAAATGTTCCAAAAATATCTGAAATCCACACATGGCCTAATTTCAACTCTCTTCTATTTATACTTCAACAAAAGCATAATGCTGACCTTGTCAATTCCTTCCTCAACATTCTTCAGAGGCTCCCCACTGCCATCCTCTTATTATAATTGCTTTTAAAAATTAACTGAGAAGCCATCAGGCTGAGATGGCTCCAGCACCTTGGGTTCCTAGGTAAACAAACCAAAACCTATTCAATGTAAAGAGTCAAAATACCATGTAAAGAGTCAGAAACTACCAACTAACCTCTAACTGGGGACTTTCCACTTTAACCAAATACTTTTGTCTTGCTTCCTAGAACACCTTATAAAAATGTTCCCCTTGTGCCCTTTCAATGGAGCCCTGAACCACTTACTATCTGATGCTGCCCAATTCATGAATTGCTATGTACACAAATAAATTCTTCAAAATTTTATTGTGTCTATTTTACCTTTTAACACAGTTTACAAGCCTTCGCTGACATGGTGCCTGATTCCTTATCCATTTTATCTCTTTTCTCCCTCATCCCTAGTCCTGGGTGTACATGCTATCCGTCCTGAACTACTTTTAATACCATCAAATGGGCCGTGAGCTACTGCTCTGAAACTCCAGAGTTTGGTCATATTTGAGGTGAACCTGAATCATGCAGCTTTGAAATAATATGATATAAAAGCACTAATATGGTCTCAAATTAATTTGGATCAATGTAGGCCCCCCCCAAAAAAAATTCTTCAAGAATTGTAGTCTTGATGCTGGCTGGGGCAGAGGAAACTCTAAACTCTGTTTACAGAGTGGCCACAGGGTAGCACCATGTTAGCTGGTAAATGAAAATACCCACCATCTTTTGACAGAATTATTTTGAATCATGGGAGTTCCAAATTTGCAAGAACTTTAGAAATACAACCCTCACATAAAATATGACCTCTAGAACATGGAGTTTCTTCTGCTGGAAATTCTTCCTCATCCCTTAACCACACTCTAGCCCAAACATGCAGTTCTTCCAGCTAACTTCAATTTGCCCTTTATGTGTCAGTTGAGACAGTACTGCTTCCTGGAAGCTTTCCCTAAAACCCCCCAAAACAGGTCACAAGACCCCTCCTAAAGATAGAATTTACCTGATGTTAACATTTCCCCACTGTAAATGCCTAGCATTTATTCTAGACGCCTTGATAGGAGAGATCCTTGCTTATTCCAATTTAGGTGGCTCACAGATGACCAATGAATATTGCACGGGTAGGCAGATGAATGGAAAGATAAATGGAAAAATGGAAGTTGAAATGAACGAATGGGAAGGCACACTAAATACATGACTGATTTTTGCTGAACTCTCTCTCCCTATCCTCTCCCCTGCCCAACCTCAAGGAAAGATAATTACAAACACTAGGCAACAGCAGGGGAAAGAAGACCAAAAAAAAAAAAAAAAAAAACCTTGATAATAATTGTATCAGCTGGATAAGAGTGATCATTATGAATTGTGAATTAATGTAGACACTTTTTTTTGAAGTGAGAGCACTTGTCAAAAATATAAAACACACTCAGAATAAAAATAGGACGCAGTAGTGTCTTTCTTTTCCTAATAAAAATAAAATTGATACTTTTTTTATTTTTTAGAGAAAAACATTTTAACTCATTTGTTGAGAGTGAAGGATTCACTCCAAGAATTGTGCTATGTAATGAAAGTGGTCTCTTTGACGCAGCAAACAAAGGCGCAGTGAAGGACTTTCTTAAGAGCTCGGTGGTTCAGATTTCCTGCTTCTCATCACAAAAACACACTGGAGATATATTTTTGTTTTCACTCACTTTCACGTTGGATACAAATTTCACTATCTCAGTTACCCCAGTGGTCCTCTTTAATGAGGACAGAAACGAGTGCAAACATAGCTAAGATGGTTTAAAACCAAAAAAGCCTTCATCTCTGATGTTTCTTCTCACATGGCTTTAGATCCCAGACTGAAAACACAGTATACCTCTGGCACTTTTAGGCAGAGCTAAGAAAATAGCTCTGCCACTGATTTTTAAACATCCTCCTAACTGACACGATCAAGAAGTCTTAGGAAATGTCACATGAATGATCTTTTGGCTGGGTATGTGTATGGCCTTGTTCTCTGGGATTTAATTTTATCGAACCTTCTTCTTCTTTTTCTTCTTCTTCGTCGTCGTCTTCGTCTTCTTCTTCCTCTTCCTCCTCCTCCCCTTCTTCTTTCTCTTCTTCTTCTTCCTCCCCTTCCTCTTTTTCTTTTCTTCTTCTTCTTTCTTATTCTTCTTCTTTTTTTTTTTTTTGTAGAGATTAGGTCTCATTTTGTTGCTCAAGCTGGTCTTGAACTCCTGGGCTTAAGCAATCCTCCAGCCTTGGCCTCCTGAGCCACCATACCAGCTTTAAACGCCTTAGATACTATATCTGCAAAGGGCTGTACAGTATTTTCATAAGCTAGAAAAATCAAAAACAATTTTCTATGGATTGTTTTAACCTTAAAGTTAAACAAAGGTGTAATCTGCTGCTTATGTTTTTCAGGTTCCTTTGTGTCATATTTCCCTGTTATTCGAACTCTTTTAAAAAGTTCCATATACAAGTATAAGTAAGAACCGAGTCATTAGTTGTATCTATCAACAAACACATCAATGGTCATAGCAGGAAACACAGTAGTTGGTTCTCCCAGATATCAACCTTAAAGATGTGGTACAGCCCAGCTTCTCCAAGCACTTCTGTCCTTCAAAACTTACTAAACTTTCAAGAACTTATTTCTGCCTCCTACAGCTTGTTTTTTCTGCATGCATTCTTTCAAAAGACATCTGCATCCCCTGGGAAAAGATAAAAGTGATACCAAATAAAACTAAAAGCAAACTTCAGAAAGACTTCTCAAGGAAATGCTCCCAAATAAAGAGTAATTTCTTCACTTTGTTCTTTTCTTTCTATCTTTAACTCTCCATAAGTCCCTCAAGACTGTTTATTCTCCTCATTTATAAAAGCACCCACCAGGTAACCAAATTAAGATCCCTTTTGCAGAAGGAAGCCCAGCAAGCTAATCCCCTGATACTATGAAGCCATAGCCACCAGGATTCCCACAAAGCACAAGTGTATCCACCCCATATTTCTTGCCAATGCTGTTCCTTAATTGGCCATGAATAGTTACAGTCAGCCCCGGCAATTTCTGTACCCTGTATAGTATAATCTCCTAAAACATCAGCTGAGAGTTTAAAAGCCAAATTTTTAAATAGCATCCAATTAATAATCATAGTAATAATGAAAGAATTGCCAAACTATGATATGAATTCTGAAGTCAAAAGTGGAGGCTAAGCTAAATGAACCGAAACTATCCTTCCACCATCCCTCCCCTCCATCGTTTTTTAAATGTTACATTTAGTACTGAAACTTTCTGGAACTAGATAATGTGAAATGTTAGGATTTTATATTTCAGGTTCTGCTTGCTTATTCAACATTTACTGAGCACTGACTATGCCTGAATATAAAGATAGAAATTATTGACAGCTGATCTCAGGGAAATCAAAGTTTCACTCAAAAAGAAGTTTCTAACATAATTTCTTCCATTCACTCAACAAATGTTTACTACTAAGTACCTGCACTGTTCTAGGCATTTAAGAAGTCCATGCACAATACAGACAGAAATCTCTGCTGTCATGGAACTTCAATTTTAAAGAGGGAGACTGACAACAAACAAGTCAGCCAATGGTCTAGATATTAGAAGACACTAAAGGTTATGGAGGAAAAAGACTAAAGTAAAGAAAGGGACATGGTACAAGTCACAGGGATGGCAAAGATTTGAAGGAGGGGAGGAACAAGTCCTGCAGATATTGTAAAGAAGTTTCCAGGCAGAGGGAGAATGTGCAAAGGCCCTGGGGCAGCCATGCCCAGTGTGTGTAAGGAAAAGCAGTTGGCAAGGTAAGCCAGCATGGAGTGAACAAAGGAGAAGGTAGTAACAGATGAAGTCAGAGATTAAGAGAAAGGGATCGTGCCAGGCCCTGGGGGTCCTTGTGAGTGCTTTGGCTTACTCTCTGAATGAGGTGGGAAACCACTTTAGGAGCAGAGCAACATGACCTGATATCTATTTCAGAGGCATCATTTGGGCTGCCGTGTTGAGAACAAACTGCAGATGGGCAAGGGTTCGAGGCTACTGCAGAATCCAGGTGAAGAAGGGTGATGACTGGACCAGAAGGCAGTGATACCAGCAACAGAAACTGCTTAAATTTGGGATATGTCCTGAATGTAGAACAACAACAGAATTTACTGTTGAATCAGATGTCAGTATCTGAAGATATGGGACATACTTTTATCACTTCCCTGCTTAAAATGCCTAGTAAAACTCCCAAGTTTGTCTTCATTGGATTTATTTAGTCCAACAGCATCTGGTGATACACTCATTTGCACCTCCAGCCTTTATCTTTCAACCAACCCACAGTTATTTAGCATTGCTTATAAGCTATTCCATTCGTCTGGTCCACACAACCTTGGCATGACCATCTATTTCCAATCTTTGTACTGGTGGTTGTGGAAATAATTTTTCCAGATTCAAGATCCCTTTATTTCTTCCTTCTTGGTATTCCTCACTATGAATCCAGACATGAAAATCCATATGTTCTTCCTCTGAATCCATTTTGTGAACTTCCCTTTCTCTTAGTTTCTATCACCATCCTTGTGGTGCTGACCACAACATCTCCCAGGAGGTGTCTCTGGCTCCAGCCTCTTCCTCACCAAAACTACCTCACCAACTGCAAAGGAAATAATGTTCCAAATCACAGGTTTTATGATGTGACTTCCTCTGCTTGCAAGCATCCCACCCCTGCACCTGGCCTCCAAGGATCTCACTCAGTGGCTTGCCATACCCCTCCACTCTCTAACCTCCCACCCCTACCCTGTATACCTTCACTGCCTTTGGAGCATGAAAGGATATTCCTGCTCCTTCTCACACTTTAACTTTCAGACATGGGGCTTTCACAGCCTAGAATATCCTCTCCCTTTACTTTCTAGGCAACTTTTCCTAAATCTACTCATCCATGGAGATTCAGCTCAATGTCTAGCCTCTCTATAAAAACACCCCTGACTACTCCATCCCCCATTTAATTCCGATTAGTCCTTTTTATCTGATTGTTGCACCTGGACCTCATGTCATATATGCATGCCATATTTCCTGAGTAGGTATAAATTTCAAGATTATATACCAACTTGTATGTGTTTTTACACCCTCCACAGAGATACATATGGAGTGTTCAATACATATTTACAGCATTAAATTATTTCAGGGAAATTAAGTAAACTTAAACAAGATTGCCCCCACCTTTATCTCAATCTAAAAGTGATGATTGAAAAATCCTGACATGCAAAGGGTGTAGAATCTTTAAATAAAACAAAATCTCAGTTATTTCCTTCTCTGTCTTTATGTTTCCCATCTGGTATTTTGATTCTTTTCCTAACTTACTTTCTTTTTAGATAAATAGCATGCCACAGAAGAATTGGACAAAAAGTTTTGATTAGGGTTATCTCATGGAGATTATGCTCACAGGCACATCCATCATATCCCAAGATGTAATCTAACCAATCTTTTTGACTTGCAGCCAAACAAGATACTGGCTTCATGGGAGAACAAATAGGAATGGAATGAGCAGTTATGGCCCAGTGGTCACAAAGTTCAGCCATCACTGAGATCTCTGGGTACAGATTGGGGGCCCCATGGTGGTAGAAGCATAAAAAAAGAAAAAGTTGGCTTTGAATCAGGCACTTACGGACCATCACTGGGCAGGAACTCATGCTACATTTCAAACTAGCATGCGGCCTCTACCCCTAACGATAGGACTTCACTGATTCACATGGTATCACCAATGGGGATGAGCGGAAGTCCCCAAGAAACTATGTCCTTATATTCCCTGAAACGAGGCTAGTCTTAACTTCTCTCATCAAGATAAATATTCTCTCCCCTTGGTCTTTTCTTTTTCAGGGCAACTACCTCTGTGTTAGTCCATTTTGTATTTCTATAAAGGAAAACCTGAGACAGAGTAATTTATAAAGAAAGATGGTTTATTTAGTTCATGGTTCCTCAGGTTGTACAACATGGCACCAGCTTCTGGTGAGGTCTCAGGAAGCTTTTACTCATGGTGGAAGGCGAAGGGCGAGCAGGCATGTCACATGGGAAGAGAGGGAGCAAGAGAGACGCCAGGTTCTTTTAAATCATCAGCTCTCACGTGAATTAATAGAACGAGAACTCACTCATTACTATGGGGAGAGCACCAAGACAGTCATGAGCGATCTGCTCCCCTAACCCAAATACCTCCCACCAGGCCCCACCTCCAACAATGGGGATCATATTTCAACTTGAGATTTGGAGGGGACAAACGACCAAACCATCTCAACTTCTAATTTTTAATTCATGCAAATAACAAACACTTATCAGTACCTAACATGAGCAATGCATGGCCACTGCAGCCCTGAGGAAGACAGACACATTCCTCTGCCTTCTAGAGCCTTCAGTGGGAGGCAGACCATAATCAAATAGCCACACTGGTATAAGGTCACAAAGTATGATAGCAAGATGAGGGAAAAGGAGATGGACAGGGGATGTGGCTCAATCCAGAGTGTTCCATGCTCCCCTCAGGAAGTGATATTTGAGCTGAGATCTGAAGAGCAGGTTAGAAGTTAGCCAACAGATAGGGGCTGGGAGAGAGAAGACAGCCTTCTTGTCTCAGGGACGTGCAGCACACAGAGCAGAAAGGGAAGAGGCACATTAGACAAACTTAAAACAAAAAAGCAAAGCTGAAAAATGAGGGAGAAAATGGCTCCAGAAAAACCTAGAAGGCAGATGTCAGGCAGAGCTCTCTGGACCATGGAAAGAAAAGTTATCTCAAGCCTCAGAAGAACAGCCAGGCACTAAGCGTTCTCTCAAATAATCCTCAGAGCACTAATCCCACCTCAGCCCCTTCAAAGAAAATCTTTAATAGCATAAGACTTGGCCCTGTCAACTACAGATGACTGGATGGTCAGCAACCAATATGAATGTCCCTTGGGAGCATTTGAACTAAGAGACACAGAGGCTATAGGCAATTCGTGATGAATACTTAATGAAAGTTTCCATGAATACTGGTGACTGGGGGCACGTGGAACATGTTGTGCCTTCTGCAAAAAATGTGGTTTTAAATGGTTTGTCCCTCTTCCTGTTGGGAAGTCAAGTCTATTCCCCCTCTCCTGGAAGCTGGCCCTGTGACTGCTTTGACAGAATGCACTGGGAGTGGTCACCCAGGACTTCTGAGCCCTTGACTTAAGGGAACTGGCAACTTCCATTTTTGCACACCTATAAGCTCCCTCTTGGAAGCCAGCTCCCTCACTGTGAGAAGCCCAAGTCACATGGAAAGAAACTAAAGGGAAGAGAACTGAGATGTTCCAGCTGGCATCCTAGCTGAACCCCCATCCAATAAACACATCAACTACTAACCATGTGAGTAAGTCCTCTTGAGCATTCCAGCTCATATGAACCCCCACAGAATTTCAGCCCCAGCCAATACCATGTGAAACAGAAGAACTGCCCAGCTGAGCCCAGTCACCCCACAGACTCATGAAAGGCACTAAATGGTGGTGGTTGTTTTAAGCCAGTAAGTTTTGGAGTGGTTTTTTTAAAAAAGCAAGAGATGACTAAAACAGAATATAGATAGAACATGGTTAGCAAACAAGATAAGGAAAGAATAAAACAGATAGACAAAAAGACACTGTCTGCATGATGGGGAGTATAAGTTAATTCTGAACTTTGGCATTCTATTAACAGTTCCATGATACCTGACTGGACTTTGTTCCTCTCCCCGTACTTCATGAGACCTCAAGTTTCTAGACAATATAATGAACTTTAACATGACCAGTTTAAGGGGTTTCCGTTTACAAAGGCTTTGACTATAATACCCATGTACTATAGTGACCATTTTGCCCATGCCTCTGGAGTGGAATTCTTGTTTACCAGTTTCCTACTTAGTAAGCAGCACTCAAAACTTCATTGCATCTATAACTGTTGTAATGATAAGACAGTCTTCATCAATTAGCCCACCTTATAATATCAAGATTGCTGACCCCTTAAGCTTTAGGGACTAGAATATTTAGAAAGAATAAGGCACAAATATCTCTTACGGTAGGTATATCCAGATATGTTCTGCTAAACAGGTGATTGTGAAGTATGGATGCTAATATAATCATTAGTAATAGAAAAGGCATTCTACCATATCTCCAAGCAAGCCATCATATTTCCATATTTTAGGTAATTCTATGGTGATACAAGGTAATTGTGTAATGGCAAATTTAGTATAAGTGCACACAAATCTGAGCAAAGCTGTGTAGTGACAGAAGATACCAGTGGGACTTCTCCCTGTTTTGAGATGCTCCTGAATTAAAATCATACATTGCTCAGTATTTAGAGCATGTGCTATATGATATCTAGCAATATATTTCCCATTAAATGTCTAAAGGTTCCCAAAGATATTATTTTTGTTTTGTTTACACTCCCCTAATATTTTTAAGTATATTTTTACTAATATTTTTAGTCTATATTATTTTAAGTGATGATGCATATTAAGAATCAGATTACCATTCTATCCTATAGCCTGAAGTCCAGCCTTTTCTCCAAAGGCCACCAACATTTCTCTCAAATCATATATCTCACTGAATCTTCAAGCCACCAGGAAATGCACACCTTCCTTCATGCCATTCCTCCTCTTATCTTCCTGATACATTCATTATCATCCTTCAAGACCCAAGTCAATGTCACTTGCTCTATGAAACATTTCTGTCATTCACTAACCTCTCTGGCTTTCCTTGACAGAATTACTTACATATATCCTCATTTATATGCACATAAAATTCTCTACATACGTATAATACTGAAAAATATTGTCACAAGTATTTGTTTGGACTTCTGTTTTCCCAACTACATTGTGATTTCCTTGAAAGCAGTGATCAAATATCATTCATTTTGAGTTAATGGTACTTAAGCAAAGTGCCTGAATCATAAGAGGCCCTCTGCAAATACATACAGAATGGGTGCTTTCTGTTGCTAGTGCCTTATTCTAAGCAGCCTGAAATGCCTTTCACACCAGCTTTAAAAAAAAAAAAATACTTGAGAAAAATCAATTCTAATCCATTAAAGGGATGAGAAACATTAGGAATTAAGAGGAAAATACTTACTTATCTAAAATTAGCACACATGAGAGAAATCTCTGAAATTTCCAGATGGATAGATCCATTTCACCCTTCTGTTTCTCTGAATTACCAATTTTTCCATTTTATAGAGTTATATACCTTATAATTAACTGCATACATGGTCATAATAAGGCAGAACTTCCAAATTTCAATTCACTACCTAAACAGAGCTTCCCACAGAGCAGGAAAAAAAGCAGATTAACGATTACAACCTAAGGCACGCCTCCAAAAAACATCTTCTTTAGTAAGTAACCCTTCTTTATTAATGGATCCTATATGCTGAGTGTCCTTAGGGCTTAAGTACAATTTATGCCTCATTATCTTACACCTTCATAACATCTCTAGCTGTTTCATTTCATCTGATTCTGAATAGAGAGTAAATGCCTTAAAGATGTTGCCTCAGTCAGGGTCGCAGCAGGAAACAGATGGAACACTCAAATGGGGCAACGAGGGAGTTTAATAAGAGGTTATTTACCAGGTGTGGGCAGGGATTAGGGAAACCATGCAGGGAATGTGATGTGTCCTAGGTCTGAAGGAGTAAGAGGACAGAGCTACAGAAACCAAGAATAGTATTAGAATGATAGGAGAGATCTTTCTGGTCGACTCTGGCTTCCAGGAAGGGGACAGAGTCAACCAACAGCATGTTGGCAAGAAGAGACCTGGGAGTCTCTTAGCAACTGACCTTACAGTTCTCCTCCCTCCAGTCTCCTCTAGAAGCTCCCACTGCCTGAACCCATTCTAACACCAGAGGGCAAGGAAGCTCACCAATGTTGCAATTAATGCCCAGCCTCAGGAGGAGAGCAGGTTGGAGAAAGTGGAGAGTGACTCTTAAGGGGCAAACAGAATATCCAACCCTGATGGTATCAGTTTCAGTATTTATTTCTCAGCTCTATCCTTCCCATATGAAAGCAGTAAGTATATGATGGAAAGAAGAGGAAAGAGCAAAGACAAAGTGTTTGTCATATTGGAATCGGCTGTGTGTAGAATGTGCGCTTACATCCACTTCCAATTCTTTCTGAGTGCACACAGAAGTTGCCAGTGATCTGCCGATTCCTCCACATTCCCACTGACTCAGTTACCAAACACACTTAAGAAGCCTTCCTCCAGGAACTGAAACCCTCTTGACTTGTAGACTTTTCAGCTACAAGTGCAAGGAGTAAGGCTTCCAGGAAAAGCCCCCAAGCAGTGACCCAGAAACTAGTAAATAAACAGCCCAGCTCCTTGCCTGCCTCTCCTGTGGGACAACTCAGAAGCATATTCTACCCAGTCTCCAAAAGGGCCCCAGCACAGAGAGGCCTCAGTTGCCCACAGTGGAATCTGCTTATCAGCACACACTGTACTGGCTGCCTTTCCTTCCTTATCTCACTTCCTCCACTCCCCTACTGGTGCTTCCCAGGACCACCTTCCAAGTAAGCTACTTGCACTCCAATCCTTGACTCAAACCAGCTTTGGGAGAAGCCAACCTAAGACAATGCATAACTAACAACCCACACTTCTGAAAATAGACACATCTTAGAGTGTGAGGGTATTATGTGTAGGGGGGGAGGCGATGTATGTGTGTGTATTTATGTGTATAACAAATGCTGCCTACAGTTTTCACTCTGCACTAAAGTAAAAATGTACTGACCTTGGGGTCAAAAAATTTTGACTTCTAGTCCCCAGCTTGGCCTCAGACTAGCTCTATAAACTTCCTCAAATAATTCAACCTCCCCACCAGGCCTCAGTTTTCTCATCTGTCAAATGAGCTTAGATAAGGGGAGCTCTAAGTTTCTTGTCCAACCTAAAAGCTTGCTAAAAATTTACAGCAGTAAAAGGGACATGAATTAGGGGTCCCAGTACTAGGACTGACACACAACTCCATTCTTCAGAGGATTTTCTTAGACATACGTAATTCAGGAAGAGCAAAATGTTCTTTTCTATACAATAAAAAAAAAAGAAGTTTTAGAAAGTAAAGATTTAACCTATTAACCAAATGGCTATTAGATAATATTTTTAATCAAATTTTCTAGGTTTGACAGCATAAATATACCCATTTTAAAACTCATAAACCTTGCATAAACATCTATTGGAAACCCTCTTAATCCATTATAGGATATATCTATAAAAAAATCAAGGTAGGGAAATTAGAAAAATGAAGCCTGGAAATTTCTTATAAATTAATACCCTCAAGAAACAAAGTCGTGCTTTGTAGTTCTGGTTCTGCTATAACTTCATGTCTCCATGGGCAAATCATTTCACTACCTCATTCCCCACACCCAACACAGCACTTCCAAGAGAGGCAGACCTAGGATATTCCATAAACAATGATCAACCAATGAATTCAATAATTACCCTGAGCCTTAGTTGTTTTTGGCTCAAACAAATTGTTTTATTTTGTTTGCCTTTGTTTGGGGGCTAGTTTGTTTTTTCAGTGTTCATAAGGTATACTCGACAAATAAAAATTACATGATCATTAAAGTTAAATTGTATATTTGGCTCTATTGAGGTATACTTCACAAATAAAAACCTTGTGTGTGTGTATATATATATGCACACGTACATTGTACAGAAGTTGGGAGGGTTGCACTGTATATATCATTTTGACCATTTCTTCCTACCCTAACATTCCCTCTTGAAATGAAACAATACAGTAATCTAAAATTCTACAGCTTACATGATTATATTTCTTGCCTTAAAAGCTATTATCTTCTGCCAAAAGGAGCCATTCTACAGCAGTGCTTACCTACTCAATGGCAAAAGTCATTGAATCCCAAATTTTTATAAACTGATTCTTAAAAAAAAAAAAAATTGGTGCTTGACATACAGTGGCATGGAATAAATTAAACTACTATCTCTAGCTTTCCTATTTAAAATAATGTCAAAATTCATTCCAACCACCAAACAGGGAAGATGATTAGAATAAATTAGACAGTTCTTTCACTTTTCTTCCTAACTAGCATATTCATAACAAGTATATTATTGGTTATGAAATGAAAAACATAAAAGTAACAATTAGTCTCTGAGAAGGATTATCTGGGATAATGGGGAATGTTCCTACTTTTTCTCTTAGGCAAACAGAACTGTGGGTATTGGAAACAGGAGGCAGAACAGGAACCAAAAGGAAAGTTCTAATTTTGTATCTTTTTGGGCACACTATCTAAAAAATGGCTTCCTTCCAACTTCCACCAACACGAAGACTGGTCAGCTGCTTCTCGAAGATATTTCATCTGAGTTTCAGGGCCAAGAGGGAGAAGGATAGAAAAAAAAAAATGGGGTTATACAATGTCATTTACCAAAAAGTTACATATTAATTAAATTAACTTAATGCAATTATAAATTTGAATGAAGTTAGAAGTACTAATTTATTCCTTATGCTAAAATTATAAAATTATTAAGTAACAGTAAATTACCAAGAAGGAAAATAGTAAATTACTGTGGAAATGTTAACATGAAGATCTGTAATCTAATTTCTACATCAGTGGTCCTCAAAGATGAATGCATAACAGAAATGTGTGGGAAACTTAAAAATTCTGAAACTCAGGAAGACCAATTATACCAAGAGCTCTTGGGGCTGGATACCAACAGTGATATTTTTTGAGGAACCCAGATGATACTGATGTGCAGGCAAGATAGAGAACAACTGGTCTATATTATGCTAAATTAATGTTAGTGCGGCTTTGGGGCAAAAGACAGTGCCTTGAACCAGTCCTGCACTTCTCAAAAATTCTCCCCTTCCCTGGTCTTTACAGCGGGACATTTGAGGCACAAAGCTTGTCTTCACACTCTTTGCGTGTCTTCAGTTGTCTCTCAAAGCTACCTGGAGTATTGTGAAGCCCACCTGGAGTTGACACTGATGTCTCCTAAAAGTTTAAAATGCAAAAAGACAGAGGAAGAACCACTGTGAAGTGGCATTAACATTATGTGCCCAGGGAGAGCTGCTGTCCACAGTGCCTTCATGGGAATGAGTCACCCAACATGAGGAAAGCTCGCTGAGGGTGGGCCAGCTATCAATTCATGCAGCTTCAGCCCCTTTTCCAGTAGTGGTCTCACGCAAACATTCATTCTTTCCATCAAATACTTCCTAGCCATGTAGCCTGGTGATAGCTCACCCTGAACTCACAAGCTTGTGGGGACAACAGATTTTAAAAAGTAATTGCAAACTGGGTGTGGTGGCTCACACCTGTAATCCCAGCACTTTGGGAGGCCAAGGTGGGTGGATCACCAGAGGTCAGCAGTTCAAGACCAACCTGGCCAACACGGTGAAGCCCCACCTCTAATAAAAATGCAAACATTTGTTGGGTGTGGTGGTGTGCACCTATAGTCCCAGCTACTCGGGAGGCTGAGGCAGAAGAATTGCTTGAATCCAGGAGGCAGGGGCTACAGTGAGCTGAGATCATACCACTATACTCCAGTCTGAGTGACAGAGCGAGAGTCTGTCTCAAAAGAAAAAAAAAAGTAATTGCAACTCAATGTGATCAGAAAAACAGAAGTATGCACAAAGCACAATGATAAAACCCCCAGACTATGAGAACAACATAAGCAAAGACCTAAAGGTAAGAAGATATGAAAACAGGAAGTCATTTGCCATTGCATAAGGAGCATGCATGACAGGTAAGAGTCAAAGGTCAGAAGTGTGAAATTAGAAAGGCAAGCATCAGCTAGACTCTTGTAAACCAGAGTCTTTTTCCCAGACCTTTTTAACTACGAACCAATAGATTTATTAAAAATCAGTGACTACATATATGAAACAATCTATACCAAATTAAAACTGCAACCACACACCTTAGTCCCTTCCTGGGTCAAACAGAGGCACTCTGATCCAGAGGCTATGCCCTTAACCACCAATTGCACTCAAAGGAGCCAATCTCATTCTTTCAACAGGTAAAGTTATTACCAGTCACAGAGATCCAATAATATATTATTACTGAGGACCCAAGGTAAGATTCAGAGCTCAACTTTCAGGAAGCTGCCTGACTCTAGCTTTAGCTTAATATTTTGTTTCAGAAGGAGGGAGGAAAAGAAGGAAGGAAGCAAGAAAGGAAGGAAAGAAGGAGGGAGGGAAGGAAAAAGGGAGAGAAAGAGGGAAGACAGATTGATAGATCAGTTAGTCAACTGGTTGATAAATCAATTGATGGGGCAATAGATATATAGAAAGATTACTAGCTAAACAGAAAGAACTGATCATTCTCAGGTATCTCCAGAACAGAGCAGATCTGGCCCAGAGTAGAAAGTCAGTTATTGCTCCTTGAATTAAAAAAAAAAAAAAAACAGTCAAGTTATGCTATTAGTACCACCCCTAAGTATGCAATGTAACTTCACATGATGCTGTTACATGCTGGCCATGAGGCCCATGGAAATGCAAGAGGCTTAGAGAGGCTGAGCTGTTTTCCCAGGAAACTCTCAGATTCCTTTCACAAAGAAGAATAGACTTCATTTTATCTGTCTAAATTAGCCCTCCTCTATTTTGATGGACATAATGAATATGATGGTCTGTGTTGGCACAGAGAAACAATTACTCAGTTTGCTTTGCTTGGGCTTCATATTACTTCTTGCTTATCTGATCACAACTTCAATTTATCCTACTTTTTAAAAAGCTTATTTTTTCCAGTTACCACTGTGCTAAGTTAACAAAAAGGATTTCCAAACTCCAGTATATGAAATCAGATAAGTTTGTTCCTAAGTTAAGGAGCTAAATTATCATGTGCAAACGTCATCCATGGGTTTCATGGGAAAACAGTCCAAACACAGAAAACATCTGCTGTGATACTCTTTCAATGACTTTAAAGAGGAAACACTTGCAGTGATATTACTGTCTATTTTCTGTAGCTGAAACTGCTTTCTACTTGGAAAGTTATTCATTTACTATAAACCAGCTAGACGACACAGCAATTATAGTAATTTATCTTTTAAATTCAGAAGAGGAAGACCTAAGCAGACTTTTGAAGTATGCATGCATCTACAGCATCATACACAATTAAAAGATTTATTTTTGGTGTGGGGAGTGTGGAAGCTGGCTGCAGTTTTTAGAAAGGCACACATTTTCCCTTTGAAATGGCAAGTCTAGGGCTTACTAAGTTTCTGCAGTAGCTGCCTTAAATAAGGTTGGTGTGTAAATACTTAAACTAAGCTCCTACATTAACAGCTCCCAAAGATCAATGGAACTTCACACCTCCCTAGAAGCCAGACACCCCCAAAGACACTGAAGCACAGCTCTGACTTACATTGTCGACTGCATTGCATTTTTGTCTTGAGTAGCAGCTCTAGCACAAGAAACTTCATCTGTTTCTAAGCTTGTTGCTAAATACATAATTTAATATTAAAAATACAATACACAGAGAATGTCAAAATGAGCCAAGAACAACAAACTAGATACAACCAAGAGAAGCCCCAGAGGCTAAACATGGTAGCAAAAGGAAGAAACAAGAATCTATATATAGAAAACAACTATCCTATCCAACAAAAGACCTATTTGTTTGTAGAGCTGTTTTTCTTCTTTCTTCAGATCTAGCTCCATGTATGGTAATTAATTTGGGAGAATAAGTTGTTGAGTTAGAACTGAAGCAAAAAGAGAGTTTTGAAAACATGTATAAAATGTTACAACAAGGTTTAAATGCTCATATGAACAGATTTAATTTTATTCGGAACATCAGTTGAATGGGGTGGAAAGACAGATGTACCCCCAACTAAGAATCCACCACAGATACTGAAATCTCACTGCTGCTCTCCAAAAAGAGAGTATCCCTGCATGTAAACAGATATTCACAGTGCACCTTTTTAACTCTCTTAGATGTGTTCTCCTTTAGGCATACCTTAAGTCAGTATCTGAGAACAAGAAGTTTATTTGGGAGGAAATATTCCAGGAAACACAACGTGACTGAGGAAAAATGAACCAGGGAAGGAAGCCAGTACAGAATGTGTTATCAAGCAGATTACCACCAAGGGTAAGTGGGGTCTGATCCCACTGGGGAACTCAGGAAAATGTGCAGAATACATTTCTTCAGTTATCCCACCCCAGAGGCAAGGGACCTGGTGTAGTTATATACCAATTTCTATCCTAATTGGTGGGAGTGGGACTGACTTTTTACCCATATGTGAGTAGAGCAGGTGGTCAGAGGACACCCTTAGGTAAGGAGACACAGATGCAGGCAGTTGGAAATTGGGCATAAAAATGCTAAGTACCAAAGCAGGGATGTGAAGAGAGATTTGCACATCCATGTTTATACCAGCATTATTCACAAGAGCCAAAAGGTGGAAGCAACCCAAGTGTCCATTGATGGATGTGGGATAAACAAAATGTGGTATACACATATAATGGAACAGTATTCAGCCTTAAAACACAAGGAAATTCTGACACGTACTACCATATGGATGAACCTTGCACACATCATTCTAAATGAAACAAGCCAGACACAACAGGATAAATACTATATGACTCCACTTACATGGGGAACCTAGAGTAGTCCATTTTGCAGAGAAAGAAAATAGAATGGTGGTTGCCAGGAGCTGGGGGAGAGAGGAATGGGGGTTTCTGTTCAATGGATATAGAGTTTCAGTTTTGCAAATGAAAAAGTTCTGGAGATCAATAGTAATGATGGTTGTGCAATTCTGTGAATGTACTTAATGTCACTTAACCATTCACTTAAAAATGGTTAAGATTGGCTGGGCGCAGTGGCTCACGCCTGTAATCAGCACTTTGAGAGATCAAGGCAGTGGGTGGATCACTTGATCTCAAGAGTTGGAGACCAGCCTGGTTAACATGGCAAAACCCTATCTCTACTAAAAACACAAAAATTAGCTGGGCATGGAGGCGCACTCCTGTAATTTCAGCAACTTGGGAGGCTGAGGTTGCAGTGAGCCAAGACTGCGCCATTGCACTCCAGCCTGGGTGACAGAGTGAGATTCCTATTTCAAAACTAATTTTAAAAAATGGTTAGGATGGTGTGTTAGTCCATTTTGGTATCACTATAAAGAAATCCCTGAGGTTGGGTAATTTATAAAGAAAGGTTTAATTGGCTCACGGTTCTGCAGGTTCTACAAGCATGGCTCCAGCATGAGCTTCTGGTAAGCACCTCAGGAAGTTTGCAATCATGGTAAAAGGGAAGAGGGAGCAGGTGGTGTCACATGGCAAGAGTGGGAGTGAGAGAGAGAGAAGAGGGGACATACCACACTCTTTTAAGCAACCAGATCTCATGTAAACTACTAGAGAAAGAACCTCCCATCGAAGAGGGCAGCGCTAAGCCATTCATGAGGGATCCCTGCCCATGATCCAAACACCTCCCACCAGGCCCCACCTCCAACATTGGGGATTACATTTCAACATGACATTTGGAGCGGACAAACATCCAAACCATATCATATCAAAAATATGGGCCAGGCGTGGTGGCTCACGTCTGTAATCCCAGCACCTTGGGAGGCCGACGCAGGCAGATCACTTGATGTCAGGAGTTCAGGACCAGTCTGGACAACATGATGAAACCCTGTCTCTACTAAAAAAATTCAAAAATTAGCCGGGCACAGTGGCAGGCACCTGTAATCCCAACTACTCAGGAGGCTAAGGCAGGAGAATCGCTTGAACCCAGCAGGTGGCAGTTGCAGTGAGACAAGACCGTGCCACTGCACTACAGCCTGGGTGACACAGCAAGACTCCATTTAGATAGATAGATAGACAGACAGACAGACAGACAGATAGATAGATAGATAGATACATAGATAGATAGATAGATAGATAGATAGATAGATACATACATACATACATACATACATACATACATACATACATATTTTACCACAGCTTTTTTTTAAAGTTAAATGTTAAGTAGTATGGGCAGGGCACCTGAAGTGTCTAACAACCCACTCAAAGACCCACCTCAAAGATCTTCACAGAGAGGCCCAAGGAAAACCATCCATAGAAATCTGGGGAAGCGGACTACTCTACTTAAAAAATAAATTTATTCACTTTTTTTCTCATTATAAGACTAACATATGATCACTGATAAAAACTTAGAAGATACATAAAAATAAAACTAAGAAAGTTTTAATCATCTATTATTTTATCACAGAGGTGGCTTGCAGGATGAATAGTATGAAGTACCTCACACCTGCTATGTGAGGCGTGTTCCTTGAACCAAGAGCAATGGCTTTCCCGAGGAGTTTGTTAGAAATGCCGAGTCTCAGGCTCCCGGACCTGCTGCCTGGGAAGCCACATTTTAACAAGATACCCAGGTGATTTCTGCACACCTCAGAGTGCAATGAGCATCGCTTCAACACCACCCTTCCACTTCTGTCTACGATTTCTGAAAACGGTTAGAGCTACTAAGCCTCTAGTGCCTTGGTGGTAAAACTTCCACTCTCTTTTGTGGAAAATAATTCCCATCTAGCTTTAAAATGAGGAAATATAGTATCTGGCACAGAGGATATGCTATGTAAGTGTGTGTCTCATGACTGTTAGTATGACAGGTAATGTCGACTGAAAGAAAACCAGTGGAAGGTGACAGCAAAGTAGGACATTTTGACCTAAAATAATAAATTTTATTTTATTTTGCTGGAATAGAAAAATCTATCATAAGGCAAGCTAAAACAGTTTTCTCCCAAGACTGAATGCTTCCTTTGTAATGCAGTTCAATATTCTTAGACTTTTTTCAGACCTCAAAAAAAAGAAAAAAAAAAAGCAAATGAAATGACATGTTAAAACTTGCTCTGAATCTCTTGCCTTTCCAAGGCTGCTGCTGGTTTGTTGTGCTTAACGTATTTTTTCCTTCATTTCATACCAACTTTGTAAGCAACAATAGGACTTTGTTAGCTTGTGCAATGATGCAATTATAAGTGCATTAGCCCTCTCACTCACAATAAGAGTCTGACTTCAGAAACAAAACACAAAATTCACCACCAAAGTAATATGTTATCACAGTAACATATTAAAGAATTCTTTATGAAGTATACTATCCACTTTTGCTTAGATGGAAAACTTCAAACATAGAACGAAGAGTGAAGGGGACTAGGGGAAGGAAAACAAATTGAGTTACGAAGCAGCCATATAACATTTTAAAACGTATCAAACACACATCAAGAGCCTTCACATGATCATTCTTTGACCCAGTACTTCTGCTACTAGGAATTTATTCTAGGGATGTGTAAAAACATGTGTCTTCAGTGAATGACATTCCTTACAGCAATACTTATAATAGCAATTTTTAAAAGTAAATAATGTTTACAATATTGGACAACCTGTTAAATAAACTTAATTCATTTATAGAAAAGTAGAGTTTACCCTTCAAAATAACACTTGCTTAGAAGTACGGTTAGTGACACAAAAATATTAATACTGTGTTTTTTACTTAAAAATGCAAGTTATAAAAAGTATGGATAGTACAATCTTATTACTATCTTTACTTTTACACACACACACAAATCTGTCCCCTTTTCTGGTCTTAATCTTCCTCACAGTGCTCATTACTACTAGACATGTAGTGACCTTAGGTTAATGCCTATCTCCCCCAACAAAGTAAACTTCAGGGAAAGAGGGGATTGTTCTGGTCACTGTCATGTCCCTATTGCCTCACATTGTGCCTGGCACATAGTAGACAAGCAACAAATACGAACTGAGAAGTAAAGGACTGAATATATAATTATATGTGTATATGTGTATAGAGACAGACACAAGACACTGGAAGGTATTCCTACAAGTATCAGTAGTGCTATGGCTGAGTGGTAAAAATACACATCCTTTTATTTTCTCCTTATGTTGGTCTCTACCTTCTAAATTTTATGCCATGAACCTCTAAGAAGAATAAAAGATATATAAGCCCTTTTCATATATGCATGTGTGCTTAAACTAAGCTCCTACATTAACAGCTCCCAAAGATCAATGGAACTTCACACCTCCCTAGAAGCCAGACACCCCCAAAGACACTGAAGCACAGTTCTGACTCACATTGTCGACTGCATTGCATTTTCATCTTGAGTAGCAGCTCTAGCACAAGAAACTTCATCTGTTTCTAAGCTCGTTGCTAAGTACATAATTTACTATTAAAAATACAATACACAGAGAATGTCAAAATGAGCCAAGAACAACAAAGTACATACAACCAAGAGAAGCCCCAGAGGTCAAACATGTATGCATATATACATAAAGAGATTCCTATGTTTGATGATCTAGTAGGAATATCCTTCATTACAAGTTATATCTAAATTGCCAAGTTATACATTGGAAAAATAACACACTATTTTATTCTCTACTTCAGGTGAACAAAATGAAATAATAAAATATGGAATAAGTGGTTTGAAAAATAGACACAAGTAATCCATTTTTGCTTCTTACCATACACATTCATTAAGTTCCATACCAAGCATAAAATCAGATAGTATAATACACCTTAATAAACTGTTTCTTATTTCGTTAAAAATAAGTTTGTAGTTTTATGAATTGTATGTAGCATTTTGTAATTTTAGTGGAAAAATGACAGTTTCACAGGTATCACAATAGACATCCTATTGTTTTATTTTCATTATATTAAAACTAGTAATCGCTCCAGAAGGCAGCAAAACTGGATCACCATGTTCTCATTGGTCTGAAAGCAGAATTGCCATTGAGAGACACGCCCGGTGAATTGATGGAGTCAAGCGTATTTCAGGCATTCAGAGAGCATCCCTTGAAATAAATTAATGGGGCCAGACTTAACACTATAATGCATCTATTTGAAAAGGTTTAAAATGAAATGTATTTCCTGGGCGATCTTCAATGTAACTATTTTATGTCCTTATAAGTAATACAAACACTTCATAATAAACTTTTAAAAATATAATACAGGAGATAAAAACAACTGTCAATTACAAAGATGATACTTATTAACTAACACTGCAAAACAAAATTCATATAAAAAGATGATACATGCAAATAAAAGCAGAATGTTAAAAGGGATCAGGAATATTTCTCCCTGGGAATGGCCAAGGGAGTTTGTGAATTGGTCACAATACTAAGACCCCCTTGGAGTCTCCAGTACTTGAAACCTCACATCAGCTCACTCTCTGCCTTTTTTCTCTTATCATTGCTTGTGCTTGCTTCTTAAATACTGCCTCTCATTCACTGTCTGTAAAGTGTTAAATCGCTGTTCTACAAAAGAGGTATTTTCTTTATTTGCCTTTATTCACCAATCTCACTGTGATATTTACCTCTTAAAAAATGTAAGATTTAATGTTTTTAGAGACAGGTCTTGCTCCATCACGCAGGCTGGAGTGTACTGGCACCATCATAGCTCACTGCAGCTTTGAACTCCCAGCCTCAAGGGATCCTCCCATCCCATCTCAGCCTCCCAATTAGCTGGGACTACAGGCATGTGCTACCACACCTGGGTCATTTTTATTTTTTTATTTTATTTTTGCCCATGCTGGTCTTGAACTCCTGAGCTCAAGCAATCCTCCCACCTCAGTCTTCCAAACTGCGGGGATTACAGGTATGAGCTGCCTCACCCGGTTGAGATGTAATTTTGTAAATGATTTTTATTTTAACATTCTAGACCAGAGGTTGGCAAACTATAGTCTATGGGCTACATCAGGCCAGTCACCTGCTTTTGCAAAAGCCCAAGAGCTAAGATTAGTTTTTACATATTTAAATAGCTGAAAAAAATTAAAAGAAGAATACTATTTCAACTCCCATCATAATTACATGAAATTCAAAATTCAGTATATATAAATACAGATGTGTTGGAATCCAGTCACACCCATCCACTTAGGTATTGCCTATGGCGGCGTTTGTGCTACAACATTGAATAATCACAACAAATGGTATACTCCACAAAGTCCAATATACTTTCTGGCCTTTTACAGAAAAAGTTTGCCAACTCCTGCTTGTGACAGCTACATACCACATAGATCTGTAAATAACTGTGTTATACTGTTTTTGTACACTATTTGAAAGAAATGAGGTCATTTATATAAGAAAACCTATTTCACATCTGTGATCAACAACTACCTATCTACCTACTTATCTACCTACATATCTTTGTAAAAGTTTGGGTGAAAGACCTGAAGAAATAATCACCACACTGTTCACAGTAATTGCCTCTAGGGAAGATGAGAAATGAAGAGAGAAGGTGAAACTGAACAAAATATTTTTTACTCATCTATATTGTTTATCCCAGCAAGCAGGTATTACTTCCTGTTAAAAAATAAAAAGAAGGAATAAAATTTAAGGGGAACTCTTCACATACAAAATATTGACTTTAAGAACATGATAAAATTAAACAGCTGAAATGTCAAAAAAAAAAAAAAAAAAGGAGATTTCCAGGAGTTTCTTAAAAGAGTGATCATTTAGAATTGGCACATTCAAAGCAAAAGGCATCTTTAACCATGAAAAAATGTGAAACGTTACTCAGGCCATATTTACAAGCTGCAATAAAATATTTTCAAAGTACACAGATTTTCAAAGGCAAATACTGTTCAAAAACTAATAATAAACAGGTAACAAAGAATATTTTTTAATAGATTGTAGCTTCACTGAATCGAATGGAAATCTCCAATTTCCATCCTTCTCCTCACTCCAACATGTCAGCTGAAATTAATTCATTGCATATTTAATAAACACCTTAGTAAAGAAATGCTTTTTTTTCTACTTTTTAAAATCTCTTAATTAAAAAAAAAGATTTTTCCCAAACTATGTTGTAAGAACATAAAAATTGTATAGCTATATGCTCAAGTGTACATTTTTGCTGTTTCTTATGTTTTTAATGGACACTAAAATCTTTCAGAGACCAGACACTGTATCTAGACAGGTGCATGATGCAGTAGATCTTTACTGAACAACTGCATTTATAATTCAATTCCTGCATATTTATAAATGTTGGCTTTTAAACTGCAAGCCCAATGGTCCCTTTAACTACACTTAGATGCACAATAATTGACAGCTCATTACAACAAGTGGTCTCAAGAGTGAAGTATAGAGCTAATGGTCTGTAAATGCTTTAGTCTCCAAACTTGGGTCAACACTGAGGCAAGTAAAATTGGTCCTTTCTTTACATGTGCATGATTTTTAACTGCCTGCATCAAACAAAACTGATCTCCCTATTTCTAATGTCTGAAATATTGCATATGCACATTAAGAGTGCATGGCTAGTTAATCTATATTTTCTTCTGAAATTGACTATGATGTGACAATTTCTAAATATCCACACTGTGAAGAGAAGTAGAAATAATTTTAAAGCAATGGAACAAAACACCTAAGTATCCAGTAACAGAAGATTCCTGGGATAACTTATAATTCTTCATGTTTTAAAGGTATGCAACCATTAAAAGCCATGTTTAAAACGAAATTATGTAGGACATAATCACAATATAATATAATCACAATAACATATAATGTTAACAGAAAAAAAAAAGGATAAAAATTGTATGTCCAGTATAATCCCAATTTTATTTTAAAATACAATATATATTATAGGTAATGTATACAATATTGAGTTATAGTTAGTAATTTTTGTGTGTGGTAAAACAACAGTGATCTTTATTTTTATGTCTTCCTGAATTTACAGAGTTATCTACAACAAGCACCACTTTTACAATCAGAAAAAAAGTATTTAAATACAATAATGTTTCTTTGCCTCTCTTCTTATTAGTGTATGTCAAACCTTGCCACTAAATATTAAACTAGCTAGTCCATCCACAATCAGAGAAACCAAAGAACATACTCAAGTTTCAATTTACCTTCCAGTGCAAACACTGACAACAAGGAAATATTTAATAACATTTCTATTTGAAAGTCCTGAGGAAAGCAAAGTTGACAGGAATGCTGCTGGTAATAATTCAACTTGAAAACTATAATATTTTGCAGCTATAATTCTCAAATTTTAGAACTAAAATACATAAATTTGGTGTCAGGAATAAATATTAAATATAATCAACCTAATATAAACAACTGGAAAACATGAAATAATTTCCATAATTGCAAGCATTGTGGTGCATTTCTGAAACTGATGTCCTTTACCCACGTTTGTCAGAGCTGAGTTTTGAATGAAATGAATACAGTTCATTCAAAACTTGACATTAAAGTGCTGTTTCCACTGAAGACTTGTCTTTCCCTTTCACAGGAAAACCAGCAATTCTCCCTAAAGGATTTCTGAATATTCTGTAGCACATTTTATATCGGTGTATTCAGTAACTGGCCTACTTGTGCTAGGAAATTATAAACAAGCCACTTTCTACATTTAGACCAGACATAAGCTGGTCCCGGCACAGGGACAAGTATTTACGACTGACTATTGAAGTTAAAGGGTAAAGAATGGACAGCTCAGAAGAAACAGAAAATGGTGAGAAATTAGGGCAAAAATAGAGAACAGGTGGGGCGACACGTAAGCGGCGTTCAGAGCCCTGTGGAGAAGCCAGAAGCGAGGAGAGAAAATTCTGGTCATTGTGGGTGATGGTTACTAAACAAAAAAATTAGTTAAAAAAATAGAGAGCTAGGAATACTCCATATCAGGGACTAAGAAATTCAAGAAGCATTTGTCCAGGTGTTAGGTGAATTCCAAGTGCTCTCTAGACACTGTAGTGGCCACAAAAGTGGGCCAATGGTGCACTGCCTTCTGGAAATTGACAGGTAGGGCCTCCGATGGTGTGTGGATAAAATCCAACAAAGGGAAAAGCTTTGAGACCTTCCAGAGAGATCTAAAGAGCCAGGAGATGATGAAGATGGGTAGATCATCCCTGTGAGGGGTGTGGTGAGGATCCAGTGTGAGGAGGGCTTCAGGGAGACAGCACTGGGGCTGAGAGCTATGATGGCACAACAACCCATGTGGGGCAAAGGGCAGCTCAGGTGGGGAGCTCAAGAGCAGGTGGAAACACCAAAAGACAGCAGCTCATTTTGTTTAGGGACCATCCGGTTTAGGGAAGGCAGATAAGGCTGGGAGTGAGATGGAGACCTCACAGCATGGAGGAGGAGGCTCCTGACGGTCTAGTTAAGGAATTTTCACATTATTCACCTGGCAGTGGAAACCCATGGAAGACTGCAGCAGGGCACCTTGGGATCAGAACAGTGCTTCCAGAATGTGAGTGGAGGTGAACTTGGGTCAAGGGAGTGCAGGAACATATGGGGAAACCCATTAGGAAGCAAAGGACACTCTGCAGATGAGAAGGAGTATTGACCCAGACAATGGATCCAAGGGGATGAACGTGGGAGAGATTTTGGAACTAGAATACAGACCAACTAGTAATTACTCACTATAAAGAGAGAAAAGGGGAGATGGCAAGATGTTGCTAAGAGAGAGGTTTAGAAAAGGAGTAAGTTGGCTGGGTGCGGTGGTTCACTCCTGGAATCCCAGCACTTTGGGAGGCCAGGGTGGGTGGATCACTTGAGTTCAGGAGTTTGAGAAAAGGAGCGTGTCAAGGGAGATCAGATAAAACGGGAAGTTGAATAAGACATTCAGAGAGGGCCTTGAACTCCTCCTAACCCCTCCTTTTAATCCGACATGGTTATCTTCATTATCTATTAATAATGAGGCTGCACACAGTAGGCACTCAGGAGAGCACTGCGCTCAGTCCAGTTTGTTTACTTCCGTAACGCAGATGGGCCTTCACATAACGATAGCAAGGAAGGATCCTTCTTAGAGCAGTGCCCACAGCTCTGCTGCTGGGGCAGAATAATTAGCACAGATGCCCGAGGCAGACTGCCTGCCAAAGCAGATTGCTAAAAGAAAGGGGAACTGCCAGGTCATGTGTCCAACCGGCTGGTATCACTCCACTCTCAACAGTGTCTGCAAACACACTCCCGACTTTTTAGAGGTGCATCATCTGATCTTCCTAATAGGCTGTCATATGCTAAAAGATTAAGGAAAAGAATTCTTACACTGCCTAAGGCAACAGCATGGTTTGTGTTTTTAAAATTAGTTAGGTGGCAAAGAAATCTCCTTAGGAAACATTACAAGATGAGTTATAAAACTTACTGTACTGCGTAAACACTAGCAGATGGTTGCCAACAAATCTTTAATTATCTTCAACTCATTATGCAGTCATTAACCTTGACAAATTAATAAAGGTGAACTAATAAACTTGTAGGCTTATATAACTTAAATAGTTCCAAACCACAAAGAATATATAGATAGATGTTGATCAAACGATTTCAATAGGATCCTTTTCATCTCTCTTAAAACTGTATGGTAAAATTGCTATGGAGTGACTACACTGTTTTGTGTTTTTTTTCTCCTTTCCCTTTTTACACTGTAAGAGAGACTAAGATAAGTTCCAGGCTATTAAACTATTTGTGATGATGTACAAGTCTTCATCATAATTGGGGGCACACTTTCTTTTGACCTTTACAAAACTTTCATTTCCCAAATGTGACAGATAAGAAGTGCTTTTATAGCACCAATAATGATTTTTTCCTATGGGAACTTGCCAATTATAAGTTGAAAACGAAGAAAAGTCCACATTGGAAGTCCATTTAGAATCTCAATACAGCTGAAAATTTCAAGTATTATGCTTGGAGGATACTGCAGGTAAGTTAAGAATGTAACCTAGAGAAATACACATTAAAATAGTGCAAGGGCAAATACTTAATGTGTGTTTTGTTAAATGCTAAGGGCCCGTAAAATGTACTTAATAAAATGTGACTATTAGTCTAAGCTTTTAAATATGAATAAAAGGCTGGGAAAAATTAATTCCTGATGCCCATAGCTGTTTCAGTAACATGTACAATGTACAGTACAGTTAGGCATCAAGTTCTTATCAGCTCACCAGACTTCAGACATCTTGAGGATTTCATCTTATTTTTCTCATCCTAGTAAGATGCTCAGCGCACAGAGAGTCTTAACGAAGGTGACAGTCAACTGAGCCCAGATACCACAATAGTGTTCCAGTAAAGGACATGTGCTAATGCCTCAACAATAAATCACTTTTTATGGGATCTTGATTTTACTCTTAATTTGACTTGGATTTTCATTACTTACACATGCTAAATAAAATTCATTCATTCATTCACTTGTTCACCTATTCAGCAAGTCTCTAATGATTTCTCCTTATGTCTCATGCATTGTTCTAGCCCTCCACTGTCACGTATGGAAGGAGCCAACCACACGTGGCTACTGAGCACTTGAAATGTGGCTCATTCAAACTGAGATGTGTTATGTGTAAATTACACACCAGATCTTGAAGACTTAATTTTAAAAAATGTAAAATGTCTCGTAATTTTTATATTGATTATGCATGAAAATAATATTTTAGATATGTCATGCTTTAAAAGTTAATATTAATTTGTCCTTTTTCTTTTAACATTTGTAATACGCTACTAGAAAATTTGATATGTAATGATAGTCAACACTTTAGACAAAGTTGTTTTTTCTTTTTGAGGACCTTATATTCTACTTGAAGAAGTCAATTGTAAACAAAGAAATAAATAATAAGCAAGATTATATAATTTCAGATATTGAAAAATATGTAAGGAAAATAAAGTAAGAGAAAAGAATGTGACCAAAAAGGATTATTTTAGAAATGGAAGCCACAGAAGTCTATTCTAGGAAGGCAACATTTGAGCAAGAAACACGCACAATAGGAAAAGGGAATCATATAATGATCTGGAGAATGTTCTAGGCAGGGGGAACTGCCAATGCAAAGGCCCTGGGGTAGGAATGAGGTAAGCAAGTTTGAGCAACAGCAAGAAGGCCAGTGTAGCTGAGGCACAGTAGAACAAAAGCAGAGCAGGTTAGAAGAAAGAAAAGGAACAGAATACAGGAATCTTGGTTGGAATTTTAGGCTAAATTCTACATCTAAAGGAAAGCTATTGAAAGATTTTTCAGCAGGGGAATCACACAATCTGATTTAAATGTTTGAAGATAATTCTGGCTACTGTGTGGAGAACTGATTAAACAGGGATAAGAATGGACACAGGAAATCAGTCAGAAGACTCATAGCATTCCAGGTACGATTTCCATCATTCAAATCAACGTGGTTGAACTGATGCTCTCACATGCTACTGGTGGCAGTGTAAAAGGATTCAAAGCTTTCTACAAAGCAATTTGGCAACACATATCCTGAGTTGTAAAAATATGTTCACACCCTTTGACAGAAATTACAAAATTGAATCCCAATAAAATAACTGGAAAGGTGAAAAAATCTATGAAGGTGTACACTATAATTATGTTTAAAATAGAAGCTATCAGGAACTTCCTATGTGTTCAACAGCAAATTAAATGATGAATGAAGTATTATATGGTCATTAAGTTACAAGTATGAAAACCAAGTAACTACAGATAATAGAATTCTCTGCAGAAGAAATCCAAATGAATTTGTAGACAAACTATTGGGACTAACTGGAGTGTTGAGCAAGGCTGCAGAAAAAGAGGGACATTCAAAAACCAACGCTTTCATACACCAACCGCAATGAGTTAGAAAATTCAGTTTTAAAAATTCACATTCACAACAACAAAAACTCTAATGCATGCAGAAATAAGTTGAATAAAAAACATGCAAGATGCTATAGAAAAAGTAATTTTTGAGGTACATTAAAAATGACCTAAATCAACAATTAGAGCCAGCATATCCATAGGTGGGTAGACTTGATATGTTAAAGATATCCATCCCCCACCCTCATTTAATCTATAAATTTCATATAATTCAAGTTAAATTTCCACTGGGACTTTTTTTCATGGAACTTGACAAGCTGTTTTTTAAAATTTATTTGAAGGGTAAAGGGGCCAAGAATAGCCAAGACTTCAACCTACCAAATACCAAAAGTTTCTATAAAGCTATTGTCAGGGCTGAGATTAGGGAAGGCAACCGAGGCTCCTGCAGCCTAAGGGCAGATGCCTGCACCAATTCTATGCCCAGCGCACCTTGCTTGTCTCATCCTAGTCTTAGCTCTGTGATACTGACATAAGGATAGGTGAGGCAAAACTAATGGGATTGAACTGGGCAGACAAAATGGTTGCAGATATGTACATTTTTAGAATACACAACAATATCTTGCATGTGTGTATCTATGTACACACACAATGTACATATATGTGCACACATATATATCTTATACATGCATATAAGGGACACATACATGGGGCAAGCGTATAAAAATATAAACAGAAAAGAAAAATAGAATTCTGAGAAGTTACTTCTGGAGAATGTGAAATGGAGTGGAGTGAGGGGAATTGAACTGGGCACTGATATTTTCATAACTTTAAATTTTCTTTCATGAAAGATTTGAAGCCATACACACACACACACACACACATGGATACAATATCAGAAATGCTAATTTTATAAGTGAATAATAATATAAAATTGTATATATATTCACATTTATATATATTCACATTATTCACATTCACATATATATATATTTACATTCACAATATATATTCACATTTCTAGCTATAAATATGAGTGGTACATATAGAGGATTCAAAATGTACAAAAAATGATATTGGCTCTTACGGTAAAGTACCAAGATTATAAAAGATTTAGTTTTTTCTGTTTCCCAAATTCCTGTTACATTACTTTAAAATGGTATTTAATGTTTGAAAAAGCATATTACAAATTTGAAAAAGGTCAAATTTAGAGACTAAAATCATACTTAAAATATATATGAAATAATTTAAGATAAACTTTGCTAATGCTAAACAACTACCTGTGGCCTACAAGTATTCATTAGGATTAAGAAGAATCAAGCCCATCAATAATCGAAATTAACTGAATAAATTCACATTAATTACACTAAATTTACATTTCAATTATACTGTAAGAAGTTTTAAAAATCTATTCACAAAGCACTATAGTGTGGAGGCATTTTTATTATTAAATAATATATGGGGAGAGTTATATATGTATTATACCTAGAAGCACCTCATTTACATAAATTTAAAAATGTATACACATTTCACTTCAGTTTCTATGAGGACCAACAGCACTGTTCTCATTTCAATTTATTCAGGATTTATATAATGAATAAAGATTTATGGAAACTTTTAAATAGTCTAGAGACCCACTGTTCTCGGCATAGAAACTAACCATTAGAATAAGGTTTACTTATTAAAATAAGTTAGTAACTAGAGAAAAAGAATATAAAATAAAGTCCTTCACCTACTCAAACAAACACAAAGATGCACAAAGGATACTATTTGCAGAACTAATACCTCAGCAAGTATGACAGTAAGGGAAGGCATATCCTGGCCAATTACCCTGTAAAGTTCATAGTCATCAGGGTGGATTCATGGCCAAACACAGCAACCAAAGGCTGGTGTCACAGATCACCTCCTCCAGGCAACAAAACTGTGCACAGGCCCTTAAATGTGAGGTTGGTCAAGGCCATCATCAGGAAGCGTGTTCTTTTACAGCAGCGTGCTTTGACAGGAAGAAATGTCATTACTCTGACATCTTAGGAAGCCATGTTAATTCTCCCCAGGTGCCATAATATGGTTCCAGAAAGCTGCCTTTAATTTGAGGTTGGGGGAAGAGTGTTGACAACAACTGGCCACTGCTCTAAGCAGCTTCTCCCCTGGATGCACAAACAGAACAAAACTTGATAATCTTCCTCCCCTGATAAATCCCACATTTGAGCCATCACTCATCACCTTGCTGAGTAGTAAGTAGAAGGAAAAAGGGGAAAAGCTAAGTGTTTGGAATAAGCTTCAACATTAGTGTTTAACACTTCCTCTTAATGCAGTGAGCTCAGACTATCATTACCCTCCCTGACACACTCAATATTCACACTCATCTCTAATCCTCTACCTAGGCTGTTTCTTTTTTTTTTTTTTTCTGACTTCTCCTCCCAATGATAAACAAATCAGGTCACTGCCCAGCTTAAAACTCAACATTGCTATCATCTCATTTTGTCTTCTCTGTTCCTAGCATCAGCACCACCCCTCTGAACACCTTATTAAGCACAGTCCTATGTCAATCCCAAATTATCTTGTTAGAAATGTGTGCCTCCAACAGGAGTAAGTCCCTCTAGGTTTTTGAGACAAAGTCTCTGTTTCCCAGGCTGGAGTGCAATGGCATGATCTTGGCTAACTGCAACCTCCGCCTTCCGGGTTCAAGCAATTCTCCTGCATCAGCCTCCCCAGCAGCTGGCATTACAGGAGTGCGCCACCACACCCAGCTAATGTTTGTATTTTTAGTAGAGACAGGGTTTCACCATGTTGGTCAGGATGGTCTCGAACTTCTGACCTCAAGTGATTCGCCCACCTTGGCCTCCCAAAGTGCTGGGATTAAAGGCATGAGCCACTGCGTCCAGTCAGACATCACAACTTGAGCAAAAATCACACTGTGAGTCTGATTAGGTGCTCCCTTGCTACCCTGCTGCATGCAACACAACACTAGGTATGTATGTCTGACTCAATTTGTCTGGCATTCTATTAACAGGGACACCAAATGACTAGATTTCTACATTAATGCAATATTGATAATGACTTGGGGACACTGAAAATTGTTCAGAACCAAATGAAAGTTTAATTATGTTTGGCATTATTTTAGCAATTTAGTATATTAGATTATTTAGCAATTTAGCAATTTGGGTTATTAAAACACAAATAAAATTTAGCATTTTAACAAGTTTGGTTATTAGAAAAGTAATACTCCACAAAGGCAATTAAAGTGTCTCTCGTAATATGTGATCTTCTCCAGTACACCAATTCCCTGTATTTCCTGACCAAGATAAAAGCAGTTATTTGGATGTTCCCACCTGTAACATATCTGAAAGATATAATAAAATAACACTATCCATGGAAGACAACAAGCAACCTTAGAATGTAGACTACACATCCTGCCTGCACTTCTGCACAATCAGAATGTGAAGTTCCCTTTCCCAATCGCAGTGAGGTTCTCAAAGAATATTCTCTTGGAGAACTGCCAGTGTTTTGTGCTGCTATCTGAGGAAGCATTCTGGGAGGTGCCCATGAGCTAAAGCAGCAAAGGGCTCTAACTCTAAAACATTTCAAGCATTTTAATTTTTATTACAATTTAAACCACGTAAGCACAACCCTCAGTAAAAGAAAAACTCAATTAACGGACTTTACTTTTCCTTTAAAGAGTCCATTTTTCTTCTAAGTATAAGCTGTGGGATGGCATCCCGCACACACACTCACATAAATTGATGTCAAGGCTCACAGGGCCGCCATTCCTCCACCTCCTAGCCTGCTGCATTTCAAAGCTTATAGTGTCTCCCTTTAGCTGCTTTAGGGACTTGGCATGAGATTTTTCAGCAGTCAGTTCCTTCAGCAAGGCCTGCCTTTGTGCAAAGGGTAAAATTTTATACTTAGCAATTTGAGAAGCTGAATTTAAAAAAAAAAAAAGGGCAAGAGGAAATTGTTATAATTATAGAGAGAGCTTTTGCATGCAAAATCAGTTTTCCTTGGGGAAAACTACATACCCTCTATAAGGAATCCCCAGGTCAAAAGTACACATTATGCTTTTCAGCTCCAGTCTTTCAAAGCCATGCACTTGCCCAGGAATTGCATAAAGGGACAGTCTATGAATAGGGCCCAGGCCTAGCCCAGATAAGTTGTTTATAAAACAAAAGACTTTACAAAGTGTTTTATAATATTTTAAAGACATATGGTATGCCCGAGGAACTGACCATTATCAATCAGTGTGAGACAACCAATAAAGAGTAGGGTATTTGGGCCAGGCACAGTGGCTCATACCTGTAATCCCAGCACTTTGGGAGGTCGAGGCAGGCAGATCACTTGAGGTCAGGAGTTTGAGACCTGCCTGGCCAACATGGTGAAACCCCATCTCTACAAAAATACAAAAAGTAGTCAGGCATGGTGGCACACGCCTGTAATCCCAGCTACTTGGGAGGTTGAGGCAGGAGAACCACTTGAACCCAGGAGGCAGAGTTTGCAGTGAGCTGAGATCGTCCAACTGTACTCCAGCCTGGGCAACAGAGCAAGACTCCATCTCCAAAAAAAAAAAAAAAAAAAGAGTAGGGTATTTGTTTCAACAGGTCTCCAAAACTTATCTAAACACTGTTCACAAAGTTAATCACTGTAAAAGGCCTTCTCTTCAGATTCTTAACACTTCCAACTACATAATAAAAATTGGTCACAGCTGTTGTGAAATGCTAAGCGTTAAAGATATTTTTGTGATAATGAAAGTAAAGCATAGGTAAAGGGACTTCCAAAATAAAGATCCATTTTTTAATTTGGTCTAAATGTAAGGCATATTTGTCTTTGCCTTTAAGTTTAGAAAAATATTTTAGGTAATGAGCCTTGAAGAAAGGTGATAGTAATACTTCCCACTAGTGGACTTTAAGACACATTAAATACATATTTCTATCTACTTCATAGTGGAAAAAATACTTTGAGAAGGCAATATCCCATTTTAAATCAAAGTAATTTCTTCTGTATGGAAGAAAATCCCTATGTTTTATGAGAGTTACTTGGAGCAGGCCATTCTTCTCAAAGAGGTTATTTTTATAATACAATAAATACAATATTCTTAAATGAACTGCCCATCAATGGGAGAAAATTATCCATTTGCATTAAAAGAAGTCAGTTTTTGTCAGGTCTTTCCAAAGCAAACAAATTAGCAGTGGCTTTGGGAACTGTGAATCCACAGCTTCAACAGCAGTTGTCCAAAATTAAAGGTTTGTCAGAATGGGTGGGTAGAAGACGGAAACATTTCAAATGAGTATAAACATTTCATAACCCAGACAGAACCTTTCAAGAGTATCCCCACAGGCTGAAACGATCTGTCACCTGGGCTAGGCCCCAGCTTCATAAATGGGACTTTTATAAATGGAATATTTTCAAAAATAACAATGAGAGAAAGCAACTCTTTGAAAAACAGATTTAAAGTAGAAAACGTTCATAATACATTAAGTAGGAAAAGGAGGTTACAAAAGCATGAGATCTCAATTTCATAAAACAAACAAAAACCAAATGAGATCCACACTGCCGTCTGAAGAACACCCCATTACAACATTAGTGGGTACAGAGCCAAAGCCAGTTCTATGTCCAATAACTTCCAGGCTTTGCCCAATGTACCTTCCCAAGTAGAGGAGAGTCATGGAGCCCTTTGAGGAAGTTCATCCCTGAGGAGGGTGTCTGTGACAAAGCGAAGTCTAACATCATTCAATCTGGCATTTTCCCTAACATATACGACATGGACAGCTTCCCAATGCCCCCAGTGACCCAGAACACCTATTAACGTTCTTAGCAGCTCACCTTGGAAACAGTTTGAATAATAAATTGAATACCTGCATAATTAATACAAGTAGTCAAAGAAACTGATGAAAGACCAAAGAGAACAACAGTACAATATCAAAAGTGGTGATCTGTGGGCTGTAGTATTTTGGATTATATTAATTTTCCAAATTTTCTACAACAAACATATTACCTTCGTGATTATGAAAAAAACATACAGTATTTTACAGTGCCGAAATGGCTACACTGCTCAACTTTCTCCAGATTATTCATTGGTGAACAGGACATTCAGTACTTCAAATGCCAACACACTAAGTTGGAGAAAAGCAGAAAGATCTGGCAATCTGTACATTGCCACATGTAGACCATCTATAAAAGGCCAGC
Source organism: Macaca fascicularis (assembly GCF_037993035.2). Taxonomy (NCBI): domain Eukaryota; kingdom Metazoa; phylum Chordata; class Mammalia; order Primates; family Cercopithecidae; genus Macaca; species Macaca fascicularis. The sequence goes on from NC_088384.1 coordinate 78,215,580, forward strand.
TATAAAAGAAACATAGTCAGCTTAAATACTGTTCTCAGATTTCTGGTGTCCTATGAAAATAAATGAAGCAAGGAGTCCAGCCCTGGCAAAAGATGAAGGAGAACCTCAGGCTCACTAATTTCCTGTCTATTCTCTCAGATGCCAACCATTACACAGCAGCCTTTGGGAGAAATGTAAAATGTGTAGAGATAATCTAAACACTGTTTAGTCTCTTTATTTCCCCCACAAAAGACAGTGTAAATAAAGGAGAAATCATAGCTTATAAGACACTCCTATGAATCTGAGACAATAATGGATATGTCCATTGAAAGATGTTTAAATCCTATGTTTTAAAGATTCAAATTTTATTGAAATAAATGCTAATCAGTGTAAGTTGTTCTTTTCCATCAAAAATACATTTTGGCATTTCTTCTTCAACTGTAACTTTTATTATATGTTAAAAAAAAAACAATTCCAGACAATATGGTTGAAAGGCTATGTTAGCCTTGACCTGTGCATTCATTTTCTATGTTGAGTTTCAAAATGTTCTACAGATTAACACATTGCAAAAAATAGTTGAGTGCTGTTGAGTAAAATACCCATTGCTTAATAATAATAATTTTTAAAAACCCTGCTAACTTTCTCTGTGGAAACTTGTCCATAAACTTGAATAACAGATTCGCAGAACATCAGGGCTAGAAGAAAGCTAAGCTGTCCTTCCACACCCTTCACTCCCAATACTGAGGCCTGAATTGGTTAAGTACCCCCGTCAAGGTCACACAGCTACTTAGGGACAACATAAAGACAGATGACAATTTCCAGAAGACTGAGATTTTGAAGCTATAACTGAAAACTCCCTGAGTTAATTAAGACGATGACTGCAGTTCAGCCCTGGCAAGAACAAAGGGATAATATTTATGTGAGAACGAACTTAGTCCATCTGTGGCTGGCACACAAATCTTTCCCTTCACTATATTAGGCTTGCACTTTAACTTGTTCTGCCTGTTTTCCAAACAGTTTTTGACTGATACCAGAAAACAAAAATCCTCCTGTTATTTCATGAGCCCAGCTTTTATAATTTGATAAGCACCAGAATACGTGTATTGTGTGTAAGTTGCAGAGGGGTGGTGGCAGGGAGTGGGGGAAAGGTTCATTAAATCAAGAAGGTATCATTTTAGACCATTACAAAAAAAAAGCAATCATTTTATTTATTTCCCACACTTGTGCATTACAACCCCACATGAATTGCCTGCCAGTGAAAATTGTGAGATTCTCCTTCCCAAATAGGGAGACTGCTAAAATTCTATTTTAACATTTTATTGATATTTTAATTCATAATTTCCAGAGAAAGGACCAGAAGTGTGAGTTGGTTATTTGTTTTTGTTTTGTTTTGTTTTAATCAAATCAACTGCCTAAAGAAACTGAAACTCCAGCACAACTCTGGTACTCTTATAGCCACACCATTTTATAAACGTTCAATACTTTAGAACCAGGGACACAAATTCACAACTCTGCTCTGAAGATCGTGGTATATTATTTAAGTATCAGGGAAACCATCTATGAAAAATGTATACATTTTCAAGTCTGTTCAGGCTAAAGTTAGTGATAAGAGCAGCTAACACTTTTTTTTTTTTTTTTTTTTTGGTGGGGGGCACCTTACATTTCTGGGACTCAATAAGTTTAGCAGGCACCTGGTTTTTCCTATGCAACTACTTCAACCACCCCTTTCTTTTCTCTCTCTCTCTCTCTCTCTCTCTCTCTCATTTTCTCTCTCCCTCTCTCTCTCATCTCTCTATATCTCTCTCCTGCAACTTTGCTTTCTCACTAGGCTTTTCCCCCATGTTATTCCAAGTTTGGGCAGCTGCATCTGGATTAACCAGCTTATATTTAAATTAAACTATCTGACACAACATGTAAAATTGTCTTTCAGTAATTTTAATTCATTTTTCTTTCTTTTTTGGCTGCTATATCCAATTTTAATGGTAGGGAATATATTTGGTATTCTTAAAAAAAAAGAAGAACTTGTTCCTTTTGAATTCTTAATAATAGTTAGTATTATCATCATCATCATTTCCATGCTTCATAATTCATACCTCAGCAAGGAATTCAAGCTGACATGTTATGTTGATCCAACTTTTGCACCAGCCTCCTGTTCAGTCAAATCTCAGTCCTCATTTTCTTTGACAGCCCCTCTGATTAATCCTCCCTCCTTGAAACACTCAGCAGGTGGCTTCTAAGACACCATATGCCCTTGGTTTTCCTCCTACTTCATTAGCTCACTCTTATCCCTGATCTCTAACACTGATTCTTCCCTATCTCCCGCCCTCTAAATGTCCTTAGACTCAGTCCTCTGAGTCTTGTCTTTGCTTCTTGTCCACATTCACTTTTCTAGTGACTTCATCCAGACTCACAACTCCCACATTTACACATCTTCAGCCTAGTCCCATCTGAATTCCAGACTCTTAATATCCAACTAACTCCTGGTTCTATCTTCATTTTGGACACCTAATGGGAATCACAATTTTACATACCCAAAACCAACTCCTGATCTTCTCCATTCAAACCTCTCATAATGCAGTCTTCTTCATTCTAGCAAATAGCACTTCCATCTTTTCAATTTCCCAGGCAGAAAACCCTGGAATCCCCTTTACTACCTCTTCCTTCCTCATACCTTACATGGAATCCATGATCAAATCCTACTGATTCCATCTTCAAAAGAGATTGAGAGCCTGACCTCTTCAAACCATCTCCATCCCTCCAAACCTTGTTCAAATCAATATCCCCCAATCTCCCCTGATTACACAGGAACATAACCTCCTGATTCTCCTTCTTCTGGATGTGCTCCCTCACAGTGTATTCTGAACTCAGCATCCAACGTGAGCCTTCTCAAAAGTAACATCCCATTGTTTTCGGGTCCCAATTCTCCACAGGCTCCCTATTCCATTTAGAGCAGGAGTCGAAGTCTGCACAGAGGCCTGTAAGACCCTCCTCCCTACACCACCCTCCTGCCCAATCTCCCAGCACTCTCCCCGTGTTCAAGCTGGGGCCTCCTTGCTCTTCTTCAGAAAGAGCAGGCTCACCTCTGCCTTACGGCATTTGCATTTGCTACCTCCCACCCCCAACAGCCTGAGGAGGTCGCCCCCCCAGATGACATGTAGTCCTTCCTTAGCAACTTAGGGCCTTGACTCAAACACCACCATCTCAGGTGGGGACGGGGGAAGGGGGGCTTCCCTATTCATCTTTTCTAAAATGACAACACATCCTATGCTCCCTATTCCGCCTTTTCTCTGTAATGATTATCAGTAACTATATGCTAAAATTTCGACTGTTGGTTGTTACTTCTTCACCACTAGAATCTAAGCTGCAAGCTGAGTTTTTTATGTTTTTAAAGCACTTCTGAAGCCCCAGCACCTAGAACAGTACCACACCAGAGGTGAGAGTATAATCTATAATTGTTGAACAAGTAAATAAATGCTCCACTATAACCTGGTTTTTCTTTACAAAAGGTCATGATAATCTTCCCACATAAACGCACAACTACTCGAAGGGGCAGGGACAAGATCGGCCATAACTTGGTAACAGTTGAAGCTGGGTGATGGTCATATGGAGATGGTTTAGGCATTCATCCTACTTTTGTGTACATTTGAAATTTTCTATAATAAAAAATGAATATACATTTGCTTAATTATTTAATGACCACATAGTATTCCACAGTCTGACTCTACCATAACTATTTAACCATTTACCCTACTGGAGGATATTTAGATTTCATCTTTTTCTCTATCACCAAAGACGCTAGGATAAATAATCTTACACAACTATCCAATTTGCCTTACAACAAATTCCTAGAAATAGAAGGGTTTGCACATTTAAAATCTTATACATACTACCAATCTTCCCTTCACAAAGTCTGACCCAGTTTATGTTCCCATTGGCACATTAAAGGAGTGGTCCATAGAATGGTGCTAGACCGCAAAATGTTCCTGACTGGTCCACTTAAATAGGCCCAGAAATTGAGAGTAAACATTTAGAAACATTCAACGCAATTTGAGAGAGTTAATTTTATGTCTGATGAACATCCTCTGTGTGTGTGTGTGTGTGTGTGTGTGTGTGTGTGTGTGTGTGTGTGTGATATTTGATGTTTTATTCTGAATACCTGTGATTTTTGTTTTCTGGCTACTTATTTTTACTGTACATTACAAGCATATCTGTCAAAAACAGACTGGGAAAATATGGCCCTTCAGTGCAGTTTGAAAAAATAACTACACTGTTTGCCCACAGCATCATCAACTATGAAATTTTTGCTTATTTTTGTTTGTCATTTTAGTTACTGAGAAATATAGGATGGTGCAAAAGTAATTGCAGTTTTTGCCATTACTTTTGATGCAAAAAAACACAATTACTTTTGTACCAACCTAATAATATACCGTTGGTTTAAATTGCACTTTTGACTGCTGACAGATTGGACCATCTTTTTATATGTTTGATGGCCCCATATTCATTGTTTTATGAATTGCCTATTTACTCCATGACTTTCTTAAATGTTCACTTTGCTGATAAGATTGTAAGAATTTATTTTAAAAGCTCTTTGTACTTTAGGAATATCAGCCTTTGTTGATCATATTGTTTGTAAATATCTTTCCAGTATATGGTCTGTCCTTCAAACAAGTTGAGATGGTCGCCAACATGTTGAAAAATAAAGATGTAAAACATATGTATATGTACTCACATTTTAAAATTCTTTCCTTCATGGTTCCTACTTAGAGATGCCTTCCCCACATACACATAAATTGTAAAAATATTGTCCATAGATTTTTATCATACATTTATAGCTTATCTTGTTATATATATAATTTGATCCCTAGAATTATTTCTACATTAGCAGTGTGGTAGAGAGCCTGTTTGTAATACTTTTTATTGAGTAATTAATCTTTTTCCTACCAATCTGAAACACCAACCTTATCATATACTAAATTATCATACATGGGTATATAAAACAAGCTTCTTTAATATTTTACTCATTGATGTATCCCTGTATCAATACCATTGTCCAATCATCATTGACTTAAAATATTCTTTAATATCTAAGATGGCAAGTGCCTCTTATAAATATTTCTTGTAATTCTGAGAGTATTAATAGGTTCATTCTTCCAGATGCAGTTTGGAATTATTTTGTCAAGTTCCCTATTTTTACAGAAATTGTACTGAGTGTACACTTCAATTGAACAAATCTGATATTTTGTATTACTATACTGAATCCGGCTTTCCAAGAACGAAGAATCTCTCTCCACTAATATGAAACTCATTTTATGTCCTACAATTCAGTTTTGTAGCTTTCCTTACTTAGTTCCTACTCTACATTTCTAGGAAAGTCATTCCCAACTTTTGTATGGTTGTACTGTTATTTTAGGTATGATCTCTTTTTAAAAATATTGTCTAATATTTATGCTTGGTAATTAAATCATCAATTTTTCTTTAGCTTGTGGCTAACCAGCAATTTTAATCAATAATCATAGTACTTCTAACAGCTTTTTAGGTGAGTCTAAATATACTCTGTTAATTTCATTTATATCTTCATTCACTCATTTTTTTAAAAATCAAGCACTTGTTACATATATCTCAAGATATCAGAGCAACTAAAGATTAATATTATATTTAAAAATATGGATCCCCTCCAAGGAACATAAAATCTAGTAGAGTATATAAAATATACGTATATTATTGTACAAGACAGAAATTGGGAGGTCTTTAAAATGGTATAGTTAAACTATATGATGAGAGATAATAGAAGGATGTACTACAAAAGGATGGAGAGCTTAAGGAAGTCTTCATGTAAGTGGTGGCATTTATTCTGAGGACAGAATGTTAGGATGTGAAGAGATTAAAGGGATAATATTCTAGGAAGAGAGAAAAAAAGTACAATCAAAGGCAAAAGAAGAAAAACCCAGATAAATTTGGGCTAAAGCACAGGGTATACTAAAGAAGGAATAGGGTAAACTAATAAATGGATTGTTCTGAATGCAAGATTAATTTTGTTCTTAGGTAGAAAATGGGGAGCTACAGGACAAACAGAACTATGTTCTGGGAAACTGAATCTGAGGACAAGATGCAAATACTGGGCAATTTGGGGGTGAGAAGGACTGAAGCAGGGAGAGTATGGTAATTTTAAAACATGGCGCCCAAATTCTTTGACACTTCTCCAATTGAGAGGTAGGAGTCAGTATTCCCACTCCTTAAAGTTAGGCTTTGTGGCTGCTTGACTAATAATCCAGCAGAAGTGACACTAGACCAGTTCCCATGTCCAGACCTTAAGAAAATGACAACTTTTACTCCTATCTCTTGGAACACTGACTCTTGAAACTCAGCCACCATGCTATGAGGAAGACCAAGCAGTCCATTGAGAGGCCACAAGGTGATGACGGAAGCCCCTAGTTCTTAGCTCCCAGCCAACTGCTGGAATCAACTTGCCAGGCATGTAGGTGAATCATCTCACAAGTGGATCCTCTGGCATGCAGTCAAAATATCCCCAGCTGATGCCATAAGGGGCAGAGATGAGCTTTCTCCGCTAAACCCTGCCCTAACTGCAGATTTGTGATTGTTACTGTTTTAAGCACTTAGTTTTGGGGTGGTTTGTTGCACAGCAATAGCAACTGGGACAGAGACCAATTTAGAGGCTCTCATAATAGTGCATATCAATGAGACAAATGACTTAAAAGCAGCTGTGAGAATGGGGGAAATGGGTTAAGATGCCAGAATATTCTGAAGGTGCAATTAATAAATGGGAAAATTGCAGCCTAAAATTAAAATTATAATTTAGCCTCTTAGTTATTTCTCTGAATAAGAATTAACTAGATAGAAGTAGTTATTTACTAATATTTTGGATGGGAAAGGGATTTTCTGGTACAAAGTAGTAAATGTGACAAAACTGGAAATACTCTAAAGATAGGCTTTGGGGATTTAACGTAGACCAATCACTCTCAAACTGTGTGCTCAAGACAAGTTCGGGGTTCCAAAAGATCAAAATTATTTCCATAATGATACTAATAAATTATTTTCCTTTTATTACTCTCACTCTCTGGAAGAGTTTTCCAGAGCCTTTATCATGTTCAGTATCTCAATAAACTACAGAAGCAAATAAGAGAATTCGCATATCTTTTATTAAGCAAGACTTTAAGAGATTTGCAAAAATATTAAATGGTGCCACTCTTCTTACCGAACATATATTGTTTGGAAAAATACAGTATTTCTTCATTTAAAAAAATTCTTACTTACATTAACATGTAATGGGTTTATTATTGTTACCCAAAATAAGTATTTCTAAATGTCCCCATTTTACATTTTAATATAGCAAATAGCTACAATATAAGCTGCATGTTAAAAAGCTGTTTAGAACTCTGAACAATTCTTAAGAGTATAGAAGGGTCTTAGACCAAAAGGTTTGAGAAGCACTCCATACTAAGCACAGAGTATATGCCAATGTGTTAATATGTACAATGGCAGAGTAGACATGAAGAAGAACAAAGGTAGTAGGAGTGAGTATATGTGGTTCCTACAAGTCCTAGACTTAATTATCATCATCACCTTCATAGCTTATGTGGAAGTGACAGCCATGCAGCTATTTTACGCAAATTTTTTTGGTGTTCATAATAATCTTGCTGAATAGCACCTTTAAACCCCAGAGAATACAGCAGGAGAGATTATATCATCTGTCTCAGGTTACAAAGTGCTGATATTAATAATGTCTTATTTTTGTCCAAGCTATAGCCCCCCAAATACGCTCTGGCATTATTAAGAGGAAAAAGAAGGTATATTAAGTCAACAGAAATAAACTGTTAACATAAGTAGTTATTTATGTTTATTAAGCACTTTTCCCCTAAAGGACTAAAAACATTTTAAATATATCAGTATGCACAAAACCTCCATTAATAACCTTACAGGTATACAGTTGCTATTTCCATATTGTAGAAGAAGAAAATGTTATTAGTTAATACACAGTAAACTAAAAAGCAAAAACATTAAATCCCTAATTCTTCATCTCTGCCAAGCAATAATTTACATGTCAAACCAAAACCAAAATGTATATCTCGAATCACCATATTTGCTGCTTTTAAATGAGTATCAAATGCTTTCTCCTTCTGTCATAATCTAAGATGATTTTGTATAATTGTTTCCCTCTTTCCATCTTCATTGGATGCCTCTGTTGCCTATATAAAACTATTAAGCCTGGGAAATGTTTTCTAATAAGGCCATCAATGATTTTTTATACATTTATGAAGCAAAATTAGTCACTGAACTTGAATTCTGAGTTACCACAATCTTTGCAGTGATCCGAAAGGATTAAAAACTCAATCAAAATTGCTGATTTACAGTCAGGTGCAGTGGCTCATGCCTGTAATCCTAGCAATTGGGGAGGCTGAGGCGGGCAGATCACCTGAGGTCAGGAGTTCGAGACCAGCCTGGCAAACATGGTGAAACCCTGTCTCTACTGAAAATACAAAAATTAGCTGGGCATAGTGGCAGGCACCTATAATCCCAGCTACATGGGAGGCTGAGGCAGGAGAATCACTTGAACCTATGGAGCAGAGGTTGCAGTGAGCCAAGATCGTGCCACTTCACTCCAACCTGGGCGACAAAGCAAAACTCCATCTCAAAAAAAAAAAAAAAAAAAATGCTGATTTACAAAACTGGCAAATTGTTTTTACAATGAGGCACGAAGCTCTCCTCTAACTCTTAGACCAATCTGTAAGCAAAACTAGGCAATATGTAGGAAATGTATATAGGCCATAATCACATTCATGTATAAGCCATGCTACTACTCAATGCAAGAAGATGATTCCACATAATGGGCAACTGAAAAATGAAAAAATGTCAGCTAATACCTGATAAAAAGAAATGATGAGATTTATGTGGCTGAATGAGGATATACAACGGTAATGTCAGCTTCTGCAATGAACAAATCTGATAATATATAAAGAGTTAACATAATAGAAGTTTATTTCTCTCTCTTGCTCACATAATTTATACTCTATCTTTCATTGTATAGAGTTTGTTACTGAGAAAGACTGCAAATATGACTATTAAAGATTTTCTGTTCAGGAACATATGGATTCCTGAACAGGAATAGTGAGGAGCCATCCATAATGCAATGATTTAGACTCAGGTTCACTTAATCCCGTCTCTCACCATCCCCTCAGGCCTCCTAGTCATCTGCATCCAACCACAGGAAAGAGCACGATAGAGCCTGGGGTTCAAAGCCTTGTCCCAGATTTGCCCTACTGACTGTTCACATTGTGTTGGTAAGAACAAGTTGTGTAGCTCACCTACACACAACTGGAGGCTGCTTCACCAGTCTCTCTGGTTAGGCGGCTGCTTCACACAATACTTCTTTTCTATTGAGGGCTGAGCATAAGTTATGATGGACAGCAGGCAACCTCTGTCCCTGGGGTGATGGTTCCACTGCCAGGCAAGCCTCTGACCAATTATCATGAAATATGAAGAAATGAGCCACCAGAAACTTCACTTCACAGGTGGGCAGCCTACCCACATAAAAATCACGCTTGGGATGAAGAATCCCTCAATGGGCGACACACCGTAGCATTCTACGGAGGAAGCTGTGGCACTGCTGAGATGATGCAGATGGTCACACAGCTGCTGTGTGCACGGAAGTGGGAATCAGTGCACAGGAGGAAGAGACAATATGCTTAAGAACTCAAAACATAACGTGCAACAATATGTGAGTCTATCTGTTCTGGAAAAGCAATAAAACAGGCATATCAGCCTAGCCAGTAGGAATCAGAAAAAGAGTGATTATTCACAGACAACAGTTTTGATTATATTATGCATATAAGAAACAGAATTATAAACACAATTCTCTATCAAAAACAAAAAAATTGAGTCGCTCAATTACTAAACCCATGTGGGACGTTTGATATTCTGATATATGTATTCTTCCATTAAAGTATATTCCTTTCCATTAAACAAGTCAGCATATCTTCCTTGTGTTACACCTAAGTGGTTTCTTTTGATTTTTTTTTTAATTTTCCTGTTATGAGGTTCGAGGTTACACTGAGCTACAGTCATGCCACTGCACTTCAGCCTGGGCAACAGAGCAAGACCCTGTCTCTAAAAAAGAATTAATAATAACAAATAAAATTAAATTGTTCTGTTATTATTCCATGTAAGGAGGATGTCCATTAGAACAGAGGAGACTAGTCTGGCTCCTTACACTCATGGGAAGGCTGTTTCCATTAGTATTGCTTTTGTTCCCAGTAAATGACTCTGTTTCACCTACTGCACTTATGGTGCTGGTCACCACAGGTGGCTCTGGACCTGCCACCATGGTGCTGCGTGCACCAGTGATGGGCAGAATTCCAAACCACTGCCTCTCTAAGCCACCTCTCCAGAGCCCCAGTCCCAGATGTGACAAACCTGAAGTCCCATGAGTGTGCCTACTTGCTGGCAGACATCAAGAAAAACACAAAAGTGGGCATTTCTGCTTGGGAAGTTAAAAGAAACAGCACTTTTATCCACTCAGCTTCACACAATAAGGAATGCCCCCAAATTCAGGAAAAGGATTCAGATGTCAGGTAGCCCAAATGGGGATAAATGTCTACTGTACACACAATAAATGTTAACTCAAACTGACACATGGACCCCTGCTGCTTGTCAGGGGATATAGGCCATAACGAAAGGGAGGGGAGCTGGAAGATTATGGGGAAACAATTTTCTTTTCCACGCATTCACTAAGGACTACTGTCCATAAAAATCTCCCAGGATTTACAGGGCAAACCAGGGTTTGTCTTCTCCATTCAATGCCAGGACCCCAGGGCAAAGCCCCTAGGAATAGCTTTGTGGTGGTGGCACTACTAGTGGCATAGAGCAGTCCTAGTGATGACAATTGTCCCCAGCACTGTCCAAAAAAAAAAAAAAAAAAAACTTTCTGTGATGATGAGAATGTTCTATGTGCTGCCCTCTAGCCACATGTAGCTAATGAGCATGTAAATTGTGACTGGTGTAAATCATGAACTCAATTTTTAATTTTCTTAATTAAAATAACTAAATGTGGTTAAATTTAAATGACCACATGTAGCTACTGGCTTTCATACTGAAGAATACATCTAACCAGTCTAGCATACAACAAAAATGGACTGTTTAAACGTTTTTAGAAGAAAGTTCCTCCATTGCCCCAGTAACCTAATCTAATATCTAATAAAATAAACGTCTGAGTATTTCTTTCTTCTGACTGTTTAAAAACCTTCTGGCCCTGTCTTGCTCGAATCATGGATCCAATCTTAACATGATTCAGATACCTTCCCCAGGTTCTAGAGCAACAATTTTCAATTTCTTTGATTATGAGAACCCATGTTTAGTGTCAAAATGAATTGTTAGCCATTTATAAAAGTAGTATAAATGGTAGTAGTATAAAGTAGCTTTAATTTCTGTTGATTAAGAAAATACATTATAATAAAAAAGCTCCCCTTAATTCAGTAACATTTCATATTCATATACATTTCCTTATAGCAGGAGCAATAGAGTTTTAAAATAGTCATATACACACACACACACACACACACACACACACACACACACACACACATATATATATATATATATATAAATAAAAGACTATTTATTTAATACATGAGACATCCTTGGAATTAATTGCCACATACTCCAGGACTTCTACAATACTCAACAGCCTCCTGGGCTCTGTCATCCACACAGTTGAGAAGCCTTTTCAAGACTGGCTCCTAACTGTCTGGCTACCTTGCAAATATGTGAGTTTTTATTCCCAAGAGGGATTTTGGATTAATGTTGGATAAATGTGAAAAAGCAACTTTCCTAGTAGTTGAAAGTCAGATTTTTTCTATATATATCTGCTAGTGCAGATACATGATACAGATGATTTATGCTGCAGTTAAGTCCAATTATCATTCAAAGATGATCAAGGTTTAACAATTTGGATTTCCTAAAAGTGTATTTTCACAACTCAACATTTATATCACACTTATCAGCTCTTTTGCAGTCATCATTCTATCAAAAATCATCCTCGCTCTCTGTCTTTGATTAACTCATGTTTCTCTGTGTCATCTTTGAAGCCAATTTTTGAAGAAATAATCTGAGAAAAAAGAGCAAACATTTATTTAACTATTATACAGTCAATTCACTGCAATTAATCACATACAGCAGGTTTTTGAACTCTAATTTTGAAGCGAATTCTCAACAATCTCTCTGGTCTCTATAAGTTCACTCTGGTAGCACACTCTTATAGGGTTTATGTCCAAATGTCGAATGTACACGAGTGGTTCAATTTATCTTAAATGGGCCAAACATTACAACTCCGCTTCAACTCCTCTATTTTCAATTTGGAAATCAATGTATGTTTGTTCTCCACACTAGATTTCCAGTGATCTAATATGGACCATAATCTTCGCTTTTTGCTATCTAGAGGTGGGTGTTTTATAAGTAACATGTGAGCAACTGCTTGGTGAGCTCGGTCAGAGGAGAACCAAGCCATTCCCAGGGCAGAGATGGCCGGGAGCTAGCTGGATAGGTAATTAAAAGCTGGAGGTGAATGGTCACTCTTGTGAGGTTGCAGAAAAATGAAGAAAGACACCATCAGCATCACAAATTTGTTATTATAATGAAATCAGGACAAACTGTTTCTACAGACTAACTTCTCAGCCCAGAAATGATCTAAGAGCTGAAATCTTACAGTCTGAGAGCAAACTGGAGGATAACATGAAAGGATAATGGCACGAGGTCAGATTTGACCACTGTGACCTTAAAACACCCCCCAAATCTCTGAGGCAGTCCTGTGGCTTGGGGTGACAGCCCCATGGGACCCACCACTCATGCTTAGCGGTTTCCCAGTCTCCACAGGCATTCCCCTGAACGCATGGCTCTCATCAGAACCAAGTCCCCAACTACACCTTTCAGAACAGGAGAGCCAGTCTGTATTTCAGAATAAAGAGTATGAGACAAAAACCAAAAAAAAAAAAAAAAAGGCCAAGTACTGTGGCTCATGCCTGTAATCCCAGCACTTTGGGAGGCCAGGGTAGGCAAATCACTTGAGATCAGGAGTTCGAGATTAGCCTGGCCAACATGGCGAAATCCCATCTCTATTAGAAATACAAAAATTAGCTGAGCGTGGTGGCAGGCACCTATAGTTCCACCTACTCAGGAGGCTAAGGCAGGAGAATCCCTTGAACCCAAGAGGCAGAGGTTGCAGTGAGCCAAGATCACACCACTGCATTCCAGACTGGGTGACAAAGCGAGACTCTGCCTCAGAAAAGAAAAAAAAAGAAAGCCAAAGTGGCTCCTAGGCTAGTATGAGTTCACTCCATGAAATGTGGAAACCTCTTGCAGGCTCTGTATGGATTACAAAAAGATACCATATACCCAAGAATGCCCCCAACCTTATTACAGCTGACAAAGTATCAAGCAAATCACAATCCACACTCTGAAAAAGAAATCTCACACTACAAAATGAAAGATATCACATTTTTTACTGGCCACAGACCATTTTACACTTCCAAACTCTCTGGGTTTCCTAGAAAGATGTCACCCACTGAAAAAGACAGGAACACATTTCATCAAGAGGAGCTGAAATAAATTTATTGCAATAAAAAATGGATCTGCTGAGAAGCACTCACTTATTATACATCACATACATTGACTGCTGTAGACATCAACTATCGTCCCAAAATAGTCATTCTTTTAAAAGACTGGCAAACTTAAATATTGAATTTAGAAAGATGAATCTGAGGTTTTAATTCAATTCGCAATGGCACGTGTTAGTGGCATAAAAAAACTGCTTCTCAATTAAATCATCTGGGTTGTAATTTATTCAAGATAAAAAATTTTTTAAGTCACAAATTAAAAAGCACATACACCTACCTTTTTAAGGGAGATCACATTTCAGGATTCTGTATCAGAGAGAAACCTTCTTTTCCTGTGAAGAAAAAAATAGAAGAAAAATTATCTACTAGTAACAATAAATAGCAAATGTGAATTTTTAAAACCAGCCTATAATCTTATCATGTTGTGTTTCATTTGTAATATTAAACAAATGGAAATATTTAAATTAGACTTGAAATATTTCTTCATTTCTATCTACATAAAACATTTTACAGATTTTAATTCCAATGATTTGCTTTTTAAAGAACAAAATGGATAAAATAAAATGGAAAATGGACAAAAATAAATGAAAATTGCTCAAAACTAGAATTAAAGTATTTACTTCACATCTATCCCAATGACATATTTTCAAACATTCTGTTTAATTCTATAAAATAAATGTATAAACAAAGAAGGAAATACATAAAACTCCACTCTTGTTTCTGCTTTTCCAGTGGGAAAATGAGGTCAAAAGGTTGTGGTGGGCTGTGCAGGTAACACAAGGTAACAGAACTATAAGCTGCTACCTCTTTCTATTGATTTTTTATTGTCCAAGCCAATAAACTATATTTATGAGCTCGATTTTTCTTAGCTAAGACTTTTAGATTACAAAAAACTATATAAAAATGCAAATAAAAACAGGATACCTCTGATTTTATTTTACATGTATTACTTTCAATAAACAATTGACACAGAAACCTACTAGTCACTAATAAATACTAAATATGACTTTTCAAAATCACTTATTAACATAAATTATTTTCGCTTTACATATTCAAGCCAAAATAAGAAAGTAAATGGTTTTGTTTAATATAAGTCAATCATCCACTACTATAAATCGTTTCCAGTCAAATCTAATTAAAATGACCAATAGGATAAAGTTCACAAGAATGTAATTCTGACTCTGACCATGACGTACATTTGCTTCCATCTGTAATTTAACTTCCATTAAGGATAATGATATATAGATTCAGAAACAATGACCAGGATTCTGACCCAAAAGAGCTCCAAAGATTTGAAATTACTGCCAATGCATAAATTCAAGGAGACCACAGTCCAGAGGAGTCCCTCTCCCCAAATGAGAACTCCTCCATTAGCTTGTGTTTGCTTCACTTCAGAATAAAAGTCCTTTTTAAACTTTAAATAGGAAATTCTCACAACGTCCTATGGAAAGGATCGTGAACCGTGCAACCACCTCCATGTCTGCAAATAGCCAAGGTGAGTCCCATTCTTTGTGGCCAAGCTTAGCTAGCTGCAGAACCTCTTTCCTTCAAAGCAACGCCAATGCCCCAGGTGGACTCCCCAGTGTAAGCCAGCATCTGGGGCCTTTCCTCTCTTGCTCTTCACCACTTCATATGTCAGCCAGCATTACTTTGGTCCCCTTCACTGCCAATACAGTATAGTGACGGTAACAGCTGCCTTTTCTATTTTCTGAAACTACAGTTGCAGGTAAGCTCTGCTAACAAAAGAAAGCCAAGATAGCTAAGAAAGCCACGATGGATCAATGATCAATATGGACACATGGGTCACTGCACGTATGCTAAGGCAAATCATAATCTATGACCTAGTAACAACTGGGGTGGGGCCACTTACAGATCTTCAGTTCATAACTGACCAACCAGAAATAATATATCTATTTTTGCTTCAAATATGGATTTGTTTCAAAACAATCCAGTTGGGGTCACTGATGGGGAGGAATAATGGATGAAACGAAACTGGCTATGAGTTTGTTATAGTGTAATGATGGATATATGAAGGTTCACTTTGATATTCACTGTACTTTTATGTATATTCAAAGTGTTCCATAATAAAAAGTTTTTAAAATGTTCATTCGATGGAAATTATTTATGAAAATACAGAGAGAAATGCACAGATCATAAATATCACAACCTTTCTGTTTTTCAAATACTCTCTTACGCACACACAAAAAAAGAAATATTTTAGGCAAAAATTTTAAAAATCAAATATCACACTAGGAAAAATGAAAAGCTTACGGGTATGGTTTAAAAAAATAATAAAAATGGCTTTGAATATTTATTTCAATATTCCAAAGCCAAATAACACATATATATTTAGCTGCAATAAATCTTCTGTTTTTTTTCTTTATTTTAGGTATCCTGCTTTGAATTAAGTAACATCAACATAGGAACACTGGTTATCTCATGCTTGTCAGAAATTGTAGGTAGATAAATACACCTTTGATTAAGGTAATCAGAGAAATGAATAACATATCATTAGTATCAATGTGATGTTTCATCAACAAAAATCTTCCTAATTCCAAGATCCAAGAGGGAACAATTTTTTTAAAAATCCTTTATTTGTCGCAAAGATTTGGGGCCACACATATAAGTTATCAGATTTGCTACCTGCTTATCCTAGCTGAGTGATCTGTCACTGCGAAACAGCCAAAAGATGGGCACTTTATGGATTATACCACTCAATTTGACTAAAATTTGAAAGAGCCAAAAAGGGGCCATATGACGCTAAAGCTGAGCTTTCACAACAAGCAGGGAAAGTCACACACAAGTAAAATCATCCTCACAGCCTAGGAATTTGACTTCCTGACCCCGCTAGACACCACTACCGGAAACCTGACCCTAGACATAAAATAAAAAGCAGGATTTATGTCATGGTTTGGGGGAAGACCATGTGTAAAGCTGTGCCAAGCCCACATCAAAGATAAACCAGGTGCAAGAAGAACCTCACATTCTCTCTGAACAGAAAACACACCGAGACCCAACACTGAATCCTAACGTGAGATGTGATGATTAAAAACAAGAAAATAAAAAACATAGTTCATGGTCTTCTATTTTCTTTTGCAAGCTTTCCTGGCCTAAAACAATCTGTTTCCTTTCCAATAAAGAAACAATGCCAAACTCTGAAAGGGAAATTTGTCTGACTTAATGGATAAGCATATAAAAGCTGGAAAAGGGAGTATTATGGGAAAACCAGAACAACTCAGCCTCAGGAGGCAGGCTTCCAAATTTATCGGTAAAAGGACTGAGGGTCAGAGGAGGGAGGGTAGGGGTAATAATTATGAACGAGTTACATGACGGAGGTCAGCTAAACAAAATTCAGTTGTTTTCAATTTGAAAATCACAGTTCTAGCCATTTACTACATGAGCTAAGAGAAACATCCATTAGCTCACATCCATACTTAGATATTTTACATTCATGCAGCCACAATATGAGGACTAGTTTTATTAAATTTGCAATGGTATATACTAAGGCCTTATGTATTTAATAAATACGTGTCAAATAAGTGAATGAATGAAGTAGCATCTAATACTTACCAAATCATAAAATCTAAAACTAAGCTAGTAGATGTGACAAAAACAAAATTCCCAGGTACGGTGGCTCTAGCTATTTGTTTAGCCAACATTTATAGCGTTAGGAGTCAATATACTACACTAAAATGATTTGCTTTCCCAGATACTAAGGCAGCTAGGGATAGCCACATGACACAGTTTTGACCAATGAGATACAGGAGAGAGAGCTCTGAGAAAGTTCATTCTCATGATGTAAACAAGTCCCAATCCCTCATTCCTGAAAATAGCTCCTGGGTGGTGCAGAGCCATCTCACACCTATGAAGACAAATGCTAAATGATAAGGAGTGGAGAGAAAGAAGGAACCTCATTTCCTGATGGCACTGCTGAGATGCCACATCTGCCCCAAATGCTTAGATTCCTAAGCCTGCATTTCTCTTAAACTTCATAAGTTTAGGCTGCTGTTTTCTATCACTCGCAGCCAAAAATATTCTAATATACACCAGCAATAACTTATTTTCCCCCTTCTGTATCCTCAGAAGCTGCTCCTATTTTAACTAACCGCGATGCACCCTATAACTATTCAGTAACAGATACATCACCATTGCAGTGGAAACCTCATCAACAGTTTCCACTTGTCAACACTGAGGATGTCTCACCCAAACAGGCTCACCAGCAGGCTTCAGGGAGAATCAAAAAAACATCAGAAACAACAAGGCACATCACTCTACCAAGCCACACTGTGCTTTTCTAAGGACCATTACATTCTGATATTAACAATGCAAAAGAGAATGATAACAATGCAAAAGAGAATGGTGACAAAAAAGACAGCAATGCTATTCCAACGACCAAAGACATGAAGAATCTTCTAAGTTAAGGCAGTCTTAACCTGTCTCACAAAGAAAAGTAAATATTTAGGGGCATGGCTAGATTAAACACCAGAAATGGAACATCACTAAAAAACAGAAAACAAGAACATGAACATACCTCTTGAGGGCTGAAGAGCTGACCTGATTCAAATGCTGCTACTCTGCTTTATAGGGCCTCAGAAATGCACCTTCTGTGGAACTTAAAATTCTACAGTAACTTCTGTTATCTGTGGATCTCTCTTGATAAACATAAACTCCTAGACCTCAGGAAGCAAGCCTGTAACAAGTATTGACAAATGCTGAATGAATGAAGAAGCAAAACTATATAGAGATTACTTTTCCGAGAGACTTTATGAAAAGCATGCAGTCCTCAAAAAGAAACAAAAATCTAGAAATATAATAATGAGTCGAATTGTGTATTTAATGGTCAAATGTCTGTAGAAAGAAAAGAACAGAACTACAACTAAGAGGTAGCTATTATTGTATAAACCAGGTGAGGTGTTAGGCACTTTGCATCTGGTATTTCATGCAGTCTTCACCGCTCCCCAGTTAGGCACGAGTCTCTCCTCTTTCACATGAGGACAAGTTCAGAGGGAGATTTGGAGCTCACCTGAGGTCACATTTCTAGCAAAAGACAGACTGGATATTCAAACCTAGGAAGGTCAGAACCTAGGAAGGTCAGCTCTCACGTTTCTGCTATACAATGCTGCTTCTCACTTTTGTCCTTATGAAAATATTATTTATAAACTGCATACCTACATTAGCTGAGGGAACATTCAAAGGGACCTTCAGTCTGCGGCCAAAAACTAAGCAAGGTGAGGCTCCATCGTAACCTCAAGCACAATTACTATGTGCCCATATCATAAACCAGATGTGGTTCCACAAAACCCAGATAGTGACTTTCTCTAGCTCATTTTACAGCTGTAAAGACTTACAAAGGCTCTACACACCTATGGCATGTGTTATTTTAAAAGCTACCGTGTACTTGCATGACCTAGAAATGATAAAAAGAAACCTATGAGTCAACAGCATTAGTTTCTCTCAGAAATCAGCCCTCTCCCATGTATGGTACAAACATCCCAGCTCTCCTGTCACAGTTACAGAACATGTGGCACCAAGACCCTGGGGACCCTGGTCTCTGGGGAGGCTTACAAATAAAACCCACTGTGTCTATGAATACAACATATCGAATTGATTGAAGCAGTTTAAAATAATGAATTCGTCTGAACCAAAAAGAGAAACAACTCTACCGTTGAAAGAAAAAAAAAATCGAATGTATATTGCAATAGGCTCCTAACACTTTGCATTGAATAAATACTACCTCTTTGAAGTTGATGAAAATCTCTGTGAAAATATTTATCCAGTAAACATCTCAGTGAAATAAACTGTGATGACTCCAAAGAAGCCGAATATAACAACTTTATAAATTCTCATGGAGAAGAAATAGAATCACCACCCCCGAAACATTTGGTAATTATTTATACACAATATGCACAGTCTGTGATGAACGTGCAGAGATGCAAAAGTTACTGCAGTGTATTAGCTGAAACATGAGCTTCTTTACTCTGCCATTTCAGGTCAACTTTTCCAGCGATTTTTTAGTAACACAGAGTATTCTGCAAGTCCTCACTTCTACCACGGAAGCTATCTAATACCCATTTGAAGAAAAAAAAAAAAAAACACTAAAAATGTGTTAGAAGCCAAACTTATTTTGGGATAGTTATCGGGTGACAAAGCATGCTTCCATTTTTTTTCTCCCCCTTTCTATTAGTTAATTATCTATTATTTTAAGATTTGCCATACACATATATTTGAAAAAAATATGATTTAGTAAAAGGATGTTGAGTCTTTTCCCAAATAATGGCTCGATTCTCTTTGGAAAGATAAACAAATCCTCCTTTTTGTTTCAGTAATCTATCATTTCAATACTTTTCCATGACACAGACACAGGCACACACACACACACACACACACACACACAAATAGTATTCTCAATTAAATAACACTATAACACACAGTTTTTCTCCTATACAGCTATTTTTCAAAGTGTTCAATGTTCACCAAAGGCCAATGATTTCAAAAAACAGGTTTCATAACAAAAGAAATGGGAAGAAGATACTTTCACAAAGACACTATCAGACCATAGTCCAAAAAGAACTCTGCATACAACTTCTTTGAAAATCTCTGCTCCAAAACTTCAAGCTTTCTAGTAAATTAGGACTCCTTTATGAATGCTTACCTTGCTTAAAGTATACCTTGAAAAGGAGGAAAAAAGCATCTCCCTTGCATTTAACCCCACCATCATACTGACACTGCCCATTTAGAAAATGAAATATTGAGGTCCACATTAATTGCTATAAGCAATTCCAGGGTTAGAACTAAAAACAGGATTAAGTGTGAAAATACTTCCTTATTCACCAGTTAATTCTTTCTCCACATCTTAAAGTAATTCCTAACAACTGACAAAGGCTCCAAATATTATATAAATATCTGGTCTACAAATAAAGTTTTAGGAGTTATATTAAGCAGATGTCTGATGACATTGGACACAATCTTAGAACTACTTCCTACATACAAAGTCTAGCCATGAAAGAAATTATTGGTTTTAAACAGAAAATTAAATGAGCTAATTAAATATAGATCAAAGGAAGTTCTACCATGAAAAGACTAATTTTTGTCACTCATGGAAAAAAATGTATCAATAAACAAAAAGCAATCTGGTGTTTCTTGTTCTGGCCTATCTTGGTTACCACCTATTATAATGAGATTAAAGGTAGTTTTGCCTTCTTCCCTTCTTCCTTGTGCTTTTAAGTTATTTTCCAATATTTTTTAATTAATCACATATTACTTTTATAAGTAACAAAGTTATTTTTAAAAATCTTAGACACTACTGAGATATAATCTCCTTTTAATTAGGGTAAAGCACACGTTAATATGTTTTTAAATATATTGATAATTAGTCAAAATTAAATTTATAACTTTAAAATAACTTCTTATCATACTGTCACCTATAAATTCTGGTACAAAACCACATTAAATCTTTTAAGGTTATTTTGTACTATGAAATAAGCTAACTAATGAACTGATACATACATTTCATATTCATCTATTTCTGCTCCAAAAATTAGGGAAAATTACCTGTTTCTTGTTCCAAACCATTCTCCTTTATCTGTGCTATTTATTATTTGCCAACTCTTCAAGTATATTTTTATATTTTATACGTTATACGACATCATTATGTCATTTCTTTCTCTGACAGTTATATTAGTACTATAAAATACATATTTATACGTCTGTGTATATATGCAGAAGTATATATACATTCCTCAATAAAAGTACACATATATTTACATATATATACACATTTATGAATATACCTATATGATCTATACTGTTTAGAGATTTCCAGCAGAAGTGCCTGTCAATCCAGTTTCAGGTTTTATATACCTAGGCCAACCTGACCAACTAGTTTGACAAAGTTAACAGTAGTTTTGAATTCTATTTTTTTCCACTTAAGTGACCCATTGTTTAACCAAATCAGTAAAGAATGTTGCAGATTAGTAACCTCATTCCTCTTATTATACTGGTCACCCTTACCTTCCCCAGAGACCAATATCCTGCAATCACCATGACTTGATTCATTAAGCATTTATTTGGTACTTAGTATTTCTCATTACATGAAGGGAGAAGCTTACAGAGTGTGGCAGTTCACGAATTATAAATGTAGCTGAAGGTTTAACACTTATCTGTGCATCCTGCTATTAAGCCAGTAATCTCCAAATTCTTCTAATGATGAGAATGGGAATTAATGTTTCAATTTTCTGCTAACGTTTCAGTGCCAAAGGTGATATGATGAGGTCCTTGTATATGTCCATAGGACTTGCTACACATGGCCAAGCCAGTCCAAAGGTCACCTCCAGAGTCTATGTATGAGAAAAATTGCACTGCAGCAATCTCTTCAAAGAAAATTCAACAGTTCCCTTTCCTTCTCTCTCTAACACCTCGTAAGAAAGGCAAAAAAAGAAAAAAAGAAAAAGAAAAGAAAAGAAAAGCCATAATAAATTGAGTCTATCTGCAATGACAGAGGCTGATATTCTATTCCCTGCCTGGATGCCTGCTTCAGTGCAGAAACCATAGCATATGTATCAGGTTGGCTGGCTGATGCCACCTGCAAGGCAACAGAGTCCCAGTAGAAGTAGAAGCAGGCTGTGCCCTCAGGGTCTGATGGTGTTAAGATGAGAGTTTTTCTGTGGACCATGTGAATACTATGGAAGGTTGTCAAGTTTGAATGATCCTGAAAAGCCTCCATCTGAGTGGATTGCCTGGACAAGGACACAGAGACACTCCAGTGATCTTCCACTGGAATATGAGGAGCTGATATTGCAGTGCTCAAAGCAAATTAATGGCATGATGCCAATGGACCTGCAAGGGCTCTCCAGAAAAATCCATCAGGGTGTGTATGAGAAAGAACTGTCCTTGAAAACAAACAGCACCTGCTAAGTGCAATGCCTTGGCCCCTTTTATGTCCCCTGTGCCAACTCTGGAGGAGCCAGACATTGGTAGGAGATGAAGAGAGGAGAGTTAAACTAGGAATTCCTTTTCTTCCATACTGATAATCACTAAGCCTGGGCTCAAGCCTAAGAATGGGAAAAGGGGAGAAGCTATAAACTGGATGGAAAAATGGAAGTTTTGATTTACATTGTACTACATTTTTCTAATATTTGAAAATTAGGTTGTTCCAATACAGTAAAATGACTCAAAAGCTATAGGATCTGCCAAAAAATATCATCCAAAGTACAGGAGAGGAGAGAATAAAGCTATTTTCTGTTTATGTCTTACTAAGTGTGGCCCATTCAACAAACCAATTATACTAAGTATACAACCTATGTATAGTATAAAATAAGTCTTGTGACTTTTTTTCCATAAAGTCTGAAAGAAAACTGAGAAGATATAGAAAAATCAAAGTGCAAATGTAATATGTTTCATAAAATGTTAACCACATAATATAATTATATCAACAACTTTAAATGTAAATGGACTAAACATTCCATCTATATGGCAAAGATTATCAGAATGGATTTTTTTAAAAGCAAGAATCAACTATATGCTCTCTACAAAGAGACACATTTTAAATGGAAACACACAAATAGATTGGAAGGATGAAAAAAATTATATCATGCAAACAGTAAGCAAAATAAAGTTGAACTGGCTATATTAATAAGACAAAATAGACTTCAACACAGAGGATTACTAGAGACAAAGAGAAACACTTCATGATGATAAAGGGGTAAATATAAAAGAAAGAGTTCTACAAGCCTAAGCCCTTCATTTAAGAGAGCTAAGTATACTGAAACTGGTGATGTGAAATGACTTGCTGAAGAACACATAATCAGCTAGGGCAATGGCCAGCTATAAGTCACTTCTCCCAATTCCCTTTTCAGAACCTTTTTCCTATGATCGGTGCTCCTAATCTGAGTTCATTCAACATGAAAGCAACCAACCTATCTGATCAAAACTATCAACTTGGTAACTAGGCAAAGACTGCCTTGGAAGGAGGGGAAGACCACATTGAAGGGGTAGAAGAGGGTAGAATCCTGAGCAGGGTCTGACTCCAGACTGAGGCGCTGCAACTTGCTAGTTATGTGGACCTGAACAAATTACTTAAATGGGCCTCAGTCTCTTTATCTGTAGCATGAGGATATTGCCACCTATCTCACAGGATAGATACAAAAAACGATGATGAGGAGGAGGAGGTCAATGACTTGACCAAGGTCACTCGGCTTCTCAGTAGCAAAGCCAGGACCCCACAATGCACATCATACACATTCACAACCATTTTGCTAAACTTCCTCCCAAAGGAGAGTCCCTAGTGGAGTTCCTGACCTTCACAAGACACTTCAAAAAATGTTCATTTCCTTCCTAATAAACCGATGCTGTACTTGCGAGTAACTTTATAAAGGTATTTCCACACGGGATCCTCACACAGAAACATATATCCTTTTTCATCTACATACACGAGTTTGAGATGATCACTTTTTCTCATCATGATGGCTTTGTCTCACTCTTCATAAGATCTTAAGGTCAAAGTGAGTGAGGTAGGCAGGGTAAAAATTCAGTGATAATTTAATTTATATCATCTCTTATAATCCAAATTGAGCCACATAATTAACACATTTGAAATCATCCCTCAAAAAAAGAATTTAAACATATCATTCTGCTCAAAGGAAGAAACAGCCATTCCACTGTTTTGTGGTTATAATAACTAAAGAGGCATCACATTCTCAGGACTGTAAACTCAACTTTCAGTTTGGTGAAGGATTCTTCAGAAAATGAACTAATACCCATGGGTAAGTCTGTGCTGTTAAGACCAATCCCCGTATAATATGTTCAAGTATCTTGGCAATTTTGTGGATTATTTGTATTATGTAATTGAGGATGTTATACAAATAGGCGTGATTTACAATCATGCTGGTCTTTCCCTTTTCAGAGTCTAGTCAACTATCTTAAATGTCAAGGTTACAGTCAAGGTCAATATATTTCACCCCAGGAAAGTAGGTGTCAGCAAGGCAGATAATGCCCACTTATGCTGCCTTATATAAGGCAAAATTTAAGAGTAAGACAAAACTTGATAATTAATGTTAAAAAATGCATTGCTTAGATACTAATTTTAGAAACAGCAGAATGCATACAAATCCAAAATAAGATATACAAAACCACGAAATAAGGAAGGAAAGTAAAATAACAGTTTGTGGCCCATGTCCTCGTCTTACATATTAGTTTTAGGACACATTTAAAAGCCTACTATGTGCTAGCTACTGTACAAATCTGATTTAAAATTTGAGAATGAATAATGCTGCTTGAAAGAGCTAAATAGCTCATAACTAATGTATTCAGATAAACTCAAATGACCAAACCAGCTCATGTGACTCACTGAAAGTTCATGCACATACATAAAGAAGAATGTTTATTATGTGACCCCATTCTATGCTGTAGCTATGCTAGGTTCTGAATAATATTTTAAACACAATATATAACACTTAGTCAGATGTATGCATTACTTAACTAATAAAATAGCACTATACTGTTTAAAAAGCTCACTCAAGTAATACTATTGTGAAGAAGAAAATTTAAAATATTCTTTTTTTATGTAAAGCAAATCAATGTCATGCTTTATAGTCAAGATGTCTTTATAGCCAATCTTTATATTAAAGAATGTACCGAATATAAATCATTCAGCAGTTATGTTCGCTGTTTTATAACTTCAATTCTACAAATATTTTATTTCTCCATTAGTGAAAAATTTAGATTGAAATTAATAAATAAATTAACTCATTCATAACACCTCCATTGTGCTGTTGGGTTTTTTCCTGACAGGCACCAAATTAAGCAAAACACTACAATGTACTTAATGAAAGTCTTATGATAATTTATCCTCCACACAAAAAAAATTACAAAGAGAAAGCACCAACTAAAGAGAAATTAAAATATTTCCTAGACTACTGTTAATATGTTAGGAAAACAAAGCCAAAACCACTTTTATTTTGTTTTAGAAAATTACCCCAGGACTTACATTGATAGCAGAAAAATTCAACAAATACACATTACTTATCAAATTATAAATTAGGCAATGATTCAAGTTCCTAATTATGGAAAAAGATTTGAGCTCATTTAACATGACATGTTTCAATTATAAGACTCTTTAAAGAAGTATGTGAAATTCACATAGAAAAAAAGGAATAAAGAAACAGGCTAAAGAAAGACATGATTTATCTCATCTCTGCCTGTAAACAAATTAACTCTTATGAAAGCTCAGTGAAAGCAAATATCCTATAAACTAAACCAACTCAAGACAAAAATCACCTTTTGAAATTAGGAACGTGCGTTCAAATGCCAAAATTATTATTCTGATATATTGGTCCATAATACTTTGTTTTTATATCCCAAGGTCTGCTTTCATCTGCCTGTAAAAGAAACCCTCCACTGTATTAGGTTTCTAGGACTGCCATAACAAAATACCATAGACTGGCTAGCTTAAACAACAGAAATTTATTTTGTCACAGTTCTAGAAGTTCAAGATCAAGGTGCCAGTGCCAGCAAGCATGGTTTCTCCTGAGACCTCTCTCTTTGGCTTGACAACAGCTACCTTCTCCCGTGGCCCATGTCCTCATATGGCCTTTCCTCTGTGCCTGTACGGTCACAGATTCAGGTCAGGTCAACCTTATTTTGAAACCTGTCTATACATCTGATCAACCATGTGACCCTGAGTAAGTGCTGTGATCACTCAGTTTTCTTAGTATCGAATGGTGGTAATTATACCTAATCTGCAGAATTGCTGAGACAATGAAATGGGATTGCATTCTGAAGGCTCAGGGCACACTGTTTAAGCCTAATAAATGCTGGGTTAGGGGCCCGGTCTTAAAGAATCCTGGTAAGTTTCAACATTTTAAAATACTGCAAAGCCATCCAGTAAAGACTCAAAAATATCATAGAACTGGCTCAATTTCTTATGTATCCCATTCCACAGTGTGGCTCAAGCACCTGCAGTGCGTGTGTGTGTGTGTGTGTGTGTATGAGTGTGTGTGTGTGTGTTTGTAGAGAAAGAGACTTCCTCTCTGAGGGTCTCATACCCTGTATCTCATATCCTGTGTGAGGAAAAGAAGCAGTTACTGGTAAGCACTTATGTTCCCCACACCATAACCCTTCTGCAATAAGAAGGTTGCTGTCACCTCTAGAAGGAAATGGATAGGAATTGCTCTTGCGATATTCTAGACCAAAAACCCTGTTGACAAATGAGGCACACCTTCCATGTAATTATTGCCTTAATCTTTCCAACAAAGCTGGAAGCACTTTGGTTCAATATAATGTAGAACATTTCCAGAATGTTTTCAGAAGGCATCTGCTGCTCTTAATTAACGAGTGGATTCCTCCTGATCATCAATCTTTATGGAAAACCTGTGGGTCTGCCATATTTATAATACTGTAGCTGAGAAAATAAAAATTGGCACACAACAAAATGGTTTGGGAGAGCCTGATTCTAGCAGAGTCACTGCCAGGACATGTATTAATACCCAAATCATCTGCACTTTTAAATTTCCTCATTTCCCTTTGGTAGCTGCACAAGAAATCCTTCTATGCTACTTATGACAGATGGGGAGAAACTTTAACCAGTTTCTTTGAAACTCTTTCAAAGGGAATGAAAAATGGACAGAATGGGGCCATGCTTAAGATTCTCAGAGGGCCTCACAGATCCAAAAAGTCTCTAAATAAAAGGAAATATTCTCTATCTGTATTTCCAAGTGCTATCATGAAGTGTTTTCTGAACAGCTGCAATAACTAAACTATAATCCTCCTAAATGTTGTCTGCATTGAAATCTGAATAATGATATATCTAATAATTAACATACTTAGACAGCACTTTTCAACACAAAGCTAAAAGAAATCTGTGAAGTCAAAAAGAAGCCAATTGTGAAGAAGACATTTCTTAAGTCCTATTAATGCTTGGCGAAGGGGGCCTGGTGAAGATTGTCAAAGACACTCTTTTCACAAGATTCAAACCACTATGAATAAACTGCTCCCTTCTGGTTTTAGAACTATAAAAGATGTTCTCTAAAAAACAATATTCAGCAGAATATTTCCCTTCAATTAATTAATGACTTTCTTGCTTTCTCTGTTTGGCATTGATGTATTTGCAGGTCATTTTGAAAATAAAATGCTACAAGAGAATAAATACAAAGCATTTTAAATTACTAAGAGTCCCACTTGATAAAATAATCTGATTAAATAAATTATTTTCTTCCTAAATTTCCAACCATGTTTGAAATAAGAAATTTATTTTCTAATTCCTACACACTGTAGGAAAAATGAGGATAACGTGATTAAAATCAAACTCATAAAATAGGAAAAACAATATGAGTATGTGCCTATCAGGAAAAAAATGATAACCTATCTTCAGGGAAATGTCTCCTCTGGATCTAGTATACTAATTACAATATCAGGATTTCTGTTACCAGAAATAATGGATATAGAATTTTCAAATTATTTATCATATTTCCAAATTGATCATTCTGCTACTTTTCAATGACCAGTATAAATAATCATGAAATACTTTTTTCTTTAATAGGTCAGCAGATGTCTTCAGTTTACTAAACTTTGGCTTTTTTTTTTTTTTTTTTTTTGCTTAATCATCAGATTGTTTTCCTGATTTACCCAATCTGCAGACTTTGCAGTAATGGCATTTAGTTATTTATTCATTTAAGAGACATCAACTTAGTCACTAATATGCACCAGATTGTTCCATTTCCTAAGAGAGTCATGCTGTGGCTAAAATTTGCAAACTATTCAACAGGAGGACTAAAGTAGGGCACCCAACCTGGACTAGAGTGGAAATCAAGGAAGGCTTTATAGGAAGATGGTAACTGCATGGAGTCTCTAAAGGCCTGTAGGAGTCAGCCAGTTGAAGAAGGGGGTTGAGTGCAAAGTCATAGTGCAAAGCCACAGTGTCCACAGTGCAGCAGGCTTTATGTTCTTGGATTTCAACACAGCCTAGTATAGGTGATGCAAATAAAGGAGTTAAAACTTCATCACAGAGGTCAGGCCGTGGATGGCTTACATTTGGCAAATTAGGAAGACAAATTAATCCTGATAGCAACAGGGAGCTGTTGAAGTATCTTAGAGGTAATGCTATAATAAGATTTGTTTTGTGCAAATTACTTTAGCTGGTGTGGAGAATGGAGTCAATGGCCAAAGATGTAAACTTATAAAGTAGTGTCTATTTGTCCCCTCCAGTAAACTGTAAACTTCTGAGAGCAAGATCTCACTGATAAAGTACCTGATGTTCACTGAATAGCCAACAGAAGACACGAATGAAGGCACAGATGAGAAAGAGACAGTATAGAGAGACTGAATGAAAAAATTCTTGGAACAATCAAGACAGGAAATCACACGGACATAAATTCAGGCTAGCGGCAATAGGAATGGAGAAAAGTGAACAAAAATGAAGGATATTGATGGGGTAGACTCAACAGACGGATAGCTTGTTTCATGAAGATTTAGAAACCGGAAGGAGACACAAGTTTGGAGTGAAGTTGAGGACTCCTGTTTTGTACACTTTGATTTGAAAGTCCCCATAGACTTCAATGTCAAGATCTCCAGCAGACAACAGGATATATCTGGAGCTCCAACAAGAGGTCAGTGATAGAGGAGTCTTCAGTAAATTGGGGGTTAAAAAAATGGTAGAAGTGAATGAGTTATCTTATATAGAAAGAGTTTACAGAGTGAACACAGTCAAAAGCAATGTAGAGACCTCCAGAGAATACCATTTTAAGGGCTAGGTAATGAAAGAGGTACTCATGAAGCTCTGCCTCTAATCTATGAAAATAGTGTATAATGAACAACCAAACCCTTGAAATCAAGGACTTCAGGAATATATAAGGGTAAAAGCAAAAATGAATTAATCTAGTGCAATTCCTTCAAGATGGAGAGGTGATACGACTTTTCCAGAGTAACCAACTCTGAGAACTTGCAAAGTAGTAGTTGCTAATAACCAGTATCTCAGTTTCTTACTCCATGCAATTTGGAGGTAAGAAGAAATGAACTCTGATATTCCTTATAGCAGTATCATTTTATGATTCTAATTAAGTTCCGTTGCTTGTTCATTCAGGACAAGTACACAAACCAAAGAGCAGACTTCACCTTTTCAAACAACAGGGCCAAGAAAACGAGAGAATAAATGAGCCTGAAATTTCAGAATCTTACTGCCATGCTGAACAAATGGGGAAATACAGCTTGTTCATTTCTACTCAGTGATGCTAATGATTCCGTTAAATTGACTTCTTTGAAGGAAAATTACTGTTAATAACCTTAATTTCCTCCTAGTCTCTTCTCCCAGGTACTGACATTTTAAATAAAATATTTTTTATAAAATATTAAAAGCAAAGGAATTATGTCTATCTTAGGAATCCAACTCCATGTCGAGAGACTATGAATCCCTTCTGTCTGTCCTATCTATAAGCCCACATTTTTGGTTAATCAGATAAACATATAACATTTCCCATTCTACGCATTTCCCAAGAAGCATAAAGCAAAATCCATTCCAAAGGGAACTAAAAAAAAAATATTTAATGTTACTCTAAGGCCCACCACAAATTATACTGATAGCAGCCATGTGGTATTGTAGAAGATTCCCAATTTCAATTTCAATTTAATCAATGTAGATGCAGTTTTATTTTCTTTGTCCACAAAACCAGACCATAAGCTTTCTACCCTGGACTGACTGCTTAACCTTGCAAACCTCTGTTCTGGAGGGCAAGTGGGTGGGAGTCTGAAACTGGCCTTCCCAGACCATTCACCTACTTTTTCCACCCTCATCCTCCTCTCTGCTGCCCTCTGGTTTCTGTCTGGGTTCGGCTAATGGAAGGCACCAGCCAACATTTAGGAGACAGGCAGAGAGTGAGGAAGGTATATATATTCCCCTCTGTCTCCCTGGAGGGATATTACAGGCTGACAGGGTCCCTCTAGAAAGGGATACAGCTCTTGTCAGCCTTTCTTGCCCCTTCCTTAGAGTAGGACTAACTCCCTGTCACTGCTGGGTCTTTCTTTAGCACCCACCCTGATTGTGTTCCCTACACCTGCCCACATCTTCCAAAGGGTCCCTTTAACAAGCCCTCCTCAAAGGACTTGGCATACACATGCCATCTGCTCCCTAGCAGGGCCCTGAATGATACAGGTTGAAAGAGTGACCAGGTGGTGCCCTCCACTGTGCTTTCACAGACATTATCAAAGGAAATTGTCTGTAAACTGTGAAACACTATAACATTTCCATGAGCAAAACCTAGCACAGACTTTCTTGAATATGCAAGGTTTCAATGCCAAGGAAATATGACTGTCCCACCATATTTCTACAATTCACAGTGTGTTGTAAAAATAAACATGCAGAAGGCATACAATCAGAATCTGAATGTCACTGCCAACCGAACCAGAATTTTTCTTAAAAAATGAATATCTGGAGAAACAGATGAAAGAACTAAATCCATCTTTGGGAAACAGAAACAGTATTTAACTTTCCTGTCATTTATCTAATCAAGACTCACTAACCCTGACTGAGTCTCAGTCTTTCAAGGAATGTTGTAAAATTCCAAATAATTCACTTCATATTATTGATAACAATTACAGTTATCAAAGTAGTCCCTTCTGAAAATAGGAATCAATCAATGACCTAGATTTCCTGTAATATTTCTCCCAATATCTCTTTAAAAGAGAACATGATGTAGCGGCCAGGCATGGTGGCTCACACCTATAATCCCGGCACTTCAGGAGGCTGAGGTGGGCGGATCAGTTGAGCTCAGGAGTTCGAGACCAGCGTGGCCAACCAACATGATGAAACCCCATCTCTACTAAAAATGCAAAAATTAGCTGGGCTTGGTGGTGCACACCTGTAATCCCAGCTACTCGGGAGGCTGAGGCAGAAGAATCACTTGAACCAGGGAAGCAGAGGTTGCAGTGAGCTGAGATCGTACCACTGCACGCCAGCCTGGGCAACAGAGTGAGACTCCACCTCAAAAAAAAAAAAAAAAAAGGGAAGGGAAAGGGAAAGGAAAAGAAAAAAGAAAAGGTGTAGTTTCTAATT
The DNA here is from genome assembly GCF_037993035.2 of Macaca fascicularis. Lineage (NCBI taxonomy): Eukaryota > Metazoa > Chordata > Mammalia > Primates > Cercopithecidae > Macaca > Macaca fascicularis. The sequence continues at coordinate 78,247,218 of NC_088384.1, forward strand.
TATATAGTCCATTATCTACATATCATTTCTAAAAAACATGGCCAGGCCAGGCACAGTGGCTCACACCTGTAATCCCAACACTTTGAAAGGCTGAGGTGGAAGGACTGCTTGAGCCTAGGAGTTCAACACCAGCCTGGACAACATAGCGAGACCCTGTCTCTACAAAAACAGAAAAAACTAGCCAGGTGTGGTAGTGTGCACTTGTGGTCCCAGCTACTTGAGAGGCTGAGGCAGGAAAATCACTTGAGCCCAGGAAGTTGAGGCTGCAGTGAGCCACGATGGCACCACTACACTCTAGCCTGAGTGATGGAGCAAGACCCTTTGTGCACATGTGTGAGAAAATAAAATAAAATAAAATAAAATAAAATATTAAAAAATAAGAGTCATGGACATTAAATTCAGGTATCCATTAAATAAAACTATTAAATAGCATTATCTCCTAATCTTCTCATTCTTTTTTAACTAAAAAGTAAAAGAGATTCTTAAATAATGATTATTTGAAAATCTAAAGCTACAAACACACCTGGATAGGATTTTTTAGCAATGAAATTAATTTTATCAGGCCAGTATTAACATCTGATCTGTCTGTGTTGGCTGTGGACCACCTCACTTCTCTAACCACAGATTAAAGGGTGCTTATGGACATTTTCATGCTGGGAAGGGTCTAGAGTTTCACAGCTCACCAGATTGATCAGAAAACAGATTTTCAACTCTCTGATTTACAAGGTATGTCTTTCTTAAAGAGTTTTTACATTAGCCCCTTAACTGATCAATTCGTTTTGATTAAGAATTGCATTTTCAAGGGATTTTAAGGACACAGTCTATTTCTAAAATCACTTCCCGGTATGCCATATACAAGTGAAATCTAACTGAATTAGTAAAGCAAGGTAACAATATGGGACATGATGCAATTAGAGGCTATGTTCAGCTGCATCATCAGAGGTTCCACAAATTTCATGGAGACCTTTTTAAAGGCAATTCATCAGTGCTCTGTCAAAATTTGAAGTGTGCATAGGCTTTTGACCAAATAGTTCCATTTCTAGAAATTTAGCTACAAAAAAATTTTCTCACACATGTGCACAAAGACCTATGAACAAAGATCTTGAATCTTTCAGTGTGCAATAGTGTCAACAGAAGAATGGTTAAATAAAGTACAGTACATCCATACTACCAAATTTTATGCAATGTTAGAAAGAACAAGATAACTAACATATTGACATGGAAAGCTCTCCATGATATACAGTTAAGTGGACAAAAGCAAGTCAGTCACAGAAAAAAATGTATACAATATGATCCAGTTTATATAATAAGAAAATGACACGTATATATACTTACATATGTAAATGTACAGAAAAAAGGAGGGAAAGAGGCTATCTAAACTATTGCCAATGACTATATCAGGGAATGGGTGTACGTGGAAAAGGGTACTTTGCATTTTGCTTCCATATTTCTGCATCATCACTTCAATTGGAACATACTAATGTATTACTTACATCATTTTTAAAAAAACAATGAAAACAAAAAAATTATAAGAAATCCCAGAGGGGGCTTTGATGATTTGTCCAATAATAGCGTCTTGGCAGATACAAGAGAAACACATCCCGAAGGAACTGCATTTTCATTTGATCCAGTGTGGTCTCTCATTTAAAAGCAACAAGGAAAATGAGGGCTGTTAAGCGGACTGCACCTTGAAACACTAGCCTGCAGAAACAGATCTGTATTCCATATTCCAGGACATCTTGTGACTGCTTAGAGCTCACATCAGTGAGGCAGGCAAGAGAACCTCTGTGTCTCCATAAATGAAGTCATCCTATTTCTCTACACTTGGGTGTTCTTATTTATTTTTTTATTTATTTATTTATTTATTTATTGAGACAGAGTCTCACTCTGTCACCCAGGCTGAAGTGCAGTCGTGTGATCTCGGCTCACTGCAGCCTCTGCCTCCGAGGTTCGAGCAATTCTCCTGCCTCAGCCTCCCGAGTAGCCGGGATTACAGGCGCCTGCCACCACACCCGCCTAATTTTTGTATTTTTAGTAGAGACGGGGTTTTGCCATGTTGGCCAGGCTAGTCTCAAACTCCTGACTTCAAGTGATCTACCCTCCTCTGCCTCCCAAAGTGATGGGATTACAAGCATGAGCCATCACACCCAGCCAGGTGTTCTTATTTTAAAGGAGCATCATGAAACAGGAGAAAAAACCATGTCCTTCCCCCCTCAACTTTGTAATTTGCCAACAGCTTGGAAAAATGGGGTACAGGGAAAGAACAAACAAGCAGAAATTCAGAATCTGAAATCTACGTACACTGGAAATAAATGACCATAACAACCTTTACAAGAAATTTTACAGCCAAAAAAATTAAAGGGCAAAACAAAAGCTACTGACATTTTCTGGTACACGGTGTTTCCAAGCCCTTACAGTTAACAAAAGGCTCAACATGGGAGCTCCTGGGTCCAACCACAAACGTGCTTTGTTTGACCACACCATGGGCTGACAGGTTTGTTTTTCATGTTAATTATTTCCAAACATTTTAAAATGAGAAGACTCCAAATAAATCTGGATTTCATGCTTCTCTTGAAAATGTAGAGGCACTGATAATCCTGAGCCCTAGGCCCACCTGGCAGAAACCTGTCAGACCCGAGTGGTAGCTGCCCCATGGGAAGGGGCACAATTGGTCCCCCGGATGGGCGCAAGCCTCACCACTGCCTAAGGTCTCTGACACCTGGTCAGCCACACTTGGGCCTTTCACTTACCTGGCCCTTGGAGGAATCAGAGTATACAACACCCTCACTAAAACCATGAGGAACTTCACCAGGTAAAAACCGGCCTTCCAGAAAACTAAAGGCCGTTTAGGCTACCACAAAGTAGCATTTAGTACTCTCCCTATCACAGATTTCTGGCATGCAACTGCACAAACAGAAGTACCTAGAATTAGATAAGAATGCACAGTTTTATCCTCAACTTCTTATTCCAATTCCATATTCACAGCAGGATTGCCAGAAGCTTTTGTCATATCTCAGCCTAGCCACTTAAAATAATTATCACAAAACTTGTTACGGTAACAAGTCTTTCTGCAGCATGCACCAGCTTAATGACAGGTAATACACAGTATGGTGGTTAGAAGTTGGAGTTCTGATGTCAGCCTACCTGAGTTTCAGTCTCAATTCTAACTTTAACATCCTGGGATGATTAACTTAACGTCTCCTAACCTCAGTTTCCCCAAATATAAACTGGAGATGCTATTAGGACACACCCAAAAAGGCTGTCAGAAGGATTAAATAAAGTGGCACATTTTAAGTGCTCAACAAATGTCTGTTGTTTTATTTTGTTGTGGTTATTATAATACTATGTAAAGCAGAGAAGTTGAGAACTCTCAGAGAAACTCCATGGAAAAACAAGAGCTATGATGACTGCCCCTGAACACCAGAGAGCCCTAATTCTTCTAGTGGAGGTCTTTCTCCCTCCAGGCCTAAATGGCTTATATGTTTTGTTTTGTTTTGTTTAAGAAAAAAAAAAAAAAAAGGCTAGCTGGGAGACAGATACCCTGGGGACAGCATCTGGCTCACTGAATTATATTCCGAAACACCAAAGTCACAGAATTTTGAAGCTATTAGGACTGAGTTAATATTAGGTCCCTCTGTCCAAATGCAGTCACTGGGCTTGGCAAGTCCAAAGGAAGATCTGGTACTTCATGGTGGTCCTGTGGGATGACTGAAACTTTCTGTACTTGCAGAGTGGCAGAGTAAGTGTCCCTTGTAAGTTTTATAGGAATTTTCTCAGGCTGTTTGTATGGATAAGGTCAATGCCGTCTACCCCTGTAAAGGAGAACAAGATGAGAGCCATAATACTAGTAGTACCATTAGGAGAAGGGGCACTAGCACTTGTTAAACATGCTTTAATTGTTCAAGAGCGTAAGAAAGGCAGTGTATCTTAAAGGAATGATTTTCCTGGCCCAACGGTGTTTCCATAGCTACAGGTGGAATTTCCCAAACCTGGGCATACCCAAAGATCCTAGGATCCTTTGCAGCTGTAGTAGCAGCAGTAACAGTATGCTGCATCATTCACAGTGCAGCACCAAGCACTTTTGCCCCATAAGGTTATTCTCCTCATTTTACAGATAGGGCAACTGAGGTTCAGAGTGGATGCCCAGGGTCACACAGCTAAAAGAGGGCATCTGTCAGCATTCAAGCTAAAACAGGGCATTTGTCAGGAAATCAGTGCCTGATTCCAATGCCTGAAGGTCTCAGCAACCACTGCTCAACGCAAACCCACAGTGAAAAGACCCACCCAGCCAGGGGCCTCTGGGAGGAAGCATTTCTTGAGGAAACATCATCTTCACCTTGTGTGGGTCATGAATGCCCTTTGCAATATGGTAAACCTTAAAGACCTTTCTCAGCATGATATTTTCATTTTATTATTATCTTTTTAATAGAGTCTCACTCTGTCACCCAGGCTGGAGTGCACTGATGCGATCACAGCTTACTATAACCTTGAACTCTTGGGCTCAAGCGATCCTCCTGCCTCAGCCTTCCAAGTAGTTAGGATTTACAGACATGTGCACCACACTCGGCTAATTTTTTTATCAGTTTTTTTTTATATAAATTGATCTGACTGTGTTACCCAGGCTGGTCTCAAACTCCTGGCCCCAAGTAATCCACCTACCTTCCAAAGTGCTAGGATTAGAGATGTGAGCCAGCATGCCTGGCCCAGCATAATATGTTTAAATATATAAAATTAAATACTTAAAAGTACAATGGAAATCAATCTCACTGAAATATAATTATCAAAATAACTTTTTAAAGGGATATGTGAAGTAATACATGTGTTTCTCTTCAACCCACTAAATGCCAAGATCTAGTAGTAGCTCTAACACCTGCCCCAATTGTCACTTGGAAGTCAGTGAATATAAAGATATAATTCATTTGCCACCTACATTCGTGAACCCACCAAATGGCATCCTTAGCCCTAAAATGAAGAACTCCTGTTCTGGAGAAGAAAGGGAGATGTCAAATGTAAAATCAGGGGTCTGTGGTCTCTTCTCCCTGGATGAGCTGCTTACAATTAATTACTTCAAGTTGCTTTTTTCTTCCTGTTTCTAAGGAAATGGCTACTTCAATTCACTCATGTCTGGAAGCCAAAGACATGCTTTAATTGTTCAGGAGGACAAGAAGGGCAATGTATCTTAAAGCAATGATTTGCCTGGCCCAAGGGTATTTCCACACCTAGAGGTGGAATTTCCCAGCCCTAGGCACACCAACAGATCCTGTGAACTTTGAAGGAGACTCCCAGGAAAGGGGAGAAGATAACACTATCTTATGGTCACATGGTGTGTGACATTCTCATTGAAGGGTTCATAAGTAGTGAGTAAGAGAGGTGTTCAGAGAAAAACCTTCTGGTTTATGTCTGTTTCAACTATTTTGATTTAACAAAGGAAAGGAAAAGTAGACAAAGTTCATGCAGGGAAAATAAAGACTCTGCTGGTCATTCATTCCCTGGAACATGAGGATTTCCTAGCTGAGATTTGAAAGGTATAGCATTATTACTTTCATCTCCTAGAGAAACTTGGGTTAACGCCTTCAGCATAGAAAAGCATCCAAAGGCGTGAGCTTCCACCCAGATTCTTTCCACCCTTCCACCCAGAAAAAGGGGTTTGGGAGTGGTTGTTGCAATGAAGTGAAGTGGGCCTTACAAATAAAAGTTATTCCAGGGTGATATTTTCAAAGCAAGCTTAATTCCAACCAAGACAATGCAAACGTCACACTCATCCACTCGGTAATGCATAATCACCCAGGTCTGCCTCCACTGGCAAGGAAGTAAACTCATTTTTATATTTGGTTAGCTAAAGAATCACAGCCTAGGAACATGTAAAACCTTTATATCATTCTAAGGCATAACTAGATAAACAATATTACAATTTGAGAAAGTATTTCTACTTTAAAGGGTGAGGCTTTATCAAAAGCAAAACTATTAAACAAACAGATACTAAGGAATAGAAGAAAGAGCTACACAAGGTTATTCTTTCCCCAATATGAGAGAGAAATAGGAAAATGTGGAATGGACAGCACTGAGAATTAAGCAGTGTCCTTGCAAACACAGTTAACATCTGAAAACCAATAGCAAAACCACAGTAAGTCACTGCTGCCACCCACCAGCGATGAAAAGCTGTATTTATTTCCCAATAGGCAGATAAGTCCCCTTGACAGACACTAGTATGGCCTACACATTCATATATTACGAGGTGAAAAGCAACTATTTTAAAAACTTCAATCTGGACATAAAATACCAACTGTGATCATTAAAACGTCCCCATTAGTCCTTGACCTAATTTTGCACATCAAATACAGAAGTTCTTGATTTTACAGGGACTCACTGTGGAAGACAGTTTATTAAAAGACCTGGGCCATTGGTGCTAATCAACATGCTGTTTCACCCTTACTTTATAAGAGATCACAAACAATAATTTAGTCACAGTCTGCTAAATAATTTTAAGTTTCAAAGAAAATTTATACTTCCCCAAGAATAGCTGAGTTCACTATTAAGTGTGCAGAACATGAGAAATCCAAAATCTTTCTTACATTACCTAAGTGCTCTAATCCAAAAAGATAAAATTTACTCTCAAGATTTCAAAATAAAAAATCAAACTCAGCTAATTACTAATTTTTTTTAATAATCTGCAAAATGTTTTCATTAATTCTGTTATTTGAGTTTGCCAGCTGCATCTAAAAAACTGGGGATGAAAATTCAGACACTAAACTCAGAAGCTAATTTCATTTATATTGTTACACCCTTTCACAAGTTAGCATGCTAATGTGATCGCAAGGAAAACAGCACAGCAGCCCTGAAGCTCACTTTCACCTCAATTTTACTTAGAGGGTGGGGTAAAGATGAATATCAGGCAAGCATTTCAATTCTTAATAAATCAAACCCCAAAATCAAGTTAGTGGTATCTTAGGAAAATACCATGTTCATTGAAATTGCCAAATATAACTGCCCCATGTTGCCAAAGTCAGCAGTATACATTAATCTAAAGTCAGTTGTGCATAATCTTGGGAAAGGCAAACTAGCTGTGCTATGGGCACTGAATGGACTTTGCTGTGGTTGAAATATTTCAGAGGTGATACAGATTTTTAAAATCTTTTTCTGCAAAAGGTTTTTGATAACCTGTAACACTTTTGTAACTACCGTATTTCTTTATCTTATAAGGCAAAAACACACTGCCTCACGATTACAGGACATGTAAGCGGTTTAACATCACTCACATTTTCAGGCATACAAATATAAAACTTCCAATAGAGTATTTTAGAACAAAGCTTTCTGCGTGGGTATGCATTTGCAAAATAAAGGTAGAATTATTCCGACAGATTTAAATGTGCACCCAGTGATCAAATGGAGTCAGAAATTCTGTTTTGACAGTTACTTGTAGAACAGCATTTTCAGCAGCGATTAATTCAGAGCTGGGTAGTAATATCATCAAAACTAAGTTCTGATTGTTGAGTAATAATATAGTTGGAAGGAAGTGTAGTCCATAAGCTAATACATGGTACCTTTAGCTATGTTACAATATGTCACATTCAAAAGGTTACTCGTCTGGCAGCAAGTCTTATGTTCATAAAAGTGCCAATAAAAATGTTTTGTCATTTCAAAAAGTGATTTTTTATGAAAACAGGTGATCTCCAAAGATGGCAATCATTTATTAAACTACTACAGTTCAAAAGGAAGATGATATAATAGATCAATACACCAGCTGAGAATCATGCAAGACTGTCCTACGAAAAACAGCATTCTGGATTACATAACACAGATAGTGAGGGATTACACCTCGTGCCCCTGCTGAGCTAGACTTTTGATCTTCTGTATGATTCTATAACTGAGGCCACCCAAATTTGAAGAGTATAAAATATGAGGGTCTCCGTTCAACCACACATTTCAGAAAACAGCAGTCTTGAAAACAATAAAAGAATAAAGTTAAAATTTTACCCCCCCCCCACACCTACACACACACAATTTTCCTATACTGAAGAGCACAACTGTTCAGATACTTTCTTAACCTCCTTGGAGCCTCCCCAGGTAAAGTCACCAGTTGCTTTTCCTGGTCATGTTTACATTATAAATCTGATTTCTTTATAAAGGGGAAATTCAATATCATTTTTAAATGATACATAGCTGCCTATGTTTGAATGCCACTATTGCCAAACAAAAAGAATTATTAAGCAGCTATCTCCACATATATATAACTTAAATATATAGACCACTACATATCACATATATGGTAAAAAGAAAAAAAAAAAGACCTTTCCTGAATATTCTAGCCAAAATTAAATTTCAAATACATGTTTTAGAACAATAGCTAGAATCACTATAGAAGTTAAGAGGAAAAAAAGTTAGAAGAGTAGGGTCATCTTTCAGACATATCCATATTTATGGAAACTATAGTGGGGCAGTTGTGTTTCTCTCTAGGAAAATGCTAGTTTTATGATTCTAGATAAAGTTGCACTTAAACACACTTGGAAATTAGAGAATTCCATATTTCCATACTTCGATTCAGTACCATGAATACGAAGTCTACACTCAGAAGTATTGTACTATACAGAGTCTAACCGGTTAAAGCAAAAGCAACTTTAAAATTCTGAAAATAAGGATTTCCTTCACTAATAGGCTTTTAGGAGGCCCGAACCCTGCCCCCAATGAGTGCTAAGCCTGTCAGTGTTGTTTTAAGTGGAAACGGTCAATCATTTCTATGATTTCCCCAGAAGAGGCGAGAAGATCCACACGCATACACATTTACATGCGTTGCACGGTGCCAACTATTTCCAACCAAAATAATCATACACACGTCGAGCCGAGCTATTTCTAGCCCAGAAGAGGGTGAAGGTCTGGAGAGAGTCTGAGGAAACCCAGCAGGCGATGACTACAGGGGAAGGGGGATGGCGTCTGGGTCCCCTGCCACCCGCGCGCACAGGGCGCCTCGCAACCGGCACCTGCACGGGGTCCCCGCTGGGCATCCGGGTGCGCGCGCGCGCGTCCGGGACGCACCCGCGGAAAGCAAACAAGCCCTGCAGGCCAGGGCGGGCGGGAGCATCCTCGGGCGGGACCCGAAATGCCTTTTCCTACCTGTCACTTTGCCTGGAGCTGCTGCCGGGGATGCGGTGACGGCCGCTGCCTGGAGACCCAGTGTGTACGCGCGTGTGTGCGCGCGCGTGTGTGCGGGTGCGTGTGTGTGTCTGTGTGTGTGAGATCTTGTTAGCGGTGCAGCTCACTTACTGCTCCCGGCGCCACCACCCCCTCCCCGCCATAAAGAGCCGCCGCCAAGCCCCCTCCCGGCGCACCCCAGTCCCGCCCTCCCTCCTGCCTCCGCCCCCCATCCTCGGCCTCCCAGCCTTCCCGCCTCCCCACCGCGCGGTCCTTACCTCAGCTGAGGGCGGGGGTCTCCGCTGTGGCTCCCCGGCGAGCCCACGGGACAGCGCCGACCCGCCAGCCCACCGCCGGGCCCTGCGCGTCCCCGGCTCCGGGCCCCGCCGCCCCTCCGCGGCCCGCCGCTCCCTCCTCCCCTGCCCCCGAGCCTCCCTCCTCTTTCTCGCCTCCCGGCTCCAGAGCCCGAGCTGTCGCCTCGCAGCCCCAACCTGCCCAGGCTACGGAGCATGCCCAGTGCGGCGCGCCCGGGCTGGGCTGGGGGTGGGCAGGGGCCGGGCCGGCCGCCCAGTTGCCGCGAGCCCGCGGGGCGAGGAGGGGGCGCCTACTGGGTCGGGGGCGCAGCCTCGCGGGCCGGGGGCCGAGCAGCCGAGGCGGGTGGTGGGCAGCGCCAAGAGGAGGTGGGTGGGGCGTCCGGGGAAGCCGGCCCGCGGCGCGCTGCTCTGGGGTCTCCCTGGCGGCTCCCCGTTGCATGTGCCCCATGCCCAGGGGTCGGGGGCGCACGGGATGGCGCTGGGCGCAGAACCCGGGGAGCGAGGGGCAGGAGAGCGGCACCCTCCTTGGATTGGAGACCCGTAGCCCGCCTTGGGCCGTGTGGAAGGGCTCAGGACTGGCCAGAACGGGGCCCCCAAAGCCGTTGGCTGGGTGGGGGACGTGCTTATTTGTTTATATTCGGTTTCATAAACACATACAGCGCTTACAATGAGTCCTGCAGTGTTCTAAACGCTTTTTATTCATTTAATCCCTAAAACAATCTTCCAAAGCAAGTACTACTACCTCTTTTTATTTCGCGGGTCTTACACAGAGCCACAGAGATTAAGTGGTTCCAAAAAGTCTTCCCACAAGTGCAACCTCAGACATGCAAACCCCCCAGACTTTGGTCCCCGGGATGCTGGGGCGCTGCTCCAGCCAGTTCCTGGCTTTTCCCGGCCCTACAACGGCCCCCAGGTGCCTCCGAGTCACACTCACACCCAGACCCTAATGGTGTTCAGTCTGGCATCACCCTTGTGTGGACCCTCACAACGTGCTGCTCCCGGACTCCGGAGGACTCTCTCCTCCCCAGGCCACTCCGCCGCCTCCTCCGCCCGGCCGGCGGCCACCAAAACCCGGAGACGTGGCACCTGCGCATTGGGAACTGGGGCCATGCTCGCAGCTGCACTAGGCATGCTCAGCCGCCTGAGCCAGTCCGGCTGGCCAGGAAGAAAGAAAGGGCCAGACAGGGCGAGAAGTGTAAGAAATGGAGGGGGAATGTGTGTGCAAACAATCGTCCAGGCTGTGATGGGCAGGGGCAGTTGTAGATGCAAAAGGCTCTTTCCCCTGGCACATCCTGGCCATTTCCTGGCAGGGTTAAGAGATGGGGGGAATAATCATCAAAAGTTTAACCAACTGGGCATCCTTAAGCAAGGGGGGAGCTGAGGCCCCACTGACCACTTCCCAGCTCAACTACTAAACTGTAATTTTAGCTGAGCCTGGAAAAAAAGCTCCTCAGCAGCTGAAGCTGTCTGCCTGTGAAGAAGCCAAGAAAAATATCCCAGACCAAGTTTCCCTGCAAGATTAGAAAGGAAAGACAGATCCCAGGGAAAGGGTGGTGGCTCTTCAGTGTTAGGGATATTAAAGATGTGGTGATTTTGGCTGGGCACAGTGGCTCACGTCTGTAATCCCAGCACTTTGGGAGGTCAAGGCGGGTGGATCATCTGAGGTCAGGAGTTCGAGACCAGCTTGGCCAACATGGTGAAATCCCGTCTCTACTAAAAATACAAAAAAAAAAAAAAATTAGCCGGTCGTGGTGGTGGGCGCTTATAATCCCAGCTACTCAGGAGGCTGAGGCAGGAGAATCGCTTGAACACGGGAGGTGGAGGTTGCAGTGAGCTGAGATAGCCCCATTGCATTCCAACCTGGGCAACAAGAGCAAAACTCCGTCTCAAAAAAAAAAAAAAAAAAAAGGATGTGGTGATTTTGAGTGATTCCAGCATGATAAGGCAGTGTGTAATGGGCATACAGGTTGCCTGGGGATCTTGTTAAACTCCAGATTTTGATTCAGCAGATCTGGGGTGGGATCAGATATTTTACATTTCTAACAAATTCCCACAGCATGCTGATGTTGCTGTCTTTAGATCAGATTTTTAGTTGCAAGAGGTTAGGGCAGTATTTTAGGTCTGTTCTTTATTTTATATGTATAAGAAAACCAAGGTTCAAAAAAGTTAAGCAATTTGCCCCCAGATCACATGGTCAAGAAGTAGTATCACTAGGCTCAAACCCAGTTCTCCAGGGCTTCCTGTGTATGTTCTTATATTCCCTAGGTATCACTCACAGACAGATGAGCTGAAGCTGTCATCTGTGTGTCTTGACAGTTTTTAACAATAGAACATAATATTATTAGATAATGCACCCAAACATATTATATCAGTTAGCCTTTGGTGTGTAACAAACCACACCAACACATAGTAGCCTAAAGCAACAATTATTCATTAGCTCACAGTTCTGTGAATCAGTAACTGGAGCTAAAATCAGCTGAGCAGTGTCGTTCTCCTGGGCCTACTCGTGCAGCTGCAGACATGCGGAGCTTGGAGCCTCATCCGGATGGCAAGGATAACAGGGTATTCCCATATGGCTTCTTCGTATGGTGAATTCCTAGTTCCCAGCAGCAAAAGAAGGAAAGCCCCAATTCAAAATAGCATTTTATACCTCTGCTTGCTAATGTGCTACTGACCAAAGCAAGCCACATGGCCATGCCCAGATTCAAAACATGGAGAAATCAATTTCAATTTTGATAAAAGGAGACGCGAAATAGAGCAGTATTTTGTTTTTAAAATCTACCACACACATCAGATTCCATAAAACTAGCCCTCCTGCCTTAGAGTTCAAAGTTATATAGATTAAGCCTATCTTTCATTTTATATATTGGTAAACTAAGTCACAGTAATCTTTGTTGTTACCGTTAAGTCTCCAATCTAATAATGTGTTTATTAAGGAATCTCAACTCAGTTAGGTATAAACATTAAATATTTTTTTCTCTAATCCTAAATTCAATCCAAATTCTAAATTCCCTTACCCTGCCTTTGATGACATATTAGATGGTCATTCATTCAACTTTTTTTTTTTTTTGAGACAGGGTTTCGCTGTGTTGCCCAGGATGGAGTGCAGTGGCATCATCATGTCTCACTGCAACCTCAAACCCAGGGGCTCAAGTGATCCTCCTACCTCAGCGCTCCCAGTAGCTTGGACTATGAGTGTGCACCACCACACTTCGCTAATTTTGTTATGTTATTTTTTTATAAAGACAGAGTCTCACTATGTTGCCCAGGCTGGTTGTGAACTCCTCGGTTCACATGATCCTCTTGCCTCAGCCTCCCAAAGTGCTTGGATTACAGGTTAGAGCCAATGGATTGAGCTCGGATTACATGTTTGTGCCTGACCCATTGAACAAATTTTTTGAAACCTTTTATGTGCCAGGCACTATTCTTTGCCCAGGATACTAAAGTAAGCAAGAGACAAAATCATTGGCCCTAAGAAACTTAGATACTACCACAGGAGATAGACAACAGCATATTAAAAATATATAACATTGGGCCTGGTGTGGTGGTTCACGCCTATAATCCCAGCACTTTGAGAGGTCAAGGTGGGCAAATCACTTGAGGTCAGGAGTTCGAGACCAGCCTGGCCAACGTGGCAAAACCCCAACTCTACCAAAAAATACAAAAATTAACTGGGCATGGTGGAGTGAGCCTGTAGTCCAGCTACTCAGGAGGCTGAGGTGGGAGAACCTCTTGAATCTGGGAAGTAGAGGCTGCAGTGAGCCAAGGTCGTGGCCCCTCCAGCCTGGGCAATAGAGTAAGACCCTGTCTCAGATATATATATATATATATATATATATATATATATATCTGAGTAGTGCTAAGTAGTGTTTTATAACTTATATACGTAAATATATATAATATCCCCCCATATATATATATATATATGTAAAACATTGAGTAGTGCTAAGAACCATGGTGAAAAGAAGGCTTCCTGAGATGATGTAGAGGGGCAGCTATTTTAGATAGGGGTCAGAGATGGCCACTCTAAGGCCATTTAAGTAGAAGCTGAATGAGAGATGTTAATATCTAGGGAATAGTGTTTCCAGCAGCAAGACCAGCAAAAGCTCTCAGATGAGAATGTGCTTGGCATGTCCAAGGGACAAAAGGAGGCCAAAGTGGCAGAGCAAGACATGGAGTGAGCATAAGTGGGGTCACAGAGGCAGCAGGGGGCCAGACCATGTAAGGTTATAGAAACGACTTTGGACTTTAGTCTAGGTGTGTCATGAACCCATTGAAAGATGTTATACAGGGTCATGACATGACTTGATTGATGGTTTAGGAAGATGTGCATTAAGAATGCCTATAGGAGGGAGAGGAGAAAAATGAGCCTATTCTAAGGATACAGCAGTGGGTCCACTAGGGCAGAGTTTATCATTTTTCAGTATTAAAACTCAGACCAAGTGGATTAGTCTGTTTCATGCTGCTGATAAAGACATACCCAAGACTGGGTAATTTATAAAGGAAAGAGGTTTAATTAAGTCACATTCCACATACCTGCAGAGGCCTCACAATCATGGAGGAAGGCAAGGAAGAGCAAAGTCACATTTTGCATGGATGGTGGCAGTCAAGAGCTTGTGTAGGGCAACTCCCCCTTATAAAACCATCAGATTTCATGAGACTTATTCACTATCATGAGAACAGTATGGCAAAGATCGATACCCACGATTCAGTTACTTCCCACCGGGTCCCTACCACAACATGTGGGAATTATGGGAACTACAATTCAAGATGAGATTTGGGTGGGGACACAGCCAGCCATATCACCAGGTTAAACCTTCACCTTCAAATTCAACTTAAATTCAGTCTTCTGTCTTCTCCCTGTTCCATTACAGGCCCTGCTAGGTGCCTTAATTCTTGAAGTGGAAGGTTAGCGGCAAGGGATCTGGCCTTTAAACATTTTCCTACCCACTGCCCTTCCCCAGCCACCCTCCCCAACCCTGTCATTTGCCCTTGAAGGCCTAGTTCCTCTAGCATGTTGGGCAACAAGAAGGAAGAAGAAAAGGACCAGTGTCTCTACCTTTGACCTATAGCCATTATGACCCTCTCTTGGTTCACTGTGGCTGCTTTTCTGCCTAGGAAATCAGGGCCACACTCTGTGTCAGGTGTGCAACGCAAAGCCATGGAGATAATAAGGGAGGTCCTTGGAGTGTCCTTCTGGAACTCCCACCCCAGGTTCTCCTTTTTTCCTAAGCTCCACAGTTCTCTTCATAGTGGTCCAGCCCAGAGCATCTCAGTGCTGGGTCTCACATACCAGGTAGGCCACCTTATTGGGTGAGGCATCTGTAAGAAAGTTAAGCTGAGAGCCTTCTAGAGTATCCACTGGAAGCCCAGAGAAAATAGAGAAAATTGCCCATCTCAGCCAGGCTAAAGGGTTGGCCAGCAGGAAGGCAGGTAAGATGGAGCTATTTCTGCAGCAAGGAGGATGCCTAGACCAATTATGAAGACTTTCTCTAGAATGTGGATCCCTGAACACCTCTTAGTGCTCAGCTGTGGACTCTAGTTATCAATTACCTGGCAACATTGTATTATGCAAATTAACATTCACCACAGGAAAAGTCAAAGCAAACTACAAACACCACCAGTTCTTTACTTTGATTTTTATAAAGTCTTGCTTATTGTCATTGTTACTTAATATGAAAGGATAATAGCGACAATAAGGACCTTTAGGTGAACAGTTTCAACCGTATTAGCAAAAGACCATGGTGTTTCTCTTTTAGAGAAAGGGCAGTACATCTCTTGTTCTCAATTAAAGTGGCACATTAATTACAGTTTTCACCTAGCTTTTTGCATGCTGTCCTTTGGAAGACAGAGATCATCACTGGCCCATTTGTCCAGTTTACCTTCATTAGAGACATATATCTTTGAAAAGTGGGCAGCACACAGACAGGACTGACATGAGCTGTCTGGACCTCAGGGTATCCTTTCCCTAACTTTGTGTCTTGTTCCCCTGTGTGCTAAGCAACTAAAACAACTTTGGTTTTCTTTGAATACCAAAGAAAATGATATTGAAGAAAATTGCCTAAGGATTGAGTTTATGTACAATGTAATGTCTGGTGAAAAAAACAACAACACTGAACTTTCAATTAAATTAATTGTTGATTGGAGTGTAAAGGGAAAATAGAAAAGTACAATAAAGATTAATTCCATTCCAAGCTACTTGCTTAAGAATAGAATTTTGTATATATCAGCTAGGCTTAGGATATGATTAGACTGTAGATGTTCAAATAGACTGGATGATGATGAAGAAGAAGGTGATGGAGGTATATATATACACACAAACACACACACAATAAAGTATACAAATCTTAAGTGGGGGCTTGAGGAGTTTTACTTATATAAACATATATGTGACCTTGGATCAAAATATAAATCCTTTACAGCAGTCCAGAAATTTCTTCATGTACTTTCTCAGTCAATATCCTTCGCGCGTGCACACACACACACCCCACCACCACCACCACCACCACCACCACCACCACACCAAAGGTAACCACTGTTTAAACACCACAGATTTGCTTTCTCTGATTTGTGAACTTAGTATAAATGAAATCATGCAAAATGTACTCTTTTGTGTCTGGTTTCTTTCGCTGATCATTACATCTGTGAGATTCATTCATGTTGTAGCTTGTATCTGTAGTTTCTTCCTTTGTACTGTTGTGCAGTATATCATTGTATAATAAAATAGAAGGTATTTATACAATCTATTTTAATGGTAAAAAACATAATGGGATTTTTTTAAAGTACACATGGAAGCTTCTCAAAAGCTGGTCGTGGCCGGGCATGGAGCCTCATGCCTATAATCCCAGCACTTTGGGAGGCCGAGGCAGGCGAATTACTTGAGGTCAGGAGTTTAAGACCAGCCTGACCAACATAGTGAAACCTCATCTCTACTAAAAATACCAAAATTTGCTGGGCATGGTGGCACGCACCTGTAATCCCTGTTACTTGGGAAACTGAGGCAGGAGAATCACTTGAACCAGGGAGGCAGAGGTTGCAGTGGCCACTGCACTCCAGCTTTGGCAACAGAACAACACTCTGTCAAAAAAAAAAGAAAGAAAGAAAGAGAAAGAGAAGAAAGAGAAGAAAAGAAAGGAAGGAAGGAAGGAAGGAAGGAAGGAAGGAAGGAAGGAAGGAAGGAAGGAAGGAAGGAAGGAAGGAAGGATGGAAGGAAGGAAAGGAAGGAAGAAAAGAAAAGAAAAGAAAAGAGAAAGCTGATCCTGGTACTACTATACTACTTCTTTCCATATTCTCTATTCCTAGCACAATGTGATATACTAGGTGTTCAATACTGGGTTGTTCTGTGAGAATGAAGAATATTCTGTGTCATGGTAAAGTAAATTCCCAAATATTTTATTCAAAAGAACACAAATAAAATTATGACATATTTCTGGATAAAAAAGGGTTTACTCCAAATAATTCAACTGACAAATTATTTTTCTGATGCCAAAACATTAGTAATCATTCCTTTGAAATGTGAGAAATATGTGCTGTTAAATTTAAATCAGAAAGCCTCAAAACTGATATCAGTATTTAACCTACAGAATATGATTTACAAATGAGTGCACTGTTCCCACTTACCTGTTGTTTATGACAGGATTACGTAAAATGAAATGAGAGCATATGGAAAATATACCCAGTACTTAATGAGGCTGCTCAACTGCTGGCCTAATTGCATGGTTTTATGTTTCTCTCCATTCTTTAAATGTGAACAAATCAGTTTTGTAAATACAATGATTCGCTCGTACCATTTCTGTTATGCTGCAACAAGATTAGAAAAATACATTAACTTACAATATAAATATCAATTGCACACTCAACAAGACTCAATGTTCTTTTCTTTCCTTCACTGACTCCATGTGGTTGGAATCACAACAAAAGTACAATTCAGTTAAAATGATTATTCCTCTATGCCTCAGGAAGCCCAAAATTTTCACCCACACACAAAAATAAATTTTTGACATTATTTTTTAGTCAATTTTTCCATTGTGATTAATACTGACCAAAACAATACTAATAATTTTTTTGCAGTTTTCCGCCTAGAAGTGACTTAGAGGATCAAGTGATCCAATCATTTCAACTAACTGATGAACGGTTTCTGTGTTTTGTTTTTTGGTTTTTTTTGAGACGGTCTCACTCTGTCACCCAGGCTGGAGTGCAGTGGTGCGATCTCCCCTCACTGCAATCTCCACCTCCCGGGTTCACGCCATTCTTCTGCCTCAGCCCACCCCATCCCCTCCTCCACCCCCTGACTCCCCCCCACCCCGCTCCTGTCCCCAGCAGCTAGGACTACAGGCAACCACCTGTATTTTTGTATTTTTTAGTAGATTCGGGGTTTCACCTTGTTAGCCAGGATTGTCTCGATCTCCTGACCTCATGATCTGCCCACCTCGGCCTCCCAAAGTGCTGGTTGATGAACATTTTAAGTCTGAGAGGCTGTGTGACTTGGTCAGTTTGCATACCTAGCTGATGGGACTCCAGCTTCCTTTTCAGAAATTGGACTCACATCAGTTCAACAAAATCCAGAAGAAGGAAGACAAGATTAATTGAATTTTTACAGAATTTTACGAAGCTTATATTTTAGCTCATGATCAAAGGAAATTTTTTCCTTGTATTTCATAGGTGTTTCCTAGAAGAAGTTCCTTTTCTAGACTATTAAGACTATTAAACTGAGCTGGCAGGGTGCCATGACTCATGCCTGTAATTCCAGCACTTTGGAAGACTGAGGCGGGTGGATCACTTGAGGTCAGGAGTTCAAGACCAGCCTGGCCAACATGGTGAAACCTCATCTGTACTAAAAATATAAAATTAACCAAGCATGGTGGTGCATGCCTCTAATCCCAGGTACTCAAGAGGCTGATGCAGGAGAATGACTTGAACCAGGGAGGCGGAGGTTGCCAGAAAGTCCCATCTAAAATTTAGGAAGGACTACCACATACAGTAGGTCAGGTTGTACACTGCATAAGGATACTCAACCAATGGGACAAGTGTTGGCTGAGATGCTCCTCTTGCAAAGCCTTTTGCTTGGCACTGGGCTGAATCGGCCCCAAAGACGTAGTACACTTTTTTATTTTGCACATAATTGTGGTATAGGGTCTCACTCTATGGTGTGGATGTACCCACCAGGTTTACCTTGTATATATAGTATTCTATTAAATGCAGCAGATTTGCAGACAAACAACTAACAGCAAAAGATTTGTGTGATATTTATGTTTTTCCTCCCCTTTCAAAATAATATTAATGCAACCAGAAATGAATGTGTCCATTTTGGCTGGTTCATAAAGGGCTTTATTCCATCTCAACTTCATGGTAATGGCAGAAGTACCAGAGAGAGGAAGTGCCAATGCCAAGCCCATTTTACACCTCTGCTTGCATCATGTCTGCTAACATCTGGTTGCCCAAAGCAAGTCACTGGGTTGGGCCCGGTGTTTAGGTATAGGACAAAGTGACCTGCCCATAGTGGGAGGGTGCTGCGAAGGATACAGATCGAGAGAGTAGAGAATACTTGAGGTTACGACTGCCATCTACCACACGACATTATTAGATTTCACCTTCCTTAAAGAGAAGGACTGCTTCTTATTTAAATTCTAATCTCCAGGGTTCAACATGGTGCTTAGAATATAGTGAGGTGGTAAAAAATATTTGCTGAACTAAAAATAAGTAGACCTGCAATCTACCAGGTGGCTGGAACCAGAACCAGTGAATCTTTTTTTTTTTTTTTTTTTTTTGGTTTTATTTTTCATTGACAAATAATAGTTGTATATATTTATGAGGTACAAGATGATGTTTCCATATTTGGCTTCTTCAGCGGCCTCACATTTTATTTTGAGTCTGTAATTAAGTAGATTCATCTACACTATTTTATAAATATCTCTTAAATTATTCTTTCCATTCAAAATACAGCTTCTCTAGCCCCTCCAGTAGGAATTAAGCCTGTTAGGCTTCCCCAAAGAACCTGGCACGGTCCTATTTCATAGCATTTGCCTCAATATTTAAGTTATCTGTCTCACCTCAAAGGAGTGTGAAACTCTGGAAAGTAAAATCAGGATTCTAACTTACTTTTTCCTTGCCGAAACAACCGCAGTACATATTTCACAATAGGTAGTACATGCACAAAATTCAAAATTCAAAAGGCATAAAAAGGGGTATGTTTAGGAATGGCTAGAAGATTTGGAATGTTCTCAATACAAAGAAATGATACATGTTTAAGGTGATGGATATCCCAATTCCTCTGCTTTAATCATTACACATTGTATCCATGTATCAAAGTATCATATGTATCCCATAAATATGTACAACTATTACATATCAATAAAAAGGGGCTATGGTCAGGCAATGTGGCTCATACCTGGAATCCCAGCACTTTGGGAGGCCGAGGCTGGTGGATGACTTGAGGTCAGGGGTTTAAGACCAGCCTGGCCAACTTGGCGAAACCCTGTCTCTACTAAAAATACAAAAAGTAGCCAGGTGTGATGGTGGGCATCTGTAATTCCAGATACTCAGGAGGCTGAAGCAGGAGAATTGCTTGAACTGGGAGGCAGAGTTTGCAGTAAACCAAGATTGTGTCACTGCACTTCAGCCTGGGCTCCATCTCAAAAAAACAGGGGGGTGGTGGAGTGGGGGGAAATACTAGAAAAAGATTGCCTTTCCCCAAGAGTTCAAGTCCTAAGAGGAAAGCATTATATTCCTGTGCCTTATTTAGCCTGCCTGTGAGTCTATATCAGTGTATGTATACAAACTTATATACATACATTCTTTGTTCTTCTTATTCACTATTCTCCTTTTAAAAATTTTGTAAAGTATATATATGCATGTAGAGCAGTCTCTATCTTTGTAACAGCTTCATATCATTCCATTGTAGGGATGTGCCGTGATTTATTACATCTGTACAATTCATGACTATTCCTTACTATAAGAAACAATAAAAGTAATATATTCCCACTCCCCTCTCACTCCTTTTTCTCTTTTTCATCATCCAAAACTGTAGTTGCTTACCACATAACTTGTCTCAGTGTTTATCTTTGAAGCTTTAAATATATCTTTACTTCTATTACCTGCTTTATTTGATTTATAATATCTTTGACATCTGGTTCTGAAGGTTAACAGTATATTTACATTGCTTTCCATTTTTTCTTCCTTCCTTTTCTAAATGTTACTATGTTACTCCTATGTTTTCTGGGTTTGATTGACATTTGATTTAGTCTTAGTCTTAAAATTAAATCATTTCATTGACAGTGAATGTGCTGTATTTTCTCCAGTCATCTCTTGGTTTGCTGACATTTGGCCTTTAATAATTTTTTAAAGGATTATGGAATTCATAATCCTTAATGACTGCATGCCAAGACGTCTATCTGTTTACTGCATACTTAAATGATTGCTTAACTTTGTGTAAAATCTTTGTTTTACCTTTTCTTTCCCTGAGGACTTTGTAGGCATTGCTTCTAGCATATAATGTTGCTGTGAGGGTGTCTGAGGCTGGTCTGATGGCTTTTCCCTTAAAGATTAATTTTTTAAACGAAGATTCCCAAAGGATTCTTTATCTTAAAAGTAAGATAATTTTACTATAATATTTTTACATCAATGGTAATATTTAACAGTGAAAGAATGCTTTCTCAAGTTTTAGATTCAAAGTTGTTATGACTAACATTTTCTCATATAATATTTTCTCATATTTTGAGATAAACTATATGTGCCTTAGATTGCCTTTGTTAGTCTTCCATACATCATTTCTCTCTAATCTTTCTTAACTCTTCATTCTTTTACATTATATTTTGCTCACTTTTCTTAATCCTATCTTCCATGTCTGCTACTGTGTTTTTCAGCACAGATCTTTTTTTTCTTTGTACTTCTCACTGGAGTCTTTATTTTTGTGATTTTATTTTTCTCTCCCATTTTTCCCCTACCTATTCTAACTAGTATTCTGGTTATATCTCACGTCATCTTCTCCGAAGTTTCCTGGTGAAACAGATTTGCAATTCTCTTTCCAGCCCACAAAAAGGCGGCTTCAGGACTATTCCCAAACCAAGGTCTCTTTCCTCCACTCTGCTGCATTGAGAGACCGCTTCCTACAAATAATGATGTCTGTGTAAATCTTCATCAGCCCTGACTCTTTGGTAGAAAATCTGGTCTAGGGAAGCTCTCACTACCAGCTGATAATGTTCCTTTCTGTTGTTTAAAACAATCATGTGTAAATTACATTTCAAAATGTTTAAAATATCCCCAAAAGTAGGCTGTGTGCTTTGGAGAATTGTACCCTACTGTCTCAGTCTTAAATCTACTTCAATGGGGTGTCTTGTTTCAGCATCTGCCTATATTCCTAGTTGATCATCATTGAATGTTTCTCCCCTTACTTACATATTTGTTAAGGGTCAGGTAGTTGCGTTTTTTTCTCATTTTCTTTTGTTTTAGTGTGCTTTGCAAGACGGAAAGGAAATATTCTTTACTAGGAAATTTTAAAATCAGAAAAGCATAGCAATAATTTCTATCTTCCAGCTCATTTGTCTTCTTATAATTTCTAAGGTCTAGTATGATAGGTACTTAATTAAATTGCTAAAAGGAAAACAAAGAAGGAAAGTGTGTTAGTTTTCTATTGTTGCTCTAACAAATTACTTATAAACTTAGTGGCTCAAAGCAACACACATTCATTGTCTCAGTTCTGTAGGTTAGAAGATCAAAATGAGTCTCACTGGATAAAATAAAGGTGCCAGCACAGCTGTGTTTCCTTCCAGATTCTCTAGAGGAGAATCTGCTCCCTTGCATTTTCCAACCTGTAGAACCACCCATACTCCTTAGCTCACGGCTCCCTTCCTCTGTCTTCAATGCAGCAATGCTGGTGGCAGGTCAAACACTTTCCACATGCCGTCGCTCTGACTTTCTTTTCTTCTTCCCTTTCTATTTTTAAGTAAAAATATATCCAATCCACCTACATAATCCAGGATAATCTCCAATATCTCAAAATCCTTAATTTAATCACGTCTGCAAAGTCTATGTTGCCATGTAAGGAAATCTATTTATAGGTTCTGAGGATTAGGACATGGACATCTTGGGGGAAGAGAGCATTGTTCTGTAACAGAGGAAGGAAGGAATTGAAGGAAAAAGTAAGTTAGTCGTTCTTATGCAAATTTAATTCTACACTGCAATAGGAGGGTTCTATTTGGCATTGATAGAGGCTGTAAAGTTTCACAGTACTCAAATATTTGGTCTATCCTGAGATAAGCAAAAATCTTACAGAGTGGGGTTGAAAATCATATTATGTCTCATATAAATATATCTCAATTAATCCTGTTTTTAGGCAGAAACTATATCATTTAATATATATTATTTGAAAAGTCTGTTAACGCATTTCCTAGATGTACTGTTTACCAATATAGTAAACAGTATAAGATGGGCCTGCAGACCCTCTGGTCTGTGGCCTGTTAGGAAGTGGGCTGCCCAGTAGGAGTTTAAGTCAGTGATCATTAACCTCCTGAGCTCCACCTCCTGTCAGATCAGCTGTGGCATTAGATTCTCACAGGAGTGCAAACCCTGTTGTGAACTGTGCATGCAACGGATTTAGGTTGCATGCTCCTTATGAGAGTCTAACTAATGCCTGATGAACTGAGATGAACAGTTTCATCCCAAAACCATCCCCCCAACCACCTTCCATGAAAAATGTCTTCCACGAAACTGGTCCCTGGTGCTAAAAAGGTTGGGAACGGCTGGTATAGGAGGTCAAATATAAATATAAAATTAAGTGTAAATATAAAACAGTATATACAGTTTAAATATAGGTATAAAATATAAATAAAATGTATAATTGACGCATAGACACACAGATATAAAAATGATAAATACTAAACCTAGAGAATAAATGAAGAAATGTTTCAAATTTATTATGATTAAAAGAGACACTTCTAAAATTACCTTTTGAATCTGAATGTATTCTTTCAAACGAGATGAAATATACGAAAAGCTTTCGATAACAGAAAGACTGTACAAAATATATTAACACAAATGACATTCAAGAATTATGCAAATGAAAACATCTAGGATCTAGTTGTAAAATGTACTTAGAGAGGTGAACTACTAATTACAGCTTGGATTAAATCTCTGACACCTTGAAGAAATAAATAAATTCATTATTTTTTAAAAAAGAGAATGAAAAATAGTTCTAAGAATTTCCATGTAGACTACTGAAAATCTCAAGGCAAATCATTTTTTTGAAACTGCCTATAGCATTTGGGGAATGTTTGATTTGGTTTTTGTTTGTTTGTTTGTTTGTTTGTTTTTTGAGACGGAGTCTCGCTTTGTCGCCCAGGCTGGAGTGCAGTGGCCGGATCTCAGCTCACTGCAAGCTCCGCCTCCCGAGTTTACGCCATTCTCCTGCCTCAGCCTCCCGAGTAGCTGGGACTACAGGCGCCCACCACCTCGCCCGGCTAGTTTTTTGTATTTTTAGTAGAGACGGGGTTTCACCATATTAGCCAGGATGGTCTCGATCTCCTGACCTCGTGATCCGCCCGTCTCGGCCTCCCAAAGTGCTGGGATTACAGGCTTGAGCCACCGCGCCCGGCCGATTTGGTTTTGTTTTAATCCTATTTGAAACATCAATAGCTTCTGTGATGCCTCTTTAAAGTGGCCCGTTGCTCCCAGCCCCAAAATACAGATCTAGAACCCTGGAAATGGCATCTGGACAGACAGCATCTATTGCCCACTATTCCTCACTATTTTTTAGTACTGCACTGATGTTTTGCCAAGGAAGTATGACTCTAGTTTCATCTGGTTGATGGCTTTGCATGCATTTTTCTTTTGCCTATTTCAGTGTCATCTCCATGAAGGCACCACAGTACTTTTTCAGTGAGCCAGGCCCAACTGATTATGGGCATTAAGGCTGGGCTGACTCAGCCTTTGGGCTAAATTTAGAAAAATAAAAATAAGTAGAAGCCGAAATGAGTTAAGTGGAATTAAGTGTAGATCCAGATGAGGAACTGACTAGTGCAATGGAGTTTTCCAGGTGCAGTTTTGGTGAATCTAGATAAGGATCGTCAAGGTGGCTTCTCTCACTCCAGTCTCTCCATAATTGTGTCAATATCAGGAAAAATATTGTCAGTCTACTATTGATTCCAATGTTAATCTCATCCAGAAATACCCTCACAGACATATCCAGAATAATGTTTGGCCAAATGTCTAGACACCCCATGGCCCAGTCAAATAGCCACATAAAACTTACAATCACAAGTCGTTAGTACAGTATCTGGCACCTACAAAAATTCAGTGAAAGCTAGCTCAGGAATCTTTCAGACTACTTCTAGAACTCATTAATCTCTTTCTTTCTCTGAACTTCTATAATGGTTTAGTGGTAGTACTATAAAGGAATGACTTTAGATAGCACTATGTATTATTGTAATGCATTTTTTGATTGTTTATGTATATTATGTTTTCCCAAAGAGATTAAGGAGATAAAAAGAGAAAATCACTGGCATCTTCAGCTGCTGAATAGTAAGGAGAACCATGGATTTTCCCTTTTTCTCCGTGAGAGAAAGGAGAGGGGTTCTTCTCCCACACTACACCAAAGAAAGAGAGATGCCCTGAATAAACCATTTCTAAAGATTTTTGTTTTGCCCCTTAGAAAGGAAGATGGGCATCTCATGGGGCATGTAGTTGGGCAACATCTGGTCTACAAAACCTATTAGCCCACTTTGTGCTATTATAGCTAACTGGAGCTTGAATGAGGGAGCAGGGGAAGGAAGTTCTTGGGAGAGCTTGAGATGTAGCTGCAGAGTTACTGACTGGACATGAAGTGTAATGCTTGCTTCTCACGTGGAGATCATTATCAATGACAGGAACTTGAGGTGGGTTGGGGAGAGGAGCCAGGCAGCAAGGGACTGTGGTGTGGCAATGCTGGTAAGAAGATGTGGGCAATCTTCACTCTATCTCAGTGCTCTGAGACCCTTAGAGGGAACACAAAAGGGCTTCAGCAATTTCCATGCATGAAGAAACGCAAAGGATAGAGAAGGAAGAAAACCCAGTAGCTGCTTCGGGCTATATGATGCCCAACTCAGAGATGGGGCTGAGGACAAAGGGAGACTTGGTTGCTGCTCTTCACAAGGTCCTCGGTGGGGCAGAGGCAAAACTATGCTGGACATCACCGCAATAAACAATGCATCACCATCCTAAGGGAAATCACCTTGAAATAGGCCATCAGCCGCATACCCAGCCAGAGGAAGACTGGGACATGTTACTCCACCAACAGTCATTTCTATTTCCATTTTTCCTATTTCCTCACCATCTCTATAAAACAAAGGATTACAACCTGGAAGGAGAGGAAAGAAATGTTCCCATAAAAGATAACAAACTTCCAGGCCGGGCGCGGTGGCTCACGCCTGTAATCCCAGCACTTTGGGAGGCCGAGGTGGGCAGATCACGAGGTCAGGAGATCGATACCATCCTGGCTAACACGGTGAAACCCCGTCTCTACTAAAAATACAAAAAATTAGCCGGGCGTGGTGGCGGGCGCCTGTAGTCCCAGCTACTCGGGAGGCTGAGGCAGGAGAATGGCTTGAACCCGGGAGGCGGAGCTTGCAGTGAGCCGAGATCGCGCCACTGCACTCCAGCCCGGGCAACACAGCAAGACTCCGTCTCAAAAAAAAAAAAAAAAAAAGACAACGAATTTCCTTTCTTGCATGGGAGAAGAATTGATAATGCTGCCCACACTGCTTCTCTCCCTGAAATTTCTAAGTTTCCAAGTCAGGAGGTAAGAAGATCTCTAAAAGGTCTAAATTAAAACTAATTTAAACTGGATATTTAAATTGGACCAATCTGAGTGCACTGGTGCATGTGATCAAGGCTTACTGCCTCTTCGACCTGCCGTGCTTAGGCATTCCTCCTGCCTCAGCCTCTGGAGTAATGGGGACTACAGATATGTGCTACCACACCTGGCTATTTTTTGTTTGTTTGTTAATAGAGATGGGGTCTTATTATATCGTCCAGACTGGTCTTAAACTCCTGGGCTCAAGGGATCCTCCTGCATCAGCCTCCCAAAGCACTGGGATTACAGTCATGCATCATAACACCCAGCCTGATTTTTTTTTTTTTAAATAACAAAGTATAGAAAGGTATCACTAGTTACCACCAATACTGAGTTCTTTACATAAAAAAAAAAAAAACCCTTACATTTCTCGTCCTTCTTGGAGTTAGGCAGAGCTGTGTTTTATTTGTGGCCAATGGACTGTGAGCAAAAGTGAGAAGTGATTTTTTTCATCTGAGAAAGTAAAAATCCTCCAGGGTTTTCTTTTCCTGCTGTGCCCCCTGAAAATATACATATTAGATTAAACTGAGTCATGAGATATAAGCAGGCTGGATCTCTGAGTCACCTCTTGGAAGGGAGGTGTCCTGGAGTTCTGCTGGGCCCATAGCAGATTTTCTATGAGTAATAAACCTTTGTGAAATCACTGGGATTCCTAGTTAATTTGTAATGACAGGATAGTTTAAGCTATCCTGACTCATGTAGGAATTGAAACTGGAAGTAGGGGGCTGTCATAACACAAACCTAAAATGTTTGGTAGAGACTTGTCAGTTAGGTGGTGAACAACTGGGTAATGTGTATCCAAATCTGGAAAAACAGTGACGCATGTATTACAGGAGCAAAATATTTCTTGAAATGGTGGTCAATGATACCTTGGGACATGTATTAGATTTTGATTATTGCTGTAATGAATTACTACAAATTTAGGCTGAAAGCAACACAAACTTATTATCTTAAAGATCTGTAGTGCAGGAGTCCTATGTGAGTCTCACCAGGCTGAAATCAAGGTGTCGGCAGGCTGCATTTCTTTCTTCAGGCTCCAAGGGAGAATCTGGTTTTTTGCACAGTTGGGTTGTTGGCAAAATCAGTTCCTTGCAGTTGTAGCATTCAGATTTATATTTCCTTGCTGACTATAAACTGAGGGCTGTTCCAACTTCTAGAGGCCTTCACATTCCTTGACTTGTTATCCCCTTCCTACTCCACCAAAGCCAGCAAGGGCAGATACAGGCATACCTTGTTTTATTTCACTTTATTGCGCTTTGCAGATATTGGTTTGGTTTTTTTTTAAATAAATTGAAAATTTGTGACAACCCTGCATCAAGCACATCTGTTGGCTCCATTTTTCCAATACTGTGTTCTCATTGTGTGCCTTTGTGTCACATTTTAGCAATTCTCACAATATTGTAAACTCTTTCATTATTATTAGGATGATCTGCGATCAGTGATCTGCGATGTTACTATTCTAATTGTTTTGAGGTGCTACAAACTGAGCCCATATAAAGTGATGAATGTAATTAATGAATGTTGTGTGTATTCTGACTGCTTTATCAACTACCCTATCTCTCTTCCTTCCCTCTGGCCTCCCTATTCCCTGAGACAACAATATTGAGATTGGGCCAATTACTAATCTAACAATGGCCTC
Organism: Macaca fascicularis; assembly: GCF_037993035.2. NCBI lineage: Eukaryota > Metazoa > Chordata > Mammalia > Primates > Cercopithecidae > Macaca > Macaca fascicularis. The sequence continues at coordinate 78,275,119 of NC_088384.1, forward strand.
TAAGTGTTCAAAGTGAAAGGAAGGGTCAGGTGTCTGTCACATTTAATAAAAAACTAAAAATGATTAAGCTGAGTGAGGAACGCATGTCAAAAGCAGAGACAAGCGGAAGGCGAGGCCTTTTGCACCAAATAGTTAGCTAAGTTGTTTGGTAAACAAAGGAAAGGAAAGGAAAAGGAAAAGTTCTTGAAATTTAAAATGGTATTCCAGTGAACACACAAATGTTAAGAAACCAAAACAGCCTTATTGCCGATAGGGAGAAAGTTTGTGTGGTCTGGACAGATCAAACCAGCCCAAATATTCCCCTTAAGCCAAAACCTAACCCGGAGCAGGGCCCTAATTCTCTTCATCATATGACAGAGAGGTGAAGAAGCTGCAGAAGTTGGAAGTTAAGGCAGCAGGTGACATTAAGTTGAAGCCAATGTTCATTTACCATTTCAAAAATCCTAGGGCTAGGCCAGGCGTGGTGGCTCAGTGCTGTAATCCCAGCACTTTGGGAAGCTAAAGTGGGTGGATCTGAAGGCGGAGGCTGCAGTGAGCTGAAGTCACACCACTGTACTCCAGCCTGGGTGACAGAGCGAGACTTCATCTCAAAAAAAAAAAAAAAAATTATGTTAAATCTCTCCCTGTGCTCTGTAAATGAAATAACAAAGCCTAGACAGCAGCACATCTGTTTGCAGCATAGTGTACTGAATATTTTAAGCCCACTGTTGAGACCTACTGTTTAGAAAATAAGATTCCTCTCAAAATATTACTACTCATTGACAATGCACCTGGTCACCCAAGAGCTCTCATGGGGATATGCAAAGAGATTAATGTCATTTTCATGCCTGCTAATACAACATCTAATCTGCAGCCCAGGGATCAAGGAGTCATTTCAACTTTCATGTCTTATTATTTAAGAAATACATTTTGTAAGACTACAGCTGCCATAATTAGTGATTCCACTGATGAATGTGGGTAAAGTAAATCGAAAACCTTTTGGAAAGGATTTGCCATTCTAGATGCCATTAAGAACATCTGTGATTCATGGGAAGAGGTAAAAATATCAACATTCACGGGAATTTGGAAGAAGTTCATTCCAACCTTTACAAATGACTTTGAGGGGTTTAAGACTTCAGTGCAATAAGTCCCTGCAGATCTGATGGAAACAGCAAGAAAGCTGGAATTAGAAGTGGTGGCCAAAGATGTGACTGAATTGCTGCAATCTCATGATGAAACTTGAACAGATAAGGAGTTGCTTCTTACGAATGAGCACAAAAAGTATTTTCTTGAGATGAAATCTACAGCAGATGAAGATGCTGTGAACATTGTTCGAATGATGACAAAAGATTTAGAATATTCCATAAAGTTAGTCGATAAAGCAGTGGCAGGGTTGAGAGGATTGACTGTAGCTTTTTTTTTAATTTAATTTTAAGTTCTGGGATACATGTGCAGAATATGCAGGTTTGCCACATACGTAAATGTGTGCCATAATAGTTTGCCGTACCTATCAACCCATCACCTGGGTATCAAGCCCTACATGCATTAACTATTTATCGTAATGCTCTCACTCCCACTGGCCCCTTGACAGTCCCCAGTGTGTGTTGTTTCTCTCCCTGTGTCTGTGTGTTTTCACTGTTCAGCTCCTACTTATAAGTGGAAACATGTGGTGTTTGGTTTTCTGCTTCTGTGTTAGTTTGCTGAGGATTTTTTCTTCTAGCCCCATCCATGCCCCTGCAAAGGACATGACCTCATTCATTTTTATGGCTGCATAGTATTCCATGGTGTGTATGTACCACGTTTTCTTTATCCAGTCTATCACTGATGAGCATTTGGGTTGATTCCATGTCTTTGCTATTGTGGAATGGTGCTGCAGTGAACATGTGTGTGTGTGTGTCTTTACAATAGAATGATTTATGTTCCTTTGGATATATACTCAGTAATGGGATTTCTGGGTCAAATGGTATTTCTGGTTCTAGATATTTGAGGAATTGCCACACTGTCTTCCACAATGGTTGAACTAATTTACATTCCCACCAACAGTGTGAAAGCATTCCTATTTCTCCACAGCCTCACCAGCCTCTGTTGTTCCTTGACTTTTTAGTAATTGCCATTCTTACTGACAATTATGAAAATCTCATTGTGGCTTTGATTTGCATTTCTCTAATGATCAGTGATGTTAAGCTTTTTTTCATATGTTTGTTGGCCACATAAATCACATAAATATCTTCTTTTGAGAAGTGTCTGTTCTTGTCCTTTGCCCACTTTTTAATGGGGTTGTTTTTTTCTTGTAAATTTGTTTAAGTTCCTTGTAGATTCTGCATATTAGACCTTTGGATTGACTCCATTTTTTTTTTTTTTTTTTTGAGATGGAGTCTCGCTCTGTCACCCAGGCTGGAGTGCAGTGGCATGATCTTGGCTCACTGCAAGCTCCACCTCCCAGGTTCACGCCATTCTCCTGTCTCAGCCTCCCAAGTAGCTGGGACTACAGCACCCGCCACCATGCCCGGCTAATTGTGTTTTGTATTTTTAGTAGAGACGGGGTTTCACCATGTTAGCCAGGATGGTCTCAATCTCCTGACCTCGTAATCCGCCTGCCTTGGCCTCCCAAAGTTCTGGGATTACAGGCATGAGCCACTGCGCCTGGCTGGACTGACTTCAATTTTTAAAGGAAGTTCTCCTGTGGGTAAAATGCTAACAAATAGCATTGCATCCTCAGAGAAAACATTTGTGAGAGGAAGAATCAATGAGGCAAAATCCATTGTTGTCTTATGTTTTAAAATTGCCACAGTCACCCCAACCTTCCTTCAGCAAGTACCAACCTGATCAATCAGCAGCCATGAACATTGAGGCAAGACTCTCCACCAGCAAAAAGATTATGGGTCTCTGAAGATTCTGAAAATCATTAGCATTTTTACCAATAAAGTATTTTAAATTAAAGTATGTACATTTTTTGGACATAAATATTTTGTGAACTTAATAGACTACAGTGTTGTGTACAAACTTTTATATGCACTGGGAAACTTTAAAATGTGCGTGACTCACTTTATTGTGATTTTTTTTTTTTTTTTTACTGTGGTGATCTAGAGCAGGGGTCCCGAACCTCAGGAGCCACCAACTGGTACCTTAAGAACTGTTAGAAACCAGGCTGCACAGCAGGAGGTGAGCTGCGGGCAAAGGAGCATCACTGCCTGAGCTCCACCTCTTGTCAGATCAGCCACAGCATTAGATTTTCATAGGAGTGCGAATCCTATTGTGAACTGCTCATGGGAGGAATCTAGGTTGTGTGATCCTTATGAGAATCTAATGCCTGATGATCTGTCACTGTCTCCCATTGCCCCCAGATGGGACTGTCTAGTTGTAGGAAAACAAGTTCAGGGCTCCCACTTATTCTACATGATGGTGAGTTGCATAATTATTTCATTATATATTACAATGTAATAATAACAGAAATAAAGTACACAATAAATGTTACGTGCTTGAATCATCCGCAAACCATCCCAGCTCTTCCACTGCCCGGGTCTGAGGAAAAACTGTCTTCCACAAAACCGGTCCCTGGTGCCAAAAAGATTGGGGACTGCTGGTCTAGAGTCAAACCTGCAATATCTTTGAGGTGTGTCTGTGTATTCTTTCTATGTTGTTTTCTCTGACTTACCCTTTCTGTGTGGAATTCCTCTGACTTTTATGCCTCTGCTCTTAAATAACTCATATCATTAGATTGGGACCACCTAGATAATTTCCCTATTTTAAGGTTAGCTGATTAGACACCTTAATCTGTCCACAGCCTTAATTCCCCCTGACCACCCTTTTTTTTTTCTTTTGAGATGGAGTCTTGCTCTGTTGCCCAGGTTGGAGTACAGTAGCACAATCTTGGCTCACTGCAACGTCTGCCTCGCAAGTTCAAGCGATTCTGCCTCAGCCTCCTGAGTAGCTGAAACTACAAGTGTGTACCACCATGCCCAGTTAATTTTCTTTTGTATTTTTAGTAGAGACGGGGGTCTTGCCACATTGGCCAGGATGATCTCGAACTCCTGACCTCAGATGATCCGCCTGCCTCTTCCTCCAAGAGTGCTGGGATTACAGGCATGAACTACCGCACCCAGTCTTAATTCCCTTTTTTCATGTAAAATAACATATTCACAGGTTTCAGGGATTAGGATGGGAATATCTTTCACATCCATTGTCTCTGTGTAACACAAGAGTCATATGAGCCTAATAAACTGGTAGCTCTGGGGGAAAAGGATGAAAACTTCAGGAGTTGATTGCAATTGGCTACATTTGGCACAGGTGCTACAAGAAAGCAATGAGCTCAGAAAACAATTGCCAACTTGCAAGTAAAAATGAGAGGAAACAGAGATTCTAGAAATTCAGGACCTCGTAATTTTGGTAAAGCCCTCTGCTTCTAGTTCCTAAAGGAAGAGATGGAATTAAAAAAAAGTTTGATGTAACAAAATAGCAGGATAAACTTTCAGTTGATTGAAAAACCTCAAGGCAAAGAAAAGACTAAGGTTATGTTTTTTTGCTTGTTTGTTTTGTTTCTTGTTTGTTTTTTCAAAAGAAGTTTCACTCTGTCACCCAGACTGGAGTGCATTGGTGCGATGATCTCAGCTCACTGCAACTTCCACCTCCAGGTTCAAGCAACTGTCATGTCTCAGCCTCCTGAGTAACTAAGATTACAGACGTGCTACCTCGCCCAGCTAATTTTTGTATTTTTAGTAGAGACGGTGTTTCACCATGTTGCACAGGCTGGTCTTGAATTCCTGACCTCAGGTGATCCACCCACCTCAGCCTCCCAAAGTGCTGGGATTACAGGCACAAGCCACCGCGCCTGGCCTAGGGGTATGGTTTTGAGTAAAATTTTTCAGTTGGATAAAATGATTCAAGGCAAAGATGAGAGTAAGTGGGTAGCCTTTTTACTGAAACCCTATACCCATAAAGTAAGCCCCATTAAGTTGAAAATGAGACATGGTATCTGAGTCAGTGAAGAAAATAGGGCTTCAGAATCATAATCAAGACTTTGATTTTGGTCATTGGTCGCATGGAACGGATTGCAGGCAATTAGGTCATAAGTCTGCTAGGTTTGGGGGAAGAATTGCTAAGAAAAGGTAAACTTGTGACTATTTCATGTATAAAACAACCTGAGGAGAGTCTTTTCCCAAATGTCAATTTCAAATGTGGCTGAAAAGGCTGGTGGAATAGGAAGAAGCTTCAGAGGTCAGGGTTCACAGATCCCATGGACAGGTTTCTGATCAAGGAATGTTTCCCACCCAGGGAATGGCCAGAACTAGGGCAAGTGAGGCATTTGCCTGAGACACAAAATTTATGGAGCTGCCAAAACACTCGGTAATCAAAATGACTGCTTTAATGCAATATAGTAGTCCCCGCTACAAGACTCCCAATGAATACCTGAAACCGCAGATAGTACTGAACCCTATATATGCTATAGTTTTATTCTAGACATACATATGAAAAAGTTTACTTTATAAATTAGGCACAGATTGTTGTTAAGAGATTAACAACAACAATAATAAAATAGAACAATTGTAAAAATATACTGCAATATAAGTTATGTGAATGTGCTCTCTTTCTGTCCCTCTGTCTCTTTCTCTCTCCAAAATAATGTAATATTTTCAAATTGTGGTTGACCAAGGGTAACTGAAACCAAGGAAAGTAAAATTGCTGATAAAAGGAGACTGCTGTAATTAAAAAATAAAAATTAGTGCAGAGAAACTCATGATAAATGAAATAAAATTTAAACAAAGATAGAATTTATTCTTTTTTTTTTTTTTTGATACAAGTCTCACTCTGTTACCTAGGCTGGAGTGCAGTGGTGAGATCTCAGCTCACTGCAACCTCTGCCCCCCAGGTTCAAGTGATTCTCCTACCTCAGCCTCCTGAGTAGCTTGAGTAGCTGGAATTACAGGTGCGCACCACCATACCTGGCTAATTTTGTATTATTAGTAGAAGCAGGGTTTCTCCGTGCTGGCCAGGCTGGTCTCAAAATCCTGACTCCAGGTGATCTGCCCACCTTGGTCTCCAAAAGTGCTGGAATTACAGGTGTGAGCCACTGCTCCTGGCCAGACAGCATTTATTCCTTAAAAAAAAAAAAGTTTGAGCAAGGTGATGACCAGTGGTGCCCACCTAATACTTCATGTTGATTATGATTGAGAAGCAAACAGAAAAAGACTAACTTTTCCAGTTTCTCATCGCTTTTCATTTTACAGATAATGATTACTTAGCATTCACTAGTTAGCTCTTAACCCCACACCCATCATCATCATCAAATTTCAATGCATAGGTCTAACTCAGTGATATATTTCTGACATTTTATAAAATTTGAATTTCTGTTTACTGTCAACTCATATTTATGCTTTAGAGCTGTTTTATCTTTTGCCTTACTCATCTTCAAGTGGCAGCATCTTTTAAGCTACTAAATTTCTCTGTCCCCAGGTTAATCTGCTAAGGAGTTAAGGATCTAAATACACATTTAATTGTGAGAGGAAAATAAAAACTTGGGACCTCAATTCACTATACCAAAAGGAAAAAATTAAACTGAAAGTTGAGTCATGCAAGAACCTGCCTTTCCTTTTGTTCTTAAGCAGTTAGCTACAGGTAAAATATCTCCACAGCTAGCTGCTCTGTTCACCTTATCTTACGTAAAGTGCCCATTCACTGAGCACAAGACAAATGCGTAATTGACAATACCCCTACCTGCTCCTTTTCTCTTGAAATATGTGAATGATTTGATACCTTTCCTCCTTCCCTTCCAGCATACTTTTCCCCTTTATATATTGAAGCCCTCAAAGTCATCTTTGGAGAAAGGCACGGACCATAGACAGTTTCTGGGTCTCCCTGTTTTGTTGTTGTTGTTTGTTTGTTTTTCTCTCAGGCATTGTCCTTAACCTTGGCAAAATAAACTTCTGAACTGACTGAGACCTATCTGAAATACTTCTTGGGTTACAAAATAGACTAAGATAGTTTATTTAATTTTTAAAAAATTTTTATTTCAATAGTTTTGGGGGGTAAAAGTGGTTTTTGGTTATGTGGATAAGTTCTTTAGTGGTAATTTCTGGGCTTTTAGTGCACCTGTTACCCAAGCAGTGTACACTGTACCCAATACGTAGTCTTTTATCCCTCCCCCTACTCCCAGCCTTTCCCCGACCCTGAGTCTCCAAAGTCCGTTAAATCATTCTTATGCCTTCGTATCCTCCTAGCTTAGCTCTCACTTATAAGTGAGAACATACCATATTTGGTTTTCCATTCCTGAGTTACTTTACTTAGTATAATGGCCTCCAGATCCATCCAAGTTGCTGCAAAAGACATTATTTTGTTCCTTTTTATGAGTAGTATTGAGTACTATTCCATGGTGTATATGTACCACATTTTCTTTATCCACTCATTGGTTGATGGGCATTTAGGTTGGTTCCATATCGTTGCAATTGCAAATCGTGCTGCTATAAACACGCATGTACATGTTTTTTCCATATAATGACTTCTTTTCCTTTAAGTAGATACCCAGTAGTGGGAATGCTGGATGGAATGGTAGTTCAGTTTTTAGATCTTTAAGGAATCTCCATACTGTTTTCCATAGTGGTTGTACCGCTATGGAAACCCTAATTTGCTTTCCCACCAGCAGTGTAAAAGTGTAGGGTAGCTCATTTTTAATCATGATGTCATGGAATCACTGATCATTAATTTATGATTATTATTTGGTTTTCATTTTGTGTACCCACAAGTTTCTTAATAACTTCCTTGCTCTTAGAAGCTTAGGAATAGTAAAATTGTTGATGGTTCCTACACATTTGGGCAGCTGGCCATGCAACTTTCCAAAGTGACTCCTTTTAAAAGGTTATTCCTCTGAATTCAAGAAGGAAACAGCCTAAGGAGAGGTCTGATTTATCCCAAATACACTTTTCTGACAGTTTGTAGCTTTTGAAGGTCTATAATCCATCTAGGAAGCCTCAGTGGGAAAAAATGTTATGGTCTCAAAAAAGGTCAGGAACAGCTAATTTAGAGAAGAAATAAGAGAAAAATGTCCAACCTCACTTATGGTAATAAATATAAAAATGTAAAACAAGATATCTTTCACTGACTGAATTAGCAAAGGCCTCCTTAAATGACCGCACTTACAGCAAATGAAACAAATGCTCTAGCCTGGCTAAGGAAAGTGTAAATATTCCTGAAAATAATTTGTAATACTTATATACTCTGTCACTGTAAATTTGCTTAGAGTAGTCTCTTCAAAACATATAATTTATTGCAGAGACAATGACTTATATACTAAAATATTCATTTCAGTGAAAGATGAGTTCTGAAAAATAAACTGAAATGAACCTAAATGTCCAGCTGTAGACACATGGTTACACGCATTATGAAGCAGCCCAGATTCTTTGAAAAAGTTGAGATTTCGGTGTCTCTGACCTAGATTCTTCTCCCAGCTGTAAAACCTTGGGCAAATCAATTATTCTCTCTGAATATCAGTGCTCTCATCTGAAAAGTGGGGATGATAATACTTAAGATTCATGGATGTTGTATGAAAAAGACTTCTTAATAAAAAAAAAAAATCTCTCTTCACTTTTGGATTTCTCTAAACAGGCATCTGGAGGTATCCTGTCCAATGCAGAAGTCACTAGCTATAGATAACTATTTAAATTAAATGTATTAGAAATAAATACAACTTGAGCTTTAGTTTTTTAGTCATACTAGCCATGTTTCAAGTGCCCAGGAGCCACATGGTGATAATGGCTATCTCCTTCAGTTCTTCCATGTAGCCAAAGACTACATAGTTTTGTTTTACTGACTCACTTATCTGGGTCTGAATCCAGCTCAGGTTCTTTCTAACCTGATGACTTGGGGTAAACACATAAATTCTTGGAGCCTCATTTACCCATCTGTAACAGGGAGATAACGAAAATACCTAGTTTGTGGATTGTTTTGAGAATGAGAAATAAAGTGGTTCCTGGCACTTAATAACTCAATTGTAGGTAAGGATAAGCCTTTCTCTACACTCATTTCCAACAGGCTGCCATCTTGCTACTGAGTTGGCTTCTCAATGATCCTGATACAAGGAGAAGGTGCACTGACAATGTATAAAATAATATTATGCAGGCTAGAAAAGTCTCTCATCATACTCTTGTGAGCTTGAGAGCTACGAGTCAATCCTTTGAGGCTGATGTATTTGCATGTGCCAGCAAAACTGAGTTTCTGAAAATGCACACTTAGGGCACTGTCATATCACAGCAGAGAGATCAGTCTCCTTAGAGAAATCTACTTTCTTGGGTTGCTTTAGCTACAGCCTACACAATAGTCAGACAGTTTTGTGATTCATTTATATCCATCATCCTGTTATTCTTCCCTATGCAGACTGATTTTCATTTTAAGGGCACATTTATATTTACCATTAATCCTTTTGCTTTGCATCACTCTGTATAGAAATAATGCAAAAAGAATTAAATTTCAAACAAGACAAAGCAAAACAAAACAAAACCCTTACCCATCAAGATCAAAAGAAGCATCTGGAACAATTTTCCACACTGAATGCCTTACAAAAAGCCATGAACCCAAATTTCCTCTTTTGTTTCCTTTCCCTGTCTCTGTAGCCATTTTTTAATCATTATCTGATGATCATGGCTTCTCTATTTTTCCCCTACCTCCATCAAGGATTGCTTTAAGAGGGGGAAAAAAATCCAGTAACCTCATTCACATTAAGATGTAAATTAGCAATTCCCTGCAAGGCTTAATAGGGTCTCTCCCACAGGGAATTTATATTTTAATGTGAACCAAAGGACCATATCTATAAAAGTATAATTTCAGGGATCAGAAAGTTAAGTAAAGAAGGTCACTCAAGGAGGCTATAAGCATTTCTTAAGCCTACATGTGTGCCAGACCCTGGGCAGTGGAGCACAGCAAGACCTGGGAGGAACAGTCAGAAACCAAGGAACAGGCTGACCATTGTGGATGCTCCTGGGTGAACCACAGCAAAGTGGGAGGTGGAACATGGGACGGGAAGGCTTGGTGGCGGGTAGAAGTCAGGGGCCTAGCTCCTCCAAAGGTGAGTGTAGGGGAGGCCCAGCAAGAGGAAGTCACTGGGAGTCCTGGCAAACAGGAGAGAAATCTGGTAACAGGCAACATGCAGACATCTAGACAAGCAGACAGCAGTACCAGGAACCATGGACTCCACTGTGATTTTGAGGCTTAAGGCAGGCTTAGTTCTTCAGAGAACCAGGTTGAGAAATTCCAAAACTGAGTCCCAGAGGCATGGGGGTAGCAGCCAGAAAAGCAGAGTGAAGAGTCTCATTGTCCTGTGACACCTGGGACACTAACGATCCATCCACCCAATTTCTTGACTCCAGCGCTTACTCAAAAGTAGGTTTTATCCAGCCCCAATGCCTTAGAACAAATGGGTCATGGCTTTGACTCTGACAAATGCTTGTTTTTGTTGTTGTTGTTGTTGTTTGGTTTTATTTGTTTGTTTTGTTTCTGCCGCACTCCCTGCCTTACCTATTTTCCAGTACCTCCACTCAGTACTCAGCTCTAGATTTTTTCCAATGTGCAATTATGGAACATCTGGCTGCTTGCTCTTCTGACTTTCTCACGATTTGTAGATTTGGTTCTTGTTGTCCTAGTCTCCCATTCCTGTTTCTCACCAGTTGACTTCCTTCTATCCTCTGCACTGGCTCTAGTTCCAGTTTCTTAGACTCACTTCCCTTCAAGTAATTTATGTTCTACACGGCTTAATCAAAAGATGCCTCTGACGGTGTCCAAACTATTCCCCTCCTCCCAAGCCAATCTTAGCCAACTGTGTCTCAATTACCATTAGTGGGAGCCCTGAAGAAACGTGAAGTAGGAAGAATCTGGCCCATACATGTCAGTTAAACGATGCAAAGAGGAGCTCTCTTTAGTAGCCTGAGCCTTTCACCTCTTAGAAGATCATCAGCAGGGCCCAAAATCCACTGGTCCGATCAGCTCTTCTACTGTTTTAGGAACTATCCCAGATGTCACAAGTCTGCCTGGACGAAGCAATAAATTTGGGGAAGACTCTGAAGTTCTATTTGTATTTTCTCTTTTTTTGGCTGTATTAGTCAAGTTTTTTTTGTTTGTTTTTTGTTTTTTTCATGGCAATAATAGCTGTACAACAAACAGTTCCCAAATCTCAGTCACTCAAAGAAATATTTGTTTCTATCGAGATTCCTTTCCCACAGCAGCTTCCTGGACCATCAACTGTACGTTGGCTGAGCCAGCTCTTCTTCAGGCTACAGGTTGGGTTTAGATCTTCTCCATATGTCTCTCATTCAAGGACCCAGGATAAAGAAATAGAGACTACTTGGGACATGTTCTCCTCAAAGAAAATGGCAGAAATACAAGAGAGCAAGCAGAACTATATGAGCACATTCAAAAACTTTGTACAGATATGGTATAGATTATATCTTCTCACATTCCATTGACCAAAGCAAGACACATGGCCAAGCCCAAAGTCAGTAGGTTGTAGAATAGTATATTCTGTTAAAAGTGAACCATGACATGACCTCAGAGCAAAGATAGGGTTGTGAAAAAATAATACAATCCACAACATTGTCCTAAATAGTGGCACTATAACAACAAAATAATAATAGGAGGAAAAGCTACACTTCATTAAATGCTTTCTTTGGGCTAGTCAATGGACTAAGCTTTCTATATGCATTATCTCATCCATCCCACTGACAATTTTCAAAAGCAAATATCTTTTTATTCCCCATGTGTTAGATGAGGAAACTTAGGAACAGATGGTAAAGTAAGCACTAACAACAGTAGCAGAAATAGTTATGAGCTCATAGCCACTAAACACTGCATCAATTTCAAGTCTTTTTTGCTACAAATAATAGAAAATTCAATTGAAGTTGCTTTAATGATGTCTTTAATTACTTATTGTGCAAGAAGTCTAGAGGAAGGGGATTACAGGTGCGGTTCTCAGTGGTTCATTAGTATCTCCCAAGAATCCAAGGGTGTCCTTGTTTCTGTTCTGTCATAATGGTGGTGTTGCACCTTCATAAAACCAAGATGGCAATCCTATGCAGATGACAACTTCCAAAATATTCCCATGATGCATCCCTTTGTTAAAGTCCTCACAGGACACTTCCCGTCATATCCCATTGGCCAGAATTACATCACACACTAATGTCTAAACCAATTACTTGACAAGAGATAAACAACTCTGATTGGCTTAGACAAATTATGATTTCTCCCTCTGTGTTTAGGAGAATCCTGGACTTTTTAACAGGCTGTTCCTCTGAGGCAGGTAAATAACATTGGCATTCTGTTAATGAGGAAGAGAGAAAAGAAAGGCTGTTGGATTGGCAACCAAAATGTCTTCACCCTCTCTTACTATGTGCCGCCATCCACTATGGTGAATGTCCTGTCTGTATCGACTCATCCAATACTCTCAATGGCCCTGTGATTTTAAAGGCTCACAATTTTCTATTTCATTCTGAAAAATGAGGTAAACTTTGCAAGATCACTCAACTAAAAATGGCAGAGCCAAAATCTGAACCTTGAATCAAAATTAGTTTCCAAAGCCAGAGTTCTTAATAAAAGTCTAGATATTTCTGCATTATATTGGTTGCAAGATGTATAGTCACATTTTAATAGCTATGAAATCAGAATGCACTAACAACCAATGACATCTTAAAATCTCACTGCCCACATTTCCTTTCCCTTAAGGATATAGTAGTTACTGCTTATCCACAGGGGATATGTTCCAGGACCCCTGAAGTCATGGATAATACTGAATTCTGTATATAGTATGTTGTTTTCTAAACATACATACCTATGATAAAGTTTAATTTATAAATCAGGCACAGTAAGAGATGAAAAACAATAGTAATAAAATATAACAATTATAATAATATGTCAGTGTCACTACTCTTGTGCTTTCAGGTTGTTATTAAGTAAAATAAGGGTGATTTGAACAAAAGCACTGTGATACCTCCACAGTTGATGTGATAATTGAGAGGGCTTCTAAGTGACTAATGGGCAGGTAGCATGTACAGTGTGGATACACTGGACAAAGGAATGATTCATGTCTTGGGCATGACGGAGTGGGATAGGCAGAAATTTCATCACACTACTCAAAATGGTGTGAAATTTAAAACTTATACATTTTTATTTCTGGAACTTTTCCTTTAATATTTTTAGACCATGGTTTAACATAGGTAACTGAAATTGAAACCATGAATAAGGGAGTTACTATACATAAAATAATGTAATGATGTAACTTACAATCAAAGGCATAGCTGTGAAGAAATATACTTCGAAGTCAAGAAAGGATTTTAAAAAGTGGGCTGGGCATGGTGACTCATACCTGTAATCCCAGCACTGTGGGAGGCCAAGGCAGGCAGATCACCTGAAGTTGGGAGTTCAAGACCAGCCTGACCAACACGGTGAAACCCCGTCTCTACTAAAAATACAAAATTAGCTGGGTGTGGTGGTACATGCCTATAATCTCAGCTACTTGGGAGGCTGTGGCAGGAGAATCGCTTGAACCCAGGAGGTGGAGGTTGCAGTGAGCTGAGATTGCACCATTCCAGCCTGGGTAACAAGAGTGAAACGCTGTCTCAAAAAAGTGATGCCAAATTGCCCAGTCCAAGCGTCCAAAATGCCAGTGCTCTGATTAATCACTACTAGAAATATGCGGAAGGGACCTCTTGCCCCTGGTTGTTGGGAAAAGGGGAAGTTCAGACACAGGTAAAAGTTTTACACGACACACTAATGGCACATTCTTCTTTTTACAAGTTACAACCCAGAATAACATCCTCTAATGGACAGTTGTCTCCCACCTTGTATTGACCTTGAAAACTCATGGAAAAATAAGATAGGGAGCCATGCCAGTGCCTCTTGTCTCCAGCTGGCCCCACCTGCCTTGAGATCATAGTGCCTTTTATCTCGAACCTTACCCTGACTGGGACCTTAGTGCATTCTGACTATATAATGAGTACACCAGTAGCTATACCTACCACCACCACATTCCCAGTCTCTGATTGGCCCAGGAAAAGACCTGCCTCCCCTCTTCCCATACAACTAAAGTCTTCTCTGTTCACGAACATATTGTTACACTCATACAAATCTGGGCTTCCCTCTAATTTACTCCTTTCCTTTGTCGCCTTTGTTTCCACGATCTCCATAGTCAATTGGGATGAATTAATCTCTCCTCATCCTTCTGTTCTGCTCTGGGCCCTTGTGCCAGCCCTGCTATGCACCAGGGAGATTTGCTTATTTATTTATTTATATTTATATTTTTATTTTTAGAGACAGTGTCTTACTCTGATGTCCAGGCTGGAGTGCAGCGGTGCGATCTGCAGCCTCAAACTCCTGGGCTCAAGTGGTCCTCCTGCTTCAGCCTCCCAAGTAGCTAGCTGGGACTATAGGTATATGTCACCATGCCTGACTGATTTTGAAATTTTTTGTAGAGACAGCATCTTGTTATGTTTCCCGGGCTCGTCTCCAACTCCTGGCCTGAAGTAATTCTCCCCAGAGGGCTAGGATTATAGGCATGAGTCACCAAGCCCAGCCAAGCAGGGGGCATTTAACGGGCTCTAAGGCTGTACTAAGGTATTCTCACCAGTGCATTTATTGGTGTGCATCCTGAAGGGAAAATTTTGTAAAATGCTTTAGGGACACATGGATGAAAGATACAGACTCTTCTCAAATAAGACAGGCTTGCAAAAGGCTAACTACTATAAAGCAGAACGTTGTGAGGGTCAAAGCAGAATGCTTAAAAAACTGGGGGTGTGTGGGAGATAGAAGTGAGTATTCAGGAGGGTTTTACAGAAACCTTTAAGCAGAGCCAAGTTTGTTTTTTGTTGTTGTTGGTTGTTTTTTTTTTTTGGAGACAGCCTATGTGGCACAGGCTGACATAATCATGGCTCACTGTAGCTTTGACCTCCTGAGCTCAACTGATCCTCCCACCTTAGCGTCCTGACTAGCTGGGACTACAGGTGCACACCACCATGCCTGGCTAATTTTTGCATTTTTTTGTAGAGATGGGGTTTTGACATGTTGGCCAGGTTGGTCTCAAACTCCTGGGCTCAAAGTGATCCACCCACCTCAGCCTCCCAAAGTGTTGGGATTACAGCCATAAGCCACCATGCTCAGCCACCAAGTTCATCAAAAGCATTTTTAGTAGGGATGTAAATGCTAAAACTGACTATTCTATACAGGAAAGGCTAGCGCTAACTCTAACTCTCACCGTGAGAGATAGAATGCTGAGAGTAGTTTCAGTAGGAATAAAAATGAAAAGATGAATATGGAGTATGAAGGCGCTAATGATGATGCCTTAGCTAGGATTCTGCAGAGGCAAAATCTGAAATGTTCTCAGGAACAACTGAGATAGCACCAGAAAGAAACTAGATAGGATCACTTTCAGCTAAAGGATAACCTCAGCCTGTTCCTGCAAGGAGCTCTGGAGCAAGAGCAGCACCACAGAACTGTTTTCCCTTAAAGCAAAGGGGCTGGGCTTTTAAAAAAATCACCATATTGGCCACTAACTGGGGGCTCTTTCTAGGAGAAGCCACCATTTCCTGGGGCATTCCAGGTGAGGCGGCTCCCACAGCCAAGGACAGCTCTCCAGAGAAGGGTACATCTATGAACTGTGAGCGGCCAACATTTACATCAACTGGGTGGCTGGGTGAGACACCAAAATTATCAATGGCAGAAAAATTTTTATAAAACGTAATGACACAGTAGATGGTGATTTCTTAAAACCGAGTTTCTTATGTTTCCATTTTCTATTTTGATTTATCTGTACTTCAAATGCATGTGTTTTTAAACCACAAAGCAATGTACAAAAAAGAGACAGTGAGAAAGACTTACTTGCTTCATACTGAAAGCAATCTGTCTTCCCTCTCTCTTTCCACTCTAGCAGAGATATAGAAGAATGTCTAGGAATTAATGCTAAGCTGCATCAGGAAATAAGTCAAGCAGTTGACAAAGGCTATCTGTGTCAGGACTCAACTCAAACTTGTTTGAGCAAAGAGGGACCTTATTGGCTTGGTTCACTACAAAGGGTGAATTTGGACCTAATCTGTGAGATGGTTGATGCAGGACTCAAAATGAGGTGAATCTGACTCACTCAGTACTTTGGCACTGCTTCTCTCTGTCTTGGGCTCCTTCTCCTAATCTGTGGATGGAGTGGAAGGGAATAGTGTTGGACAGACAACTTCAGGCTGATGCTAGCTAATAACTTTAGAACTATGACAGGACTTCGGCCGGGTACAGTGGCTCATGCCTGTAATCTCAGCACTTTGGGAGGCGGAGGTGGGCAGATCATGAAGTCAGGAGATTGAGACCATCCTGGCTAACACGGTGAAACCCCATCTTTACTAAAAATACCAAAAATTAAGCCAGGCGTGGTGGTGGGCGCCTGTAGTCCCAGCTACTCTGGAGGCTGAGGCAAGAGAATGGTGTGAACCTGGGAGGCGGAGCTTGCAGTGAGCCAAGATCGCACCACTGCACACCAGCCTGGGCAACAGAGTGAGACTCCGTCTCAAAAAAAAAAAAAACAAAAAAACAATGACAGGACTTCTTCATTTTAGCAAAGGTAAATCCCAGGGAAGAACTCTGATTGTCTGCCTTAGATCACACGTCCACTACTGGGACCAATCACTATGAGTGGCATATATTTCACAGACTGTTATGGGTTAATAAATATCTTTTTCTTTTGCCTCCTGGCACATATTCAGACCTCTTTCCCAGCCTCTCTTGCAGTCTGATGTAACCATGTGACTGTGTTCTGGACAATGGAATGTAGATAGAAGTGATGTGTGTCACTTCAAGGTCTTGCCCACAAACACTTCCCATTCACATGCTCCCTCCCTCTCTCTTTCCCTGGGTGCTGACAAATGTAGGGGATCAAGCTGAAAACTGAGGCTGAGGAGATATTGAAGGCATAAGATGGAAGGAGCCTAGGTCCCTGAATGACTGTGTGGAAGACTGCCTGCTGTCCAGAAACATCCACCTGGGCTCTTACATGGGGTTTTGTATGTTATAACTTTTTTTTTTTTTTTTTTTTTTTGAGATGGAGTTTCACTCTTGTTGCCCAGGTTGGAGTGCAATGGCACCATCTTGGCTCACCACAACCTCCACCTCCTGGGTTCAAGTGATTCTCCTGCCTCAGTCTCCCAAGTAGCTGGGATTACAGGCAGAAGCCACTACGCATGGCTAATTTTGTATTTTTAGTAGAGACGGGGTTTCTCCATGTTGGTCAGGCTGGTCTTGAACTCCCGACCTCAGGTGATCCACCCGCCTCGGCGTGAGCCACCGTGCCCAACCAATAACAGTCAATTTTTCTTTCCCTGGATAATGCAGGGTACTATGAAGAGCCAGGCTGGCCTTGTGCTCAGCCTGTGGACAGGTGAGTGGACAACTGTGGCCTTTGTTGCCAAGGTCATTCGTATTCATTGTCCCAATTGGATTCTAATTGACTGTATTTGAGTCACATGTCCTTGCCCATCATAACTGCTAATGTCTCAGACAGATTACCAGATTTAACTGGGTCTGAGTCATGCTCCTTCTCTTGAAACAAAGGCCTGGAACTCTGTGATTGACAGTACACCTGGGACCTCATAGAATTAAGAAGGAAATGATCTCCAAAGGCAGTCGGAGTCCTCTGTAGATAAGGACAACAATGGAACAACATCATCTAAGGTGACAACATTGATGACAACTGTATGCACAACAACCATAGAAAAAATAGGGTTATCAGGCAATACCATTCAGGACATGGGCATGGTCAAAGATTTCATGATAAGGATGCCAAAAGCAATTTCAATGGAAGCAAAAATTGACAAATGGGATCTAATTAAACTTAAGACCTTCTGCACAACAAAAGAAACTATCAACAGAGTAAACATTCAGCCTACAGAACGAGAGAAAATTTTTGCAAACTATTCATCCAATAAAGGTCTAATATCAAGCATCTACAAGGAACTTAAACAAATTTACAAGAAAAAAAACATTGAAAAGTGGGCAATGGACATAAATAGACACTTTTCAAAAGAAGACATACATGTGGCCAAAAATCATAGTAGAAAAGACTCAACATCATTGATCATTAGAAAAATGCAGTCCGGACACAGTGGCTCATGCCTATAATCCCTGCACTTTGGGAAGCTGAAGCAGGGGGATCGCCTTGACGTCAGGAGTTTGAGATCAGCCTGGCCAACATGGTGAAGCCTCACCTCTACTAAAAATACAAAAATTAGCCAGGCATGGTGGCGCATGCCTGTAATCCAGCTACTCGGGAGGCTGAGGCAAGAGAATTGCTTCAACTCGAGAGGCGAGGGTTGCATTGAGCCAAGATCATCACACCACTGTACACAGGCTGGGTGACAGAGCAAGATTCCATCTCAAAAGAGAGAGAGAGATGCAAATCAAAATCACAGTGAGATACCATCTCACACCAGTCAGAATGGCTACTAATACAAAGACAAAAAATAACAGATGCTGGTGAGGTTGTGGAGAGAAAGGAATGCTTATACATTATCAATGAGAGTGTAAATTAGTTCAATCATTGTGGAAGACAGGGTGGTGATTCCTCAAAATTCTAAAGACAGAGCTATCATTCTACACAGCAATCCCATTACTGTGTATATACCAAAAGGAATATAAATTGTTCCATTATAAAGACACACGCATGCATATATTCATTGAAGCACTGTTCACAATAGCAAAGACATGGAATCAACCTAAATGCCCATCAATGACAGACTAGATAAAGAAAATGTAGTACATATAAACCATAGAATATTGTGCAGCCATAAAAAAGAATGAGGTCATGTCCTTTGCAGGGACGTGGATGGTGCTAGAGGCCATTATCCTTAGCAAACTAACACAGGAGCAGAAAACCAAATACTGCCACTTACAAGTAGGAGGTAAATGATGAGAACACACAAACACATAGAAAGTAACAACACACCCTGGGGCCTATCAGAGAGTGCAAGGAAGGAAGAGGGAGAGGATCAGGAAAAATAACTAATTGGTGTTAGGCTTAATACCTGGGTGATGAAATAATCTGTACCACAAATCCCCATGACACAAGTTTACCTATGTAACAAACCTGCACATGTACCCCAGAACTTAAAAGTTAAAAAGAAAGAAAAATAGGGTTATCCTTAAAGGGCCTATAATCGTTTCCTTCAAGGGCCTATAATCGTTACCTAAAAGTTTGTTCAGGGGAAAAACCATACTGACTTTCTCAATGTCTGAAAATATCCTGATATTTAATCACTTTAACCTAATGGTTGGTTGCCCCGCTTTCTCTGTATGTTTTTGTTTTATTCTACCCACAAACATATACTCCCTGCTCTGGAGCAATGGTTCTTAGCACTAGTATGCATGAGACTCATCTGGAAGGCTTATAAATACACAAATTCCTGGGCACCACACCCTGAGTGTCTGACTCAATAGGTCTGGACTGTGGATTTCCATTTCTCTCTTTTTTTGTTTTCCTTTTCACTCCCATCACCCAGGCTGGAATGCAATGGTGTGATCTCGGCTCACTGCAACCTCCGCCTCTCTGGTTCCAGCGATTCTCCTGCCTCAGCCTCCCAGGTACCTGAGACTACAGGCGTGTGCCACTGTACCTGGCTAGTTTTTGTATTTGTTTTGTAGAGATGGGGGATCTCACTATGTTGTCCACGCTGGTCTCAAACTCTTGAGCTCAAGTGTTACACCCACCTTGGCCTCCCAAAGTGTTGGGAGGCCACCACACCCAGCTGGATTTTCATTTCTAACAGCTTTCCAGGTGATACAGACACTGTTGGTCTGGGGACCTAATTCTGAGAACCACTGCTCAGGGAAAAGTGGATGGAAAAGAGCATTTTGGCCTCTACAGATGGCGTTTAGCAAGATATTAGAAGATCACAATAGGCTTAGACAAGAAATGGCTGGTTTTCAAGTCAATATGAAAAGAAATCAAAAGGATCCCTATTATGGGGTTGGACTCTCACATAGTTGCAGACGAAACTGAAAGAATTTTGACTGACAATGTTCCAGGAAATTTCCATAATTGAACAAAGTTACTCAGCCAGATACAAAGATCAGATAAACTGCCTTGACTTTCTTACTACCTGAGTCTGTTCCATAAGTCCTCAAAGCAGTTGTCCTTAGCTAAAAAGAAAGATGTTGGGCCTAGAACACAAACTAACAAAAAACAGATTTGAGAACTATGTTTAGGATCAAAACTATGTAATGACGTGAGTGTACTACATTTTTGAAGCCCTTGCATTGCCAAAGAAACTGTGAGCCAGGACTGAAAACGTTTGGATCGTTCGAACTTTAAAACAACTTCCAGTCTGTTCCCTTATCTAGAATGTGAGATACATGAAAAAAGGGACTTTGTTTGTCTTCTTAAACCACTGTACCCAGTTCCTAGATGGAGCTTCACACAAAATATATGCCTAATAAATGTATTAAGAATGAATGAAACCAAAACACCACAATACAACCGTCAGAGATCTGAAATTTGCAGCTAGAATCTGGCTGTGAAAACTGTATCGTCCAAGGAAGGTATAGTCTCCCCAGATATGGCCTTAGTGGTTTATGGACAAGAAGGAGACTCCTTGAATGCAGATCTGGAGCATGAGGAAAATGAAGAAGGAAGTTGCTTCTTGCTAGAATCAGGGTCTAGCAAGGAAGTCCCCACAACCCCAAGGGTACTCATGGGGGAAGTTGTTCACAATGTGTGTGTAGCAGGATTTCAAATTTGCTAGTTGTGCATCTTGCAGTATTCCCTTTTATGAATGGGAGGTTTCTTTGGTCTCTGCTGGATCGCAGTGTATTGTGTATTGTGAGGGTTTGCAGATAATTTATCTTTTTAAATTATAGGTCTTTGGACTATCATGAGCCACATGAGGATGGAGTGGTCTCTCCCATCACCTGTGATCTTGTAATTGAGCTGAGCATAGTGACTGGGTAAAGCTTTGAGTTGTCTCCCTTGGGGAGGGAGCATGAGAAAAAGAACAAATGTTTGAAAACCAAAGGAGACGGCTAAATATTCAGCAATCCATTTCCTCTTTCTTGTGGGCTACAGATGGCCTATGTTTTCCCAGGCTCCTTTAAAGTTATGTGCAGTCACCTGAGTGAAATGTAGCCAATGGAATGTTCACAAAAGTCATGTGGCCCATTTTCAGGCCTTGTCCATACTGATTTCCCATGTATGATTCTCCACACTCTTTCTTTCTGCACCATCTATATGTCAACATCCTGGGCAACCTCCAAAGCCACCTATCGGAAATGGCAGAGCCTCCATCAGCATGAGCCCCTGAATGACTGTGTGGGGCTCCCATAGTCATAGACACTTACACTGGACTTTGCACAAGAGCTAATAAACTTTTACAGTGTTAAGTTACTGAAATGTTGGGTTTACTTGTTATAGCAGCTGGCATTACTATAATTTATATAAGTAGTGTTTCTCTATATATACACACGTATTACATATAATACGTGTGTGTATATTTTTTTTGTGTGTGTGTGTATATATATATATAATCCATCTATCTGTAGGTTTTTGCTCAGGGTTCCTGACTTATATTAATCTTTATCTCAAAAGCCAAGGTGGAGTTGGGGGTGGTTGAGCTCTTAAGGATTTTAAACTGAGTATTACACTATCAGATTGGAGCTTTGGAAAAATCACTGTGGTGTGATTTAGAAGATGGATTGCATTTAGGCTGGCATGGTTTTGAGAAGAGCAGTAAGTAGGTACCAGCAATGGTCCAGGAAAGACATGTTGGTGGTGAGGTGGTGAGAAGTGGGATTCAGTAACAATTTATCCTTCCCTTCCAGCATCTTCTCTCCAGATACCCTCTGCAATGTTCAATGTACTGATAAACATAGAATAAGTACTCAATACAATTTTGTTCAATGGAATTATTGTAACCGCTCAAAATCTTTCAAATTCTAGGACAAATTTAGCCCATTCAGCAGTAATCCTACATAGACACAATAATTCCGTGTATGAACTCACTCAAGATGCTATTCAAGATGGATTAGCAGAAGTACCTTGTTATACCAAGCTATAACAAAAAACTCTAAAATCTCAATATCTTAACCTAATAGAGATTTATTTCTTAAGAGAGAGAACCACCATTCCCTAGGGTCTTGCAGTCCTCCACTAGATCCTTTGCATTTGGTTGGCAGATAGAGAAGCAAGACGATACGAATGATATTCACAGTTCTTCTCTACCTTAGCCTGGAAATGACCTACATCACTGCTCACATCCCATTGGGAGAACTTTTCACATGGCTCCACCAAATTGCAAGAGGGCTGGGAAGGGTAGTTAAGGTGTGTGCCCAAGAAAAAGAGGAGAACAAGCAGTTTTAGGTGTAACATGTTTCCTTCCACAGCTCCTAAAATGACACTTGTTTAATAATATAAAATTTAATTAAAACACACTTTTCTTCTATATTGAATGTTTCTCGTTGAGGCAGTTGCAGGAAAGGGGGAAGAGATCTTTGTTTTCTAAATATTAATGATTCATCTGCCTACTGTTACAGAGGTCATTATGAGCATATATAAAATTAATTTGAAATCATCTGATGGATGACATTTAATAGTATAATGTAAATATATTACAAACAATTGCCAAAGAAGATTATACATTTTCTTTTTTTTTATTTTTGAGATGGAGTCTTGCTCTGTTGCCCAGGCTGGAGCGCAATGGTGTGATCTCCACTCACTGCAACTTCTGCCTCCTGGGTTCAAGCAATTCTCCTGTTTCAGCCTCCCAAGTAGCTGGGATTACAGGCACGCACCACCAGGCCTGGCTAATTTTTGTATTTTTAGTAGAGATGGGGTTTTTCCATGTTGGCCAGGCTGGTGTCGAATTCCTGACCTCAGGTGATCCACCCGCCTCAGCCTCCCAAAGTGCTGGGGTTACAGGCGTGAGCTACCATGCCTGGCCAGAAAATTATACATATTATAAAAGATGCTAGATTTTATGCTGTTAATAAACATGAAATTGGTGAATTTTTGAACTGTACTTCCCAACGCTCCCCCAAAATCTGATGAAAACAAAGTTGAAAGGATTAGCAAGTGAAGAAGAAAAGTGAGACCAGAATTTTGATCAAATATGTACTTTAGAGTTAAATAAATATCAAAAGTTAAGAGGAGCCACTGGGAAAGCTAGCAAAGCCTTCAAATTTATTTTTAAAAATTTGCCCTTTTTATGATCATGCTACAGAAATCATTTGTGACTTGAAAAACATTATATCACCTGTATATGTTAACAATTCCACGTATACAACTTATACACAAAAGCCAGCATTTGATTTACTCGCTGTTTGGTCTAGCAACTAGTGTAAAACTATTATTTTAACCCAATTTTTTAAAATGTATATAAAATAAAATAAACTTAAATTCATAATTTTTTTCTGTTTCATATATCAGGTTTATTTCAATATTAAACCATTTTTTCACTACTTCCTATGAAATTTTGGTCACTACTTTAAGTGGAATTAAATTTCATAGTACAAAATGTGTTCAAATAGCAAGGTTTTCCTGTCATGAAGAAGCAGTGGACTTGCACTGAGATGGCCTGGATGTGTGCTAGCCTATTTACTGAGGAGGAGAGGGTAGGGATAGCTAACCTTGGTTTAAACTATTCAACACCTAGGTAGACATACAAGTTCATGCACAAATGTTCTTGAATATTATTATGCATTGCAAGAAAAGTAACAGAACGGGCTCAGGCACAGAAAGGGGGAGGACCGATAGAGGGAGAGCATGGGGCAAGGCTGGAAGCCAGGGTAGAAGGGCAAGATCATGCTCCCAGAGGATTGACCAGCAGCCTGACAGGCCTCTTAGTCATTCCTTAAAAGTGTAGAGATGTTTAATGTACTGCTTTGGACTGGAGTGACATCCACGTATATTATCATCTCTACAGTGGTTGTTAAGATAAAATGTCAGAATATATGTAAACTGTAAAGTGCTATGATAATCTTAGGTATATTTTAATCATTGTTATTATCTTGAGATATGATGTTAGAAAATTCTTCCACTTGAATTCCTTTCGTTTATTTTTATCATTCTGTTAGAAATATTTTTAAATGCCCTCTGCGATATTAAAACCCATGAGCCATGGGTTATTTATAAGTGTGTTAATTTCCAAAGATTTGAAGTTTTCCACCATATGTTATTAATCTAACTCCATCATGGGCAGGGAACATACCCGGTAGGATTCCAGCCAGTTGAAATGAGAGGTTTTCTATGCCCCAGTACTTGGTCTATACCTGGGAACCTGCTGCTCCCACTGCTTGCACTTGAAAAGAATGTGTGTTTTGCAGTTATTGGGTAAGACGGTCTATAAATATCAATTGGGTCAAGGTGGTTAATACAGTTTTAGAAAAAACTTTAAAAATGTCTCTTTAGTTTTAGAAAAAAATTAAATACCTAATCATTTTGGGAATAGAAATTAAATTTGGTAAATTCATGTACTAGACTATTTTATTGCTAAGCACTCATGAACAATTTTACTTTGTTGACATTCTCAAAACTTGGAAAATTCTCTCACTAGCTCAACATGGCTCACTGCTTTTTCCTTTCAGACAAATTTCCTGAGTGGATGAGAATGACTAAACACAGTTACTGATGTCTAACTTTATACAGATCACAAAAAAAATATTTATCATCGGAACTTCAGAAGTATCACAGCACTTTAAGCCTCAGTTTTCCAAGCATTTTTTTTTTCAAGGGTTTTACAAGCTAGAGTGACCACAAATCTGAAAATGTTTACGTTTTGCTCTTCTTAATCACTGAATGCACGATCAATCGAATCAGCTAATTCTGCTAAATAACTGAGAAGCTCAAGGCTTCAAGCAATCTATCTTCTACTGGTGGTGTTCGGTTATGAATTATATTTTCCATGTAAGCCAGAATGATGGCCTGATGTTCAAGGTTCGATATAAACACAAACACCAGGAAACATTCATTTGAAATTGAAAGGTATCGGAATATGCCACCCCAAAATATGCCACTTTGGCATAAGGATTATTTTGAACCGAAGGCAATTGAGAAACAGCAGATAGAAGAAATGATCTGCCCTTCCCCTATTTGCAGGACACTAATTTTTAAAGGCATATCCCCTCCCATCTCTACCAGGAAGAGCTGAAGTTCTTCTGACACCTTAGATAGTGCCAGAGAAATACAGGTAATGAACGCTGCTAAAACTAACTCTTATCTACCATTAGTTTCCCCATAAATTTGCCCTTCTATGATTTACCACCCCTAGAAATTCCTTTGTCTTATCACTTCTCTATAAATTTATTGTTCTAATCACCTCGAGTTGCTGAGTGCTCCCATGTGTATGTGTGATGCACATGTTAATAACCTTCTGCTTGTTTTTCTTCTGTTAATCTGACTTTTGTCAGTCTAATTAATAGAGCCCCAGCCAGAAAACCTAGGAGGGGCGAAGGAAAAAGATGAGTTTTCTTCCCTCCAAAATCAAATGCATGTTAGCCCTTGCTTCCTCTCTCTCTGTACCCACCAGCTCCCCTTCACCTTCCATGAAGAGTGGAAACAGCCTGAGGCCCTCACCAGATGCAAATGACCGATCTTGAACATTCCAAATATCAGAATCATGAACCAAATAAACCTTTTTTTATATAAATTACATAAAAATCAAATGCATTTTAATTTGATTGGTACACTGTTATCAGTCAGGGACTTGAGCTGCAGGCAACCGAATTGAACACTGGCTGATTTGAGCTGAAAAAAACATTTAGGAATAGCAGATAGCTCACACAAATGATAGGCAGGATAGATAGCTGAGATTTGAAAATGGACAGGAAACAAGGCGAATCTGAGCCTGTGCCCTGTTCACCGTATGCAGTTGCAGTCACCTGAGAACCTAAGCGGCTGCTACATTCCTTTTTTTTTTTTTTTGTCTCCGTAGCTTCCCATGAAAAGTACTGTAACTGCCCAATGGGTTCACCTTGCCTGCTGCCTAGACAGAGAAGATTTATCAAGACAGGGGAATTGCAATAGAAAAAGAGTAATTCGTGGGGAGCCGAGGTGGGTGGATCACTTGAGGTCAGGAGTTCAAGACTAGCCTGACCAGCATGGCAAAAACTCTTCTCTACTTAAACATACAAAAATCAGCCTGGCATGGTTGTGCACATGCCTGTAATCCCAGCTACTGGGGAGGCTGAGGCAAAAGAATCGCTGGAACCTGGGAGGCAGAGGTTGAAGTGAGCTGAGATCACTGCACTCCAGCCTGGGTGACAGAGCGAGACTCTGTCTCAAAAATAAATAAAATAAAATAACCTCCAGCTGCATGACTCCTAAACCGTAATTTCTAATCTTGTGGCTAATTTGTTAGTCCTACAAAGACAGTCTAGTCTCTAGGCCAGAAGGAGGTTTGTTTTGGGAAAGGGCTGTTATTGTCTTTGTTTCAAATTACAAACTAAGTTCCTCCCAGCGTTAGTTCAGCCTACGCCCAGGAACAAACAAGGACAGCTTGGAGGTTAGAAGGAAGATGGAGTTGGTTTGGTCAGATCTGTTTCACTGTCTCAGTTATAATTTTGCAATGGTGGCTTCAGTTCCAAGTACAGCATCTGATTAACCAAGCCTATTCACCATGACTCAGCCACCACATAAGGAGGGAAAGTTATTCTTTTTTTTTTTTTTTTTTCCAGCATCTAAAAAGGAGTTAAGCTCTATATTTTACGAAGCCTCACACAGCAGGAAATATCTCCCAAATAAGAAGAGTTCAGACACTAGCAGGGAAAAAGAGAGAATACCCACTAAATACATTCTTCCTTTCTGTTTGTGTAGTTGAATATATTCACTCCAATAAGGCAAAAGGAGGGCTTTTTGTTTCTTTGTTTGTTTTATTTACTTGTTTCATATTTTGATTTGTCTTGAAGAAGTAGATAGCACTTCAGCATGTGTTTATCCACACATTGGTCTATGGAATCAGAAGAATTGGGTTTCATACTAGACTTGTTATTGACTAGTTGTGTGATCTTAGTCAAGTCACTATTTCCTTGAGCCTTGGTTTCCTCACCTGTAAATGAGGGAATTGGAGTAGATGAACCCTCCATGTCTGTCAGCACTATCCAACAGAACTGCCTGTGATGTTGGAAATGCTCTGCTCCTGGGCTGTCCATCATGGAAGCCAGTTGCCAATGAGACTATTGAAATGTGGTCTGTGTGACTGGAAAATGGTATCTGGGCAGGGCCCGGTGGCTCACGCCTATACTCCCAGCACTTTGGGAGGCCAAGGCAGGCGGATCACTTGAGGTCTACAGTTTGACCTCTAGACCTCATAGTGACCAACATGGTGAAACCCCACCTCTACTGAAAGTATAAAAATTAGCCAGGCATGGTGGTGCACGCCTGTAATCCCAGCTACTCAAGAGGCTGAGGCAGGAGAATCACTTGAACCCAGGAGGCAGAGGTTGCAGTGAGCCAAGATCACGTCACTGCATTCCAACCTGGGTGACAGAGCAAGACTCTGTCTCAAATAAAAAAGAAAAAAAGCAAAACAGTATTTCAATTCTACTTAATTTTAACTAATTTAAGTTTAAGTAGTCATATGTGACTAGTACTACTGATTTGGGCAGTATAACTGTAGATTTTAAGCCCTGTAAAAACAAGAAGCCCTGTCTGTTTTGCTAATTATCTAGTTGCAGGGTCAAAGTCTAGACAGTGACTGGTGGAGTGTTTCACACATTGCAAGATTCCATTACATATTCCTCTGGCCACTAATATGCCAGAAACTGTCCTAGGCACTGGGCGTCAACTTGCAAACACAACAGGTGCAAACTACTGTTCTCACGGTACTTACCTTCTACTGGGGAAAATACACAATTAAAACATATCAGTAAAATATTCAGTACTGTATACTGAATGGTGATAAGAATTAAAGGAGAAAAATATCTAACGCGGGGGTTATTATTTAGATAGATCAGGCAATGAGAAGGTGACATTCCAGTAAAGACTTGCCTGAGGCATGGGAGTTAGCCATGCTGGGAGGAAATATTGTTCCAGGCAAAGGTCCCAAAGTGAGATTATGCCTGGAGTGTTCCAGAAACAACAAGAGGCCAGTGTTGGAGGGAATAAGGGGAGTTATGTTAGGTGAAGAGTTTTAAAAGGGGGGCTCGTGTGGTGGCTCATGCCTGTAATCCCAGCACTTTGGAAGGTTGAGCTGAGCAGATCACGTGAGGTCATGGGTTTGAGACCAGCCTGGCCAACACGGTGAAACCTCATCTCTACTAAAAATACAAAAATTAGCCAGGTATGGTGGTGTGCCCCTGTAATCCCAGCTACTAGGGAGGCTGAGGCATGAGAATCCCTTGAACCCAGGAGGTGGAGGTTGCAATGAGCCGAGGTAGTGCCATTGCATTCCAGCCTGGGAAACAGAGTGAGACTCTGTCTCAAAAAAAAAAAAAAAAAAAAAAAAAGGGTAATGCAGTATACCGGTGTTGAGGAGGGAAGGGGGGCATGTAGGGCTTGGGAAGCTTTTGTTTTTTTAAAGCCTCTGGCTTTACTTTGAGTAAAATGGGATTCACTGGAGGGTTTTGGACAGAGGACTGTCATATATCTGATTTGTGTTTTCTTTTTAAATTTTTTTTTTTTTTTTTTGAGATGGTGTCACCCAGGCTAGAGTGCAGTGGCGCGATCTCGGCTTACTGCAAACTCCACCTCCCGGGTTCAAGCGATTCTCCTACCTCAGCCTCCCGAGTAGCTCAGATTACAGGCACCTGCCACCGCGCCCAGCTAATTTTTGTATTTTTAGTAGAGACAGGGTTTCCCCATCTTGGCCAGGCTGGTCTCGAACTCCTGACCTCGTGATCCACCTGCCTCAACTTCCCAAAGTGCTGGGATTACAGGTGTGAGCTACAGCGCCCAGCACTCCCCATCCTTTTTTTTTTTTTTTTTTTTTTAAAGAGACAGGGTCTCACACTGTCACCCTGGCTGGAGTGCAGTGGTGTGATGTTGACTGCACCCTTGAACTCCCAAGCTCAAGTGATCCTCCTGCCTCAGCCTCCCAAGTAAATGGGACCTCAGGTGTGCACCACCACACCCATAAAGTTTTTTATTTTTTTGTATTGATGGGGTCTCCCCGTGTTGCTACACAGAGAGTAAGTAACTCCTAGGCTCAAGCAATCCTCCTGACTCTGCCTCCTAAAGTGCTGGGATTATAGGTGTGAGCCACCACACTTGGCCTGATTTGTGTTTTCAAGGGATCACTCTTGCCGCCCTCTTCGAATGTTGTTGATCAAGGGTGCATATAGTAGCGCCATGTAGGGAGATATTCTAACAGTGCAGGCAAGACATGGTGCTGTCTGGGACCATGAGAGCAGTGAAGGTGGTGAGAATGATGAAGTTCTGGTTTTAAAGGGAATGTCAACAACATTAGCTAACAGATTGGCCATGGACTGTGAGGTAAAGAGATCAGGCAAAGATGACCACAGTTACTTTGGCCAGGGCAACTAGATGAATGGAGTTGCCATTCACTAGGGTGGACAGGACTGTGGATGGAGCAGGTTCAGGGAGCAGACCAAGAATTTCATTCAGCATTTATTATGTCCAAATCTGGAATGAAGAATGAACATGCTCTCTGGAGCTTCCAGCTCCACTGATATAGGAGTCTGCCATTGTAGCAGCCTGTACTGGCTGCCCACCCTAGAGGATCCTTAATGGGATCTTAATGGGACCCCGGAGAAGCATGATGCTCTGAACTTGCTCTACTGCTCTGTCAAGATCTGGAGAGTCTCCTTAGTTACCTCCTTTCCTTCCTGAACCCTCAGCTGTCTATGACTGCCCGTATCCCAAAGGGCAGAACATCTAGCTGCACTGGCTGCTATTCATTCTGCCTAAAGGAAGCTGTCTAGACAATGTCTTTCACTCCTTGCTAATACAGTTTTTCTTTTAAATTTAATTTTAAGGTGGTGAATAGATAGACAATATTGTGTTTGTTCCCAAAGGTACTTACCTTCCACAACTAGAAAGCATTATTCAATTTTATCACAAAGAAATGATTAGAATGTTTATCCTGGGGACAAAATATTGCCTATTAGGACATTTAAAACTAGATTTGTCTTTGTTTTACATAACTTTGTTTAAAACCAGAAAGATATGATATAGAAAATAAATGCAATTAACCTTGAAATGCACAGACATTGGGGTATAGAAATAACTGAAAGCTTTTATATGTGTATATATATATATACACACATATATATTCCCATCAGCCCTGGAAAGGATTTTATAGGTTTTGGAATCTTTCATTTATGAAAATCTAGAAGTCTGGCATTTGCTTATTCTTGGAGAGGTGCCAAGAAAGCGAGATGTTTGTCATCTGATAGGACAGAAGGCCTCTTTGATTTCTTGAGAGAGCACAAACTTGGAGAATGTGAAGCCTGCGGAAAGGTAACTGGAAAAGAAAGCCCCATAGAATGCATACAGGTCTGCCAAGCTTTCTCTTGGGGAAGGATTTGCAGAACAGAAACTGCATTGTTAGTCCACAGGTTACCCAAGATATCTCTCTATTCCTCCCTGTTGAGTTTCTGACTAGGACCCAATTTAACACCCAGAGATTTGTTTCTGGGTCCTAAATGTGCCCATGTTTCTTCCGTCATGAGCAAGGACTCAGGCTAGCTGTTTGCTTCTCTCACGTGGCCTCTCTGTATCCGTACTAGTCCCTAACTCCCATATCTCTCCTAAAGGCCTCGTTTGGAGAAAGCGTTTGTTTATCCGCCCATGAAGAGGAGCCCTCAGTTTAAGCAATCTGTGTCCACTGGTGTATCCATTTTCACTCCCAATGGTCACTGTTGGTTCTCCACTCATATCCTGTTTACTGTTCTGCACCCTCATCCCTCAGCTGCCACCAGAGCTGCAGCTAATGGCTCACAGTTGCACCCTTCCCTGGAGAGTTGCCCTTGACTGATGGGAGTCACCTGGTCTGGAGATGCCTGGCAGGTTAACTCTCCCATGACCAAGTGGCCATGACTAATAAGTAAGAGGGCACAAAAGCCTGGTCTTTTTGACCCAGTACCAGACAACTTTGCTTTGCAATTTGTGCCCCAGAGCACCCCCACACTGATCAGGTTGAGGTTACCATTCTTGAGGCCTCATCCTTGCTTGGTTCCTTCTGCTTCTCTGTTCTACTTCCTTCTCTCTCCCATAGGTCTTCTGAAAGTACCTCTTTTATAAATTATGTGCACACACATCCCTGGTTCAGGCTCTGCTTCTAGGAAACCCAAGACAATGGCCTCCTGATCCCAGAGTGAGGAGCACATAGTATACTGTTTTATCTTGAGAGAGAGAGAGAGAGAAAAAAAAAAAAAAGCCCTGCTATTTTTGGTGCTGTCAAACAGATTTCCTTGATGTGTACAAACGCAATACGTAGTGAGCCTGTAGAAGACCATTGACAACTGTCTGTTGTCCCTCAAAGAGATGCTTGCTGGTGTTTGGCATTCACCTGACAGATAGCTGCAAGGGTGAATTTGTGTATAAATACTACCTAATTACGACTACAACTTGAGTGAGTAATATACATGGCAATCACAAGGATTTCATAAACGATTATTTTAACCTGCAGAAGTGTCAGTTGTTTTGAGTGTCTACTGAGTTTCTTCATGATGCTCTATTTTTTAACTAAGTCAAAAATTAGTTTGGATGGAGTTCTCCAAAGACAACCTAATACCTTTTTTCCCTCAAAGTATGGTTCATGGACCAGAAGCATCAGCATCACCTGGGAGCTCATTAGAATTGCAGAATCTTGGCTGCTTGGCTCACACATGTAATCCCAACACTTTGGGATCCCAAGTCAGGCAGATCAGTTGAGATCAGAAGATTGAGACCAGCCTGGCCAACATGGTGAAACCCCGTCTCTACTAAAAATACAAAAATTAGCTGGGCGTGGTGGTGCATGCCTATAATCCCAGTTTCTCAGGAGGCTGAGACAGGGAGAATTGTTTGAACCTGGGAGGCTGAGGTTGTGGTGAACCAAGATCCAGCCACTGCACTCCAGCCTGGCGACAGAGCGAAAGACTGTCTCAACAAAAGAAAAAAAAAATTGTAGAATCTTGTGGACCCCAACCCAGACTGGCTGAATTAGAATTTGTAACAAGATCTCCTAGGAGATTCTTACGCATGTGAAAGTTTGAGAACACTAGCTCAAAGACGTCTGTTAGAGAGTTCTTCTTGGTTGTAATAACTGTGCAAAAATTAGAAAGTGATAGAATTCACAACAACTATAACTCATGGTAGAATAACAACTCAGTCATCTAGAGATCAATGATTCTGTAACTTCAACCACCCAGGACACAGGCTAGCACTGAGGGTGTTATGCAAAGATCTCTGAGAAACCAAAATAGATGTCACAAAGACCACAAACCAAAACTCACTTGTCTTAGAGGAAATCTCCTTAGACTCTCTCTTAGCTGACATTTATTTTTAGCTGTGTGTTCAAGTCTAATAAGATTAGTTATCTGGTTTGAAAGCCTTCTGGAAATTTGAAAGAGCAATTAAAAGGGGAAAAGTGATCTCCTGGAGTTCTCAAAATATAATCTTGGGACCAGGGGCATCAGCATGCCCTGAGGACTTGCTAGAAATGCAAAGATTGGGTCTACCCCCGACCTAGTGAAATAGAAATGTGGGGATGTGGTCTAGTGGCTTGTGGTTCAATAAGCCTCTTGGGTGATTCTGATGCCTGCTCAAATTTCGCTTCCATTGTCCTGGAGGAAGCGAAGAGTGAAAGTGATGACAAGGGAAGAGACAGGGAAAACAAATAAACAGAGGAACCAAACAGGCTGAGAAGTCTTAGGGTCATTTTGGTTTGGTTAAGGGAGTGAGTTGGGGTAGATTTTGGTAAGCAGAGGGTCATGAAACAATTGCATGGCTGGGGCATATATTTTTGAAGTAAGAGAAGATGCTAGAAATGCTGTGAGGAAGTCATTGCAGGCTATTCGAGGAGTTTGGCTTTTGTATTCCCAAGTACTGTGGAGTCTTAATCTTTAAGCGGTAGAGTAACCTGATAAAAAAAAAGAAAAAAAAATGTTTTGTAGCTTACAGGAAGAGGATTTCATTATCTAAAGGTTATCCAGTGATGCTGAATAAATGTAGCACTATTATCTTCAGTTAAACCAGGAACAATGTCACGTAGATAACCCTGAAGTCATTGACACAAGGCTTTACTGTAATAGGATCTAGTTGTACCCGTTGTGATGTACTTGAGACTTTGAGATACAAATCTTCACAGAAAATGAACAGTTATGTTAACATTTCAGGGCACCTTTCCGTGTTATATAATATAACTGTATCTCTCTTCAAAACACTTTCTTTCCATATTGTTCTAACAATATTTCCATATGTCAATTTTGGTTTCCCATTTTCCCTTCATATCTTTGTGCTTTTAGCCAGTTACATAAGCCACAGTCAGCTTCTAGTTCGCAACTGATTTTTGAGTACGTAGAAAAATTTTTAAAAATACGAAACCACGATTTTAATATTTGTACAAACCATAGTGAAATTCAGCCTATGTTATATACTGACTCATTACTAGTTACAATTTTCTTTCACTTTCTTAAATTTTTCTTGTTTATTTTTTGATGAATTATGCAGACTGACACAAAAGTGAGCACCATGTTGCTCTGCCAAGTCTGTAGGTGGGTGATAATGCTAAACAAAAGGTCTAAAATGTCCTTTAGAGTGAAGAAATACAGAGGGTACATTAAAATGCATTATTCTATGAGCATTATTCAGTAGCAGCACTGCTTGGTGCTTTGTTTAAATTATCAAAGAGTAAAAGAAAGCACAACTAGATGATGTCTTGGTGGCTTCAGGAAGTTCGTGTGTCTCCTTTAAACGCCAGCATCAGAAGAAATAACATTATGTTAAGACACATGTTAATTCAAGGTAGACTGCTTCCAGGATAAAGGAACACTTACACTGCCTGAATGGAAGAGCCTGTACTTTTACACTTATTAAATACAGCTCTTGGGGTGCCTAAGTACCTCGATACTGCTAACCTAATACAGAGAGATGCCAGCTCCAATGACTAGCACGGTTCCAATGTATTTTACTTCTCTCTGGTATAGATCTTCTTGCAATAGAAAAGAAAGACAAAGGTTGCTTCAAAAAGCATTCCTTAAATGTTCACAAAATGTTCTCTGCAGTTTTCCTATCAATGGTGGTCTTTTGTTTATTGCAAAATAAGACACCTACTTATGTAACTGAAACAAATGAAAAACACATTACTGGAATCTTTTTTTTTCCGTTTGTTTAGTGGTTATATAACCTTTCAGGGATAAGTAAACTGTACTTTTTATATGAGGATACATAGAGACATGATGGATGTTCCTTTCATAATGATGTAAAAAAGAATATTTATATGAGCGATATCAGGGTAGAATAGCTTTGTAGGGAAAATATATATACATTTTTATATAGTACCTGGGTTTTGGCCTTATGGGTTGATATGATGTTAAAATTCCCAAAGATTTTGAATACCTCTCTTGTGGGCATAACACACACATGTACACATTCCTAGATGAATTATACATCTTAAAGTGCTATGTTCTAAAAATAAGGAGGAGGCTGGGTGCAGTGGCTCACTTCTGTGATCCCAGCACTTTGAGAGGCCCAAGCAGGTGGATCACTTGAGGTCAGGAGTTTGAGACCAGCTTGGTCAACATGGTGAAACCCCATCTTTAGTACAAATACAAAAACTGGCCAGGCAAGTTTGTGGGTACCTGTAATCCCAGCCACTTGGGAGGCTGAGGCAGGAGAACTGCTTGAATCTGGGAGGAGGATGTTGCAGTGAGCCGAGATCGTGCCACTTCACTCCAGTTTGGGTGACAGAGTAAGAATCTGTCTCAAAAAAATATAAAAATAAAAATAAAGAGGAGAAAAAGGTATAGTCATTTTATAATCTTTACTATTCCTATACTCCTCCAAAATGAGAAAATAATAGCTGCTAATTTTATTAAATCCAATTTAAAGTATTATTATTAATTATAGACTATTTTAATAATAGGCACATATACTCAAGGTGGTTTTAAAATTTAAACTCTTTTTTGTTTTGTTTTGTTTTTAATTGGAAGAGAAGTGCCTCATTCATATGTTGCTTTCTTTATCTGGACTCTTTCACTTCTCCAAAACCTGCAACCCCTTAGTTTTGCTTCAACAAGTTAGTCTTACTTTACCAGGATCTCTGATTGGAAGTCACCACCTTCAAAAAGTTTTCCGTGATTTCCTTCCACCAAAAAGTCTGAATCAGTAGCTTCTTTTTTGTATGCCCATGATGCCTCCCCATCTTAACACTTATAACTGTATTTAAATTCCCAGCTTTCCTGTCTCCTTGGAAGACTGAATCCCTTTAAAAGTTGGAAGGAAGGCTTGTTCACTGCGACGTCCTTAGGGCTGAGAACAGTTGTTGAAGAAGGATTTAATTGTCAAATGAGTAGATGCCTATATTTTCAGAACTTTTTATCCTCTGGTTAGTATGTCCAGCCATCAAAAAAGATCTATAATCCAAAAAAGTCCATAATGCCATTGAATGTGGCAGTTCATAACATTTGACTCATCTTTTTCACAGATTTACAATTAAAAGTTTGGCCATACACATGTAGTGGTTAACAGACTCTGGAGCCAGAATGCTGGGGTTCAAACCACAGTTCTGTGAGACATTGGAAAATTTGCTTAAACTCTCCATGACTTGTTTTCTCATTAGTAGATAATTTAATTAATTCATATGTATTTATCAATTTGAACAGCGCCTGGCAGATAGTAAGGGCTGCCTAAGTTTGTTGTTATTTTTACTATTAGCATTTTATTAATGTTTATAAAATAACCCAGTGACTAATACGACATCTGGCTATATTTTGACCAACCAGTTCTCTAAATATATACATTTATTTTCTTGCCCATTTTTATCTATCAATTGGGATGAAAAATACAGACACTGAAGTCAAATAAAGATATGATAGTATTTCCATTTTCTCTCTTCCAAAAGTATTTTTTCTTAATTTTCCACAACCGTAAAATGTAAGCCCTCCCTTGCAATCCTCTTTGCACTGAAAAATATCTCATGCTTTGACATAATTTGAGATTCAAACTCGACAAGGGTTCCACTTTCATTTTCTTGAGCCAGAGTACTGTGGGCTCTGATGAAAGAAGGCATTCCATGTGCCAGATCCTCAAACCAAATATATGTGTCCTCTGAGTTCAGTATTGTGAGAATGAGGCCTGTTATTGTTAGACTGATAAAGTAACAAGAGTATTTTGCACACAGGTGGTATCTGCTCAATGCACGTGTCAATGCAGTGTCACTTCTGCCACATTCTATTCATGAGAACAGAGTCACTGAGGCCAGCCCATTCTCAGGGAGGACATTCCTTATGGGTAAGACACTCCTTACCAGTTTACTTATGGGTGAGACATTCCTGTGCACGCTCTTTGGCTTAATATTTATATGAGGAGGGCTGAGATGGTTCAATTGCCAAAAATATCCTTCTTTTCAGTGTGCCAAAATCTCAGAAATCACCACTAAAGAACTTATTCATAACCAAACACCACCTGTTCCCCGAAAACATATGGAAATAAAAAATATTTTTTTAAAAAAGGGCAGAATAAACCCCCATGATAAAAAAAAATCTCTAAAATTTCCGTATGTATACCTACCCTGAAAAACTTAGACACCTCAATAGCTTTGACTTTAAGCTTTTATTTTATTCATCATTTACATATTACCCATTGACAAGCAATCAAAAAACTGTCTCCTGAAACAGGTGAATATAAAACAGCTACTCTCCTGTACCCTTTCATAGACAAAATATTGTTCCTGCAGTAAGGAACAGGCATATATCTATGCATATTGTCCACAAAATAATTGCAGAAACATCCACCTTTCTAAAGCTTTCACCCCAGTGTATCAGTGTTTATCCACTCACTATGAAGAAACCATTGTTCTCATTTGATACATCAAGGAAAAAGAAAAAGGCAGCAAAACCAGGATGGAGGGTTATTTTTTTAAAGCCACAGAAAGACTTGGAGAGAACAGGAGGGAAGTTTCTGGGGCTTCCCTTTGTTAATAACCTCCTTTGTTCATCTATTTTGTCAGTTTTCAATAGTAGTATTATTTTTGTCTGTACAACCAGAACAGATCCTCAGCCAAAAAGAAAGAAGAGGCAAACCTTCAACATTGACTTTTTAAGAAATCACTTAGGGAGGGGGGAGGGATTGCATTGGGAGTTATACCTGATGTAAATGACGAGTTGATGGGTGCAGCACACCAACATGGCACAAGTATACATATGTAACAAACCTGCACGTTATGCACATGTACCCTACAACTTAAAGTATAATAATAATAAATAAATTTTAAAAAAAAGAAATCACTTAAAAATGGATTCCACTTAGAGATATGAAGCTCTAACCTTACCAATTTTAGTCCCGGGGCAAAACCTTGAATGAACATCCAGCAGTTGCAGCATTAATATGCCTATGCTCCTCTCTTCCACCATAAATGTATAAGAAAACTTATTAACAACATATAACAGAATGCTACTTAAAATTTTAACCTCACTTGAGTAGACAAGGCTTAATAATCTGTGCTTGCGGTACAGAATCCTAAAAAATTAATGTGCTACTGCCCTGATTTCACTAATTTAAGTGAAAGAATTTTACCATGGGCATACATTCTGTTCTAGGAAAATGAAAATTTTAATGTAATTCTCAAAGAGTTTATGAAGTGTAGGGAGAGAATTTACTACCAGAAGAATGTGGCACAATGAGATTTCCAACCTGGGCAACAACAATATTACCTAATAAAAAGCATAATGAATACACGCTACAGAATGTTAATTATTACCCTAGGATAATTTAGGCATCTTCAGATGGCATCTGCGGGCTATTCTGTCAAGCATGCATTTTATGTGTGGACTGTTGTCTCTGTGTCAGACTTTCTGAATTAATTCAATGGCTCCTTAATGCCCCTATCTCATGGTTTGGAAGTGCATAACTATTTGGCTCAGTAGCTTGCATTTGCTTGGGTGCAGATCCCCAATATAACAATCACTATCATTTATCAGGCACTGTTTTCTAACCACTGGTCTACATTCATATGAATTATTCCATTTATGCTTATTACAAAATATTTGTTTTATGAAAAAACTGAAGATTACAGAGGACAAGAAACTTGTTGGATATCTTACACTTAGGAAATAACCGACTAAGTTTTGAAACTAAGTGGTTTGTCTCCAAAACTGATGACTTTAGCCACTGGGCTATATTGTCTCACACATTATTTTTTAAATCAAATATGCAGCGTACTGAGTCAGTTCTAGTTTATTTACCATAATTAAGATTATTACAAATGACAGCTAGTCCTAACATCATTTACCTCATTTGTTTGTTTGATACGTGATACATCCTGTACTCTGAGCTGGTAGTTTGTGGTTTAAAGTTTATGCTTTAAAATTACCATTTACTGACCATCTACCATGTAACTCATTATTATGATTATTTGCAAATAGCTCTATATCAAACCAATTCGACCTTAGTATCACAAAACACAACCATTTATTATCATTACCTCTCATGGTTCTGGAAGTCGAATGGGCTCTATTGGGAGGCTCTTGGTTGCAGCTTCTCCGGCAGTTCCAGCTTGATCGTGGCTGTGTACTTAGGCACAGGACAGAGCTGGGTCATCTTGGAAACTTCTTCACTTTCATGCCTGGTGCCTGGGCTAGGAAGACACAAGCAGCTGTGGGCTGGAGCAGCGGAGGCTCTGTATCTATGTGATCTCTCTAGGATGGCAGCTTCAGGTAGCCAGGTTTCTTACATGGTAGCCCAGAACTCCAAAGGCATGTGCCCTGAGAGAGACTTGAAAGTCATGCATTGTCACCTCTGCCACATTCTGTTCATGAGGACAGAGTCACTGAGGCCAGCGCATCCTCAGGGAGGAGAATTATTCTCTATCTAGTGATAGCACGACAAAGAATTTGCAGGCATGTTTAACGCCACTATAGGCACAATCATAAGCACATTGCATACATTATCTCAGTTAATTATCAAATTAGCGTTGCAAAGCAGGCATCTTCATAGGACAGTGAAGTAAGTCGACTTTCAGGTAGGAAGTGACAGAACTTGGATTTAAACTCATATCTGCCTGATTTCATGATGAAATCCCATTCTCTTTGCTACTGAACTCTAAGTACCCGTGTTCAAAAAAATACGAAGTTTCCAGCGGAATTAAAATAGGAAATTTAAAGATAAAGAAGACCGTTTCAGAGGAGTACAGTAAGTCAATAATACTGATTAGTCGTTCACTCAACAAATATGTTTTAAGAGCCTACTATGTGCCAGGCAATATGGATACAGGGGTATACAAATAGGATGCAAGCAGAATAAGCTTCTGGGTGGATACCAGTATCACAGTATTTTTCACAGTCCCAATTCTTATGGACATTAGCGTCTAGAGAAGCTCACATTTAACAGATAACAAAGGTTTAATAGTATTTTTACAAATTATGATAAGTGCTCGGAAGGGGAGTAAAGGATGCTGATGAAATTTGTGATGGAGGATCCTCATTCTAGGTGGTTTCTTGGAATGGACAATCATGTTACCTTACCTATCCTCACCCAGAAAATAATATAGCCCAGGCCAGGCCAAAAATAGTGTCCTATTGCACTGGTCACAGGAATTCATTTAAGAAAGGCCCATTAGAATCCTTCCTGGAATTCATATATGCACAGAGGAAAAAGTTTTCTGCCAGGGTTTCCATGCTGGGAGAATATGCATAGGGGTCAGTTGGTAACCATAGTGAGGAGGCATGTCTCGCCAAAGATAAATGATGCTGACACATAGAGAAGGGAGAAAGCCATGTGGGGTGGGGGAGAGGAGAGCAGAAGACAGGAGAAGAGAGTAGAAGGGGAAAGGAGAGAAAGAGAGCTGGTGGCACCCACTGAGCTTAGGCTGGATTACACGGTATCATTGAATTGTCTAGAGCACTCTGTACTTACCAACATTGGCTTGTACTGCAACTGCCTGTTGCCTTTTCTGTAAAACCCACTCAAATGTGAAGTTGGGACAGGGCCACCCTTGCCCACTAGTTTATCCCTATCCTGTAATAAAACATCGGGACATATCTGGTGCCTAGTGAGTATTTAGCTAATGAAAGGATGGGTAGAAGAGTGAGTGAGTGACCTTGGAAGAATAAAGAAAAAGAACAGCAGAGGAAATTTGCTTTCCTTTTTTAAGCACAAGAGAACAATGTTCAACTAAGCTGAGGAGTCGGGGAACATTTTGGCATTTTCATATGTAAAAATACACTAATTTAAAAAACCATATAGTATTGATTCAAATACTACATTATCAATAAACAGTTGTCAATTAATAACATAGAGCATTCAATCATAAAAGAAGCTGTAATTTCTCATTCAAGTGAACATAAATGCAACTTAGCTAATATAATCAAATATCTCAAACTCTTAAATTACATACAGGTTTCAGAGTCAGCTTAGTTTAAGGAAACTCAATAGTGACAGGTAGAACTCAAAGTCATGAGAAAATTGAGAGGTAATTAAAACCTTCACCTTCGCTAGCTTTCCACTGTAACAGGCTTCAAGCCTATAAAAATAATGGTACTCCCAAATCAAACAACTACTGGAGTTAGTATGATTAGAGAAGAATCCGGAAGCCAGGGCCCTAGGACCAAAACATAACCAGACTGGATGCATCTTCATGAAGCCCCAGAGGTATAATTTAAAAATTACTGGGTTAATTTGCTTTTCTACAGCAAATGGTCCCTGAAAATGATAGTGTAATTTATCACCCAGGCATGTGGATGAAAAGTTCCTGGTGGGTAGCCAGGCCCTGCCTGATCTCATAAATTCTGGTGCTGTGAGATTTCCTCCATCCTTATAGTGCGTTTAATGACACAGTAGATTTCCATGTTACCACTTTTCATTTCCAGTTCTGGAGACCCAAGCCTTTCTATTAAAAAAAATTAAAAACAAACATAAAAGCCCATAAACATTCAGCAATGAAGAATCCAGACATAGGGGAAGTTAGATTCTGTTGTTGCTAGTCTTTCTTCTTCTCTAACTGTATTAGTCTGTTTTCATGCTGCTGCTAAAGACATACCTGAGATTGAGCAATTTAGAAAAGAAAGAGGTTTAGTGGACTTACAGTTCCACGTGGCTGGGGGAGGCCTCACAATCATGGCGCAAGGCAAGGAAGGGCAAGTCACATGTCACATGGATGGTAGCGTGCAAAGAGAGAGCCTGTGCAGGGAAACTCCCATTTTTAAAACCACCAGATCTCGTGAGACTCATTCACTATCACGAGAACAGTGCAGGAAAGACCTGTCACCATAATTCAATCCTCTCCCACCAGGTTCCTCCCATGACATGTGGGAATCGTGGGAATTACAATTCAACATGAGATTTGGGTGAGGACACAGCCGAACCATATCACCACCCAACTTAGAAGACCACAGCTCTCATGATGCTTCCCACCCCAACTCCACCCATCCTAACCTCATTCGTCCACACTAAAGAACACATGACAGTGATAACCAAAAGTATTTGTCTTCTAAAGTGCATTGCTAACTTAGGAGAGCAAAGCTTCAAGAGAGGGCAATGGGTTCTGATGGTGAAATCTCTGGCATTAGTGAAAAGATAAAGCACATGTTTTGGGGTCCAGTGGATTTTTCTAGATATCTCTCTGGCATTGTGGTAGAGTATGTTCTGCAAATGAGCCCAGATGAGAGGCTTACTAGATATTCATAAAATAGAGAATAATCTCTATTTATCAACTCATTCACCTTTTCTTATTTCTTTCATCTGTTAGTGAATATCTGGGATCTATTTTTAAGTCTGTCCCTTCCTAGTTGAATAAATTTGTTAATTATGTAACCACTTAATGCCTCAATTTCCTCCTCTGTAAAGAGCAGGTAATAGTACTTACCACATAGGGCTACAATGAAGATGAATTAAGTCAAACTTCTCCAACCCACGGTCCATGGGCTGCATGTGGCCCAGGACAGCTTTGAACGAGGCCCAACACAAATTTGTAAACTTCCTTAAAACATTATGAGATTTTTTGGTGACTTTTTTTTTTTTA
Organism: Macaca fascicularis; assembly: GCF_037993035.2. Taxonomy (NCBI): domain Eukaryota; kingdom Metazoa; phylum Chordata; class Mammalia; order Primates; family Cercopithecidae; genus Macaca; species Macaca fascicularis. The sequence continues at coordinate 78,317,202 of NC_088384.1, forward strand.
GCTCATCGGCTATTATTAATGTTAGTGTATTTTAAGTGTGGCCCAAGACAATTATTCTTCTAATGTGGCCCAGGGAAGCCAAAAGACTGGACACCTCTGAATTACATGAGCACGCATAGAGCCCTGATACCTGCTCATAAGTGTTTCAGATTCTTATTAATTATTTAGTAACTGCTATTTACCAGTGACTCTGCTAAGCACTAGGTATGTAAAGAAAAACAAATGTATTATCCTCAAATGTCTTCTAGTCTAATGGGGAAACAGTCATGCCAAAAAAGACAAGAAGTCCTTTCATATGATAAAGGTGAGACTGGAGATGTCTATTGCAGGAGTCAAAAAGGGCACTGCCACGGGTCTGAACTAAAGCAGTGGATAAGAAAGTGAAGGCTTAGTGGGGGTAGAGAAGAGGAAAGATTCATGGTCCTTTTAGGAAGCAGAACAATGAGACATGGAAATCAAATGGATGTGGAAGGCAAAAGCATTGAAAGCCTATAAGATGGTTTTAAGTTGCTGTGTTGGGCAACTAAATTGATGGTGATTGTTCCCCTTAGATACAATTAAAGGAAGAAGAATGGAGAAAGTTCAGTTGTGGACACTTTGATTCTGAGGTAGAGATGTTCCTAAGGAATTGGATACATGGGTCTGGAAAGGTTTAGGCTGATGATTAAGATTTGGGAATTAGCTGATAGGCAGTAAAAGAAAAAGAAACCATTGTGTCAGATGAGTTTTGTTCCTCCTTTACTAGTCATGCTACCTGTGTTACTTTAATTAATACTTGTAACAATCCTTAAGTTAAAGATATTAGAATATGGTTTCAGCCATGTGTGACTGAGACCAAAAATAACACTGGCTTAAAAAGATTCACATTTTCTCTTTTTAGATGTATTCTTGCTAATATATTCTTACTAACAAATGAAGAAGAAATAAAAGAATCAGAATGTTTCCATTTTGCAACCCCTAAAAATGACTGAGAGATAGATTGATTGTTCTAGGTACTGATCTGCAATACCTGCTGACATCATAACAAAAGCAGAACATATGTGCTTCCAAATTAAAGTAGATACCACCATTGTGAAGTAATTTTCCTAAAAGATATCTTATTTGTATTAAGCTTATAGATCTAACTACCAACTTATGAGAAAACACAATGAACAAAGGAACACTTTAAATAACACCTAGGTGATGCTAATTATCAAATCAAGACTGTGGGAAACAAAACAGGACAAAATAAATGGTTTATTGGCCAGTCGCAGTGGCTCATGCCTGTAATCCCAGCACTTTGGGAGGCCAAGGTAGATGGATCACCTGAGGTCAGGAGTTTGAGACCAGCCTGGCAAATTGGTAAAACCATCTCTACTAAAAATACAAAAATTAGCCAGGCGTGGTAACATATACCTATAGTCCCAGCTACTCGGGAGGCTGAGTCAGGAAAATAGGTTGAACCCAAGAGGTAGAGGTTGCAGTGAGCTGAGATGGCACCACTGCACTCCAGCCTGGGCAACAGAGCGAGACTCCATCTTAAGAAAGAAAAAAGGAAAAGAAAAAGAAATGGTTTATTCTACAAAAATATTCAAGGTGTAGATTTTGTCAGCCAAATATAGTATACAAACCTTACTTAGATCTTGATTTAAACAAAGTTAGAAAACATTGTGAGAAAATCAAACATGGATAGAGTATTAGATGATATTATCAACTTTTAAGTGTGATAGATTGGAGAAAACTCCTTATCTTTTAGAAAAATATACTAATATATTGATGAATAAAATGATATAATGTCTGATGTCTCTGGGATTGGCTTCAAAATAATAATGGTGAGGTTGGGATGAGGGATACAGATGAAACCAGATTTGTCACAAATTGATAATGGTTAATATTGTGTGATAGGTACATAGGGGACATTATACTAACTTCTATTTTTTAGTATATGTGTAAAGTTTTTAATATTAAAAAAATTAATTGATTTCTATGGAAGATAGAAAGAATGAATATTGGTGGAAACTAGCAATTTTCTACCACAGTATGTGTAAACATTTATATCCATTTTATAGATGAAAAACTGTGACTTAGTAAAAGGAAATGGATGGAATCTTAGGGAACACCAGCCTGTAATGGGAAGACTTAGGAAAAGGAACAAAGAAGGAGGCAGAGAAGATAAGGGACTAGCAGGAAGATCAGGAGTCTGATCAGGCAGAGTCTCACTCTGCCGCCCAGGTTGGAGTGCAGTGGGGCGATCTTGGCTCACTGCAACCTCTGCCTCCTGGATTCTAGAGATTCTCCTGCCCTAGCCTCTTGGGTAGCTGGGACTACCAAGCCTGCTAATTTTTGCATTTTTAGTAGAGATGGGGTTTCTCCACATTGGGCAGGCTGGTCTTGAACTCCTGGCCTCAGTTGATCCACCTGCCTTGGCTTCCTGAAGTGCTGGGATTACAGGTATGAGCCACCGCGCCTGGCCTGAGATTTCAAATGGTGAAGCTCCATATAAACGTGACTTATTGTCCCTTCCCCCATACGTTTGCAATCTCAGAACCATTTCTTTTACTAATTGCTATAATTAATAAGTAGAAATTTTCTGTGTTACTTGAGCAAAAGGATTGGAGAAACTGTTCTTCAAGAAAAATGAAGATACTTAGCTTTAATGTTTGGCTATGTTGGCAAAAAGCCAAATGACTTTGGGAAACCCCTATGACCTTGGGAAACCCATATGACTTTGAGAAAGCCTGTAACGCTTGACCCTTAAATTCTTTGAAGGGAAAAATCACAGTCCCAGATTTTATTATTTCTGAGGTTACTTCTATCACTCAGATTCTAAATGAACTGAGCTTTTATTGCAACAAGTTAAAATCTACTATGTTTATGTTAGTAGAGTTAAAAGCAAAGGAGATAGAATTAACTGACCCAGGCATTCTGGTGGATTAGAAGGAATAAGAGAATATTCTTAATTACTGTGAACTTTTGTAAACGAGAGAAAAGAGAGAGCAACAAAAAAGGAAACAAGATTTGTGGGGGACAATAAGGAGAAAGAGTACTGAAGAGCAAGAATGACAGAAATAGGCTTAGATTACGGCATTAACACAGGTCTTAAACTAAAGTTCTATCAGCTGGAACCCAGAGGGTGTTGAAAAATCAAGTACAGGGCTTTTACAAAGTGGAATGCTTTTAGTTGGGGCAAACATATTCCATTTGGCCATAGCTCCCAACACTCAACCCAAATCATACCTTCATGTTACCTGCTTGCTTCCTTTTAGGAATCTGATTTTGCAATCCCTGGTTGTTATTGAGCAGTAATTAAACATGGCTCCCCATTCCAGCAGCTCCAGTTATATACTGGATGGAAAAATTACCCTATGTCTCTATTTTCTCTAAACTGTAAGCAGTAACATCTAATTTAGGGGGTTTTGTGGGAATAAAGGGGATAAGCAAATCTAAAGAGCCTAGCAAAGTGGCTGGCACATACAAGGTACCCACTCAATCTTCATTCCTTTTTTCCTTTCTTTCTTTCTTTCTTTTTTTTTTTTTTTTTTTTTTGAGATGGAATCTCCCTCTATTGCCCAGGCTGGAGTACAGCGGCCAGATCTCTGCCCACTGCAAACTCCGCCTCACAGGTTCAAGTGATTCTCTTGTCTCAGCCTCCCAAGTAGCTGGGATTACAGTCTTGTGCCACCAAGCCCAGTTAATTTTTGTGCTTTTAGTAGAGACAGGGTTTCACCATGTTGGCCAGGCTGGTCTCAAACTCCTGACCTCAAGTGATCCACCCACCTCAGCCTCCCAAAGTGTTGAGATTACAGGTGTGAGCCAGGGCACCCGGCCTTCATTCCTTCTTTCTATCTGTCTCTCTTGTTTCTCCCTCTTCCATTCATTTCTCTTCTGCGTATTTTCTTCCTTTTTCTGCCCTTTTTCTTTCTTCCAGTCTTTCTCCTCTCTTCTCTCCTGCCTCTGACTCAGGGGCTCACACCTCAGGGACCTCTGAGCTCAGCTCCTCCTCTCAGAAAGGGCAGTACTTCCTCCAAGATTAGAATCAGCTCCCGACCCATCCCTACCTTTAGCAGAATTTTACTGTAAGACTCATGCCACAGTGACAAGAGGAGAATGAGGGTGTCTCAGAATACCTTCGATTGGATGGCTTATAAACAACAGAAGTTTATTTTTTACAGCTCTGCAGGCTGGGAAGTCCAAGATCAAGGCGCTGGCCAGTTCTGTCTGGTGAGGGTCTGCTCTCTGGTTTAGAGATGGCACCTTCTCACTTTCCTCGCATAGTGGAATGGACAAGGAAGCTCTCTGGGCATCTTTCACAAGGGCGATAATCCCGTTCATGAGAATTCCACCTTCATGACCCAATCATCCGCTAAAGGCTGCACCTCTTAATAGCATCACCTTAGAGACTAGGGTTTTCAACATATCAATTGTGGAGCGACACGAACATTCAGACAATAGCAGAGGAGGCTTCCTTTTCTGAACTTGGAGCTTCTAGAATCAGGTTCACAACCATGGACAAAAGTTGCATCAGAAAATCAGAATTCCAAGTACCAAAAGTAGAGAACAAAAAGTGATTTGGAAAAAAAAAAAAAAAAGGCCAACAAGTGCACCCACTTACCTCCCATATCAAAGGAAGTTAGTTTAGTTACTTTACTCTTTTCTTCTTTTAGCTGAAATTGTTTGACATGGCCAATACTGAAATACAAATGGAAAAACACCAGGGTTTTTGTTTTTAAATGGCGATTTTCTTAATTCTGCACTCAATGCCAGTTGAATTGTTTCATTTATTTCTTCATTGTGCTGCTCTTTATGTAAAGTTAATGGTGTGAAATGCACTAAAGAAATATAACTTGGATTTCTGTTAATAGTTTCTGAAACAATCTAGAAGATGGTTGTAACCATTACTGAGATTCCTTTTAATTTTTTATTGTAATGGGTTATTTATTCTCTCTACATGGAATTTTGCTGGGTAATAGATTGTGTTAGTTTCATTCCATTTTGCAACTGTGAGGTGTTTTTTTTTTGTTTTGTTTTTTTGTTTTTTTTGGCAGAGTCTTGCTTTGTCTCCCAGGCTGGAGTGCAATGGCTCAATCTCGGCTCACTGCAACCTCTGCCTCCTGGGTTGAAGCAATTTTCCTGCCTCAGCCTCCCGAGTAGCTGGGATTACAAGTGCCTGCCACTGCGCCCAGCTGATTTTTGTATTTTTTAGTAGAGATGGAGTTTTGCCATGTTGGACAGGCTGGTCTCGAATTCCTGACCTCAGGTGATCCACCCGCCTTGGACTCCCAAAGTGCTGGGATTACAGGCGTGTGCCACCACACCCGGCCTGCAACTGTGAGATTTATGTGTGTTCACACTATTGGAGAACGATTTATGTCTCTGAAATTTCCCTTTTCTCATTTTAGATGCTTATATGTGTTCTTCTTAAAGAAAAGAAAGTTTACCCAAAGTGTTAGGTGCTAAGATGTCTTCCCTAAACTCCATCTGATTGGCCTTCAAACCACGAGCTAACTTTGATGTTTTAGGGGTTAGAGCCTCTGCTACCCAGGGCTGCAACCTTAGTATAAAACTCCTCAGAGTGTATAAGATGGTGAAAAGTGACTTTCCTGACAACTAGGCCATGGTGTTCCTTACTGAACATAAATAATGCTCACAGCTCAAACAAGATGGGGTAAGACCACTTGGCACCCAGGAGAAATGATTAACCATGGCCTTCTATTGGTTATCAAGCGACAGATGATTCTTTATGAAATGTACATCCAGCCCTGCTTTAACCTTCCTGCATCCTAGAGAAAATTATTCAGATACCCCAGCTTCTAGACAACGTCCAATCCAGCATGGCCCCTGTTTCATTAAGCCCTCCCTAGAGTAATCTGCTATGGGCTGAATGTTTGTGTCCCTTTGAAATTTATATGTTGAATCCTAGCCCCCAAGAAGGTAGCATTAGGAGGTGGGGCCTTTTGGAAAGTAATTGGGTCATGAGAGCAAATGCTCATGAATGAGATTAGTGCCTGATAAAAGAGGCCCACGGGAGCTCTGTTACCCTTCTACCACGTGAGGACACTGCCAGAAGGTGCTGGCTACAAGGAACGACCCTCACCAGACACCGAATCCATCAGTGCTTTAATCTTGGTCTTCCTGGCCTCTTTAGTACTGTGAGAAATACATTTCAGTGGTTTATAAGCTACCTAGGCTATATAGTATTTCGTTATAGCAGCCCAAACAGATTAAGACATCATCCAACATAAATCCAAATTCTGTAAGAAGGATTTTCAACCCCATTACCAAGAACCCCTACCAAGAACCCCCCAACTCCTCAGGGAGGGGTTCCTCCATTGCTGTAGCAAGTTAAATAAATCTCACTTTGGGCCAGACATGGTGGCTTACACCTGTACTCTCAGCACTTTAGGAGGCCAAAGCAGGAGGATTGCTTAAGCTCAGAAGTTCAAGACCAGCCTGAGCAACACAGCATTATAAGACCCCATCTCTACAGAGCATTTAACAAAAAATGGGGAAAGGATTCCCTAGTTAACAAATGGTTCTGGGAAAACTGGCTAGCCATAAGTAGAAAGCTGAAACTGGATCCCTTCCTTACACCTTATACAAATATTAATTCAAGATGGATTACAGACTTAAATGTTAGACCTAAAACCATAAAAACCCTAGAAGAAAACCTAGGTAATACCATTCAGGACATAGGCATGGGCAAGGACTTCATGTCTAAAACACCAAAAGCAATGGCAACAAAAGCCAAAATTGACAAATGAGATCTAATTAAACTAAAGAGCTTCTGCACAGCAAAAGAAACTACCATCAGAGTGAACAGGCAACCTACAGAATGGGAGAAAATTTTTGTAATCTACTCATCTGACAAAGGGCTAATATCCAGAACCTATAAAGAACTCAGTCAAATTTACGAGAAAAAAACAAACAACCCCATCAAAAAGTGGGCAAAGAATATGAACAGACACTTCTCAAAAGAAGACATTCATACAGCCAACAGAGACATGAAAACATGCTCATCATCACTCGCCATCAGAGAAATGCAAATCAAAACCAGAATGACATACCATCTCACACCAGTTAGAATGGCAATCATTAAAAAATCAGGAAACAACAGGTGCTGGAGAGGATGTGGAGAAACAGGAACACTTTTACACTGTTGGTGGGACTGTAAACTAGTTCAACCATTGTGGAAAACAGTGTGGCGATTCCTCAAGGATCTAGAACTAGAAATACCATTTGACCCAGCCATCCCATTACTGGGGATATACCCAAAGGATTATAAATCGTGCTGCTATAAAGACACATGCACACGTATGTTTAATGTGGCACTATTCACAATAGCAAAGACTTCGAATCAACCCAAATGTCCATCAGTGACAGACTGCATTAAGAAAATGTGGCATATATACACCATGGAATACTATGCAGCCATAAAAAAGAATGAGTTCGTGTCCTTTGTAGGGACATGGATGCAGCTGGAAACCATCATTCTCAGCAAACTATCGCAAGAACAGAAAACCAAATACCGCATGTTCTCACTCATAGGTGGGAATTGAACAATGACATCACTTGGACACAGGAAGGGGAGCATCACACACCGGGTCCTATTGTGGGGAGGTGGTGGGGGGAAGGATAGCATTAGGACATAACTAATGTAAATGACGAGTTAATGGGTGCAGCACACCAACATAGCACATGTATACATATGTAACAAACCTGCATGTTGTGCACATGTACCCTAGAACTTGCTCATCAGAACAAGCTTTGGAGATGGGAAGAAAAGATATAACATTTTACAGGTGGGGAAATGGAGACTGAAAAAGCATGAGTTATTTGTTTACAGTTACATCCTAGGAAAGTCAGAATAAGAAATCCAGCCTCTGGCCATTACTTTAATTCCCTTTCCATTATGCCACTCTGTTTCTCTTTTTCATAAGGAAATCAGTACTTACGGGCATCAGTGCTGTGTGTTTGTTTATTTTATTTGTGATTTACTAATTTATCTTACAATCATAAAAGCTACTTAATTTACCTAGTGTAGTGTCCACTCTCTCTTTGGACCCCATGCTACCAAGCCCAGGCTAGCTTTCTGGAAGAAGAGAGGCCACATGGAGGGGAGCCCAACTGTAACAGCTGAAGCTTTCCTAGACCAGCCTTTAGCCAGCTAACCTCCAAACATATGAGAGAGCCTAGCCAAGAAGTGCAGAGCTGCCTCTTCAAAATTGAATATGGAGGCATGAATGGCCCAGTCAAGACCACAAGTATATGCAGCTGACCTGGAGACATGTGAGCAATAATACGTTTTTATTACTTTAAGGTATTGAGTTTTGGGATGTGTTGTTATGCAGCAGTAGCTAACTGATACAATGCCTTATTTTAGGGGCCTGTGTCACAGATTTGACATAGACTAACCACCATAGTTTCTACCAATTGCTCAGTTGGTTTTAAAGGATTATAAATTTGGAATCTATGTATTAAAAACCCTCTAAATTGATTTTTAAAAGTTGCTAGACTGCTTGCCTGATTGACTGATGGACTGCGTAGCTTTGTATGGTGATAATATGGAGAAGTATTGGTTGCTAGGGCAGGGTGTGTGAATGGGCTATTATGAGACATAAAACTTTACCTGGCTGCTAAAATGTTAATTCATAGCAGTGAAATGTTTAAAAATACTTGGTCATTTTATTAAAACAATTTTTAATTTCTTCCTGGGTCATGAGTTTTAGTTCTCCTTATGAGGAATTGAAGGAATCCAAAAGGCCTGAAGAAATGGACCCAGAATATAGAGTATTTGTTACTGTCTTAAGCCATGCATTCTCAATCAATAAGGGCAATATTGCTTCCAAAAGAAGTAAAATTGGTTTTTGGTGTGTGTGTGCTGTTGTGGGTGGGGTGGGGGCGGGCAGGATTTTAGATGTCACAATGGTCTTTGGCCCACCAAAGGACCAGAGTAACATAAACAGATATATAAGATATCATCGTGTTAGGATTTTATCAATTGGGTGTAGAGTGGGAAGGAGATTAGTATAAAAACATCTAAAAAGTTTCTTTAAGGGGGGCACTAATAAAGAAAAGTTTGAGGAACACTGTTCTAAACAGAGGCTAACACCAAATTGTCATGGCTAATAACTTATTCATCATATCCCTCTCACATTATTTATTTTTATCTTAATTTATATCCTTTAAGGCTCCTGGTTTCTATTTTCCATTTTTCACTCAAAATAAAACCCATCTCTCTTCATTTCTGGAGTAACTTCCAGAGCAGAATTGTTACTAATATTGTCATCATCATCACCATCATTATTTACTCTTTGGAAGGTGCCACTAGCAAATACTCTCTCTGGATAAACATGTCCCATCTGCCACAGGTTCTCTATCCTTGTTGCCATGGCATCTCTTAAGTTACAAGTCCCTTAAACCTTGCTAGTTTAGCAGCAAGTGCTAAGAAAACAGTTTATCAGTGTACTTAGAGAAGAAGGTAAGAAGGCATTTTCATACTGTTGTCTGCTGGGCTTGGAGTCTCCCTTCCCTGATTTCATGTTGCCATATAAAGGGATTTCTACTAGAGTACCACTTCTGGTCTTTTTCCATTCCCTTACCCAGTCCTCTGAAGTACAAGAGAAAAGACTCAATCGATAGGTGAGTTCAGAAGAAGCTCAATTCGAAGCTGGTGTCAAGTTGCCCTGTGGTACCAGCTTTCTAGCAAAGATCATTCATTCTCATTCCTTTCATTACGTAAGTTTTTCAGGAACAGGCCCCCATGGGGCAACTGGTGTTTTCCCAAGGACCTGTAATTCATTCAGTTCCACTCAGGAAGTCATATTGGAGAGCAGATAGAAAGCACTTTCCTACATTTCGCATTTTTCAGACATAAAAGTTATACTTTGAATTCTGATTGATGTCTGCATCCATCTCCTTGTTGGTTCCAAATTTGGATGGGTTAAAAAATGGGTGCTAGACATTAACTTCCTTAAATTCCCACATGAATTTTCCTTAGAAAAAATTTTTCTAAAGTTGAAATAACCTTTTCCAGTTCAACCTCTATACATAGCCTCTCTATTAGACTATAGAATGGCTGGAATGCATAATTTATGCCACCTACATGGCTCACCCAATGTCCTGCAAAAAGTTAAATGCACAAATCCTTAGATTTTATTAAAGTTGCCACCAGTGAGTCAGGTGTGACAACCTTCTGCCTAATATCACTATCCTGTAGCGTTCATGACGTGAGAGTCAAGAACTCTTAAAGGACTCTTAAAATTCAGTATTATCTGCCCTTATCTGCAATGCAATTTCTTCATATGGTTATTCAACAAATATGCATGTGTTATTGGCAGCAAATCCATACAGGTCTGCAGCAACCTCAATTCTTGCCTCCTCAGAAGAAAGAATTTGACTGAGGAGGCATAAGGCAGAAGGAGAGACTGAGGCAAGTTTTAGACCAGGAGTGGTCTAAAGTTCAATTTAAAGTTTATTAAAAACCTTTAGAGCAGGAATGAAAGGAGGTAAGTACACTTGCAAGAGGGTCAAGAGAGTGACTTGAAAGATCAAGTCCATGGTTTGACCTTTTGATTTGAAGTTTTATATGTTGGCATGTTTCTGGGGTCCTGGGGTCCTTCTCCCCTGATTCTTCTGTGGGGCGGGCTGTGTACATGTGCAGTGGCCTGCTAGCGCTTGGGAGGGGGGCATGCGCAGTGTGTTTACTGGAGCTGTATGTATGCTCACTTGAGGTATTCTTTCCTTACCAGTCAAATATTCCTAGAAGGTTATATACCAGTTAAACTCTGCCACTTGGCCTCTTAATGCACATACGTAAGCCCATTTGCCCAGCTCCTGAGATCTTCCTGGGAAGCTGCTGATCGATCACCAGTTTCAGGTGTTTCTGTTTATTGAGAAACTGCCTTTCCCTGGTGCTGGCTATGACCAATTATTACTTTAGAGAGACAGTTAACAACTGCCTGACCATCACCCAATGGTCGCCTAACATTCCCTGTGTGTGTGTGTGTGTGTGTGTGTTTGTGTGTGTGTTCATGAGCACGGGGGGCCCTTTCCTGCTCTGCTCATGTCTGACTAGCTACTTACTGTAACACATGCAGCACACATAAATACTCTGCTTTTACTTGCTATTCTAGACTCTCCTGTGGCAATGGAAGTCCATAAGACACATTTGTAAATTATGAAACCTAAATAGGCCTCTGCTGTGCAACTTCCAGGAAAACTTTTGCTTTCATGGAAAAACGGGTAAACCTGGCTGGTGTTTCCATTTCCTGACTTGATTGTAAGCATGGTACCCGGAAGCACAGTAGCCATCTTGCGCCTATGAGGTTATTAATAGTAATAAAGATGAAATAAAATCAGTCATGACCTCAGGATGTAGAAGCAGAAAGGCAGAAAGGGCTAGAATTCCTATTTACAATTTAAACTGTATGAATCACAGCCACCAACTGCCTACCTCCAGATTCCTTTTTACTTTGAGCAGGCAGAGAAATAAACCTTTCTTTGTTAAGTCTGTGTTAGTCAGGTTTTTGTCACTTGTAGTCAAAAGTTTTTCTAATAGAAAACATGCAACAATGGGTAAGATATTGATTCTACTCTGAAGTTACCCAGCGTCTACAGTCACCTCAATATAGGTGACAGCATTATGATAAAAGTAAATACAGGAAGAATGAATATGGAAAACAGACCAATAACTTAGTCTAGACTGGGCCTTTTGCAAGAGTTAAATTCAAGATAAAATCTGGAAGTAAGAAGGAGTAAATTAGAGCTGGGTGCAGTGGCTCATGCCTGTAATTTTGGGAGGCCAAAGCAAGAGGATTACTCGAGGCCAGGAGTTTGAGACCAGCCTCGGCAACATAGCAAGATCCAGTCTCTACAAAAAAATTAAAAAGTTAGCTGGGTGTGGTGGCATGGCCCTGTAGTTTTAGCTACTAGGAACGCTGAGGCAGGAGGATCCCTTGAGGCCAGGAATTTGAGGTTGCAGTGAGCTATAATAATCATGCTACTGCCCTCCAGCCTGAGTGATAGATCAGGACCTTGTATTTTATTTATTTATTTATTTATTTAATACAGAATCTTGCTCTGTCACTCAGACTGGTGTGCAGTTCATTGCAACCTCCGCCTCCCAGGTTTAAGTGATTCTCCTGCCTCAGCTCCCGAGCAGCTGGGATTACAGGCACCCACCACCACGTCCGGCTAATTTTTGTATTTTTAGTAGAGATGGGGTTTCACCACGTTGGCCTGGCTGGTCTAGAACTCCTGAACTGAAATAATCTGTCTGCCTCAGCCTCCCAAAGTCCTGGGATTACAGGCGTGAGTGACCATGCCCAGCCGACCCTGTCTTTTAAAATAATAAAAATTTAAAACATTGTAAAAGAAGGAATAGGTTAGGTAAAGGGTTAAGGAAACTAGATAGAGGCCCAGCTAGAAAAGATAGCAATAAGAAAATAGAGTTAGAAGAGGGGAGGGGAGTAAAGCCAAATGAGGATGGAGAGATGAGACATAACCAAGGACCAGAGATGAGTCAAATCAAACCTACCCCCTAGTGAAAATATCATCCTGCTTATCATACCTTGAGTGGCAGAAGGATATTGGAACCACCATACATTATGAGTAAAGGATTATGTTTAATTATTATTTCTACTGGTTTCCTTTCTATTAAGAAATACATCTCCTTATACATACTGAAAAATTTTTGTGATGATTTAATATACAAATCTCATAAGCTTTCTGTAATCCCTGCTGGGGATAATCCAGAAACAAAGCTGTCTCAGATGCTTAACAATGAATACTCTATTCCGTCTTCTCCTGTAAAAGCATATTTTGGACTCAAATCTGTGTTATATCTTCTTTGAAGCTCTCCAGAGTCTTTAGGCTTTTATGATCCAGTTCTCCTTTTGCCTTTAGTGATGGCTGAGTGAATCAGAAGACTCATGGAATCTACTGGTTATTGGGTATTCTTGCCTGAAAGGAGGGAATGTGGAGGCTCAGAGTTGCCTCGTGGGCTGAACCAAGCAATCCTAAAGAGAGGGGTGTTTGGAATGACCTTGGCTTGATGATTCTCCTTTCAGCTCCTTTTACCATTTCATTGACAGCAAGCATTAACTTCCACCTGCCCATGATTGCTTAATGAACATCCCCCAAATTTAGTGGCTTAAAACAACTACTATTTATTTAGCTCATAATATGGTGGTTCAGTTCTTGGTTCATGTTTGGCTTATCTTGGTTGGGCTTGCTTATACATTTGTTGTCAGCAAGTAAGTTGGAGCTGTCTGCATTTGTGATGTTTGGGGTTGTGACAGATGGGCTAACTGGGGTTTTTTCTGTATGGTCTCTCAACCTCCAAGCTTTTCATATACTAGTTTCAGGCTCCAAAAGCAATAAATGAGCAAGCTCCAATGTGTAAGTACCTTCCAAGTGTTTTAGTCAATTTAGTGTTGCTATAAAGAAATATCCGAGGCTGGGTAATTTATTTTAAAAAGAGGTTTATTTGACTCAGAGTTCTGCATGCTATACAAGGAGCATGGCACCAGCATTTGCTTCTGGTGAGGGCCTCAGGAAGCTTCCGCTCATGGTGGAAGGCAAAGCAGAGCCAGCATGTGTGAAAATCACATGGCAAGAGAGGAAGCCAGAGAGAGAGGAGGTACCAAGCTCTTTTTCACAATCAACTTGGGAACTAATAGAGTGAGAACTCATCCTCTCCCCCAGGGAGGGCATTAATCTATTCATGAGGAATCTGCTCCCATGACCCAAATACTTCCCATTAGGCTCCACTCAAATTTCAGCATGAGATTTGGAGGGGGCAAACATCCAACTTACAGCACCATGTTTCTGCTTATATTATGTTTGCTACTGTCCCATTGGCTAAAGCAAGTCATTTGGCGAACATTACCTTCAAGAGAGTGGAGAAACAGGTTTCTCTTAATAGGAGAAATGCCAAAGGCACCTTGCTGAGAGTATGGATGCTAGAAGGGGCATAACATGTGGTCACTTTTGGCAATCAGCCAACCATAGTGGCCTGTTGAAATCAACTGTGGATAATGCTTGAGGCTTAGGCAGCACACCACACCAATTGCATCAGAATTCCTGAATGTTGGAGTTGGTGAATTTATTTTTTATTTATTTATTTTTGCTAATTGTCTAGAGTGCTTCCTCTAGCCTGGGGCACCAGTTTATTGAGTTAGGCCCTTTGAGAAACTTAGTTTACAGTTGGTAAATTTTTCCATAGTTCAGGACTTCTTGATATGCCAACATGATTTTGGTCTAGCTGACTTGTCAGGTCAGTTCTGATAAAACAGTCAAGACTTGTTGGTCTCTGTAGACCAGGTTTCTTCAACCTTTAGTGTGCATCAGAATTTCCTGGAGGTCTTTTAAAAACAGACTGCTGGACCCCATCTTCAGAGATTCTGATTGAGTAGCTCTGGGGTAAAGCCCAAGAATATGCATTTCTGACAAGCACTCAGGTGATGCAGCTTCTGCTGACTGGGGATGATATTTTGAGAAAGTACTCATGCATATACTGCCTCGATTAAGTATGATGCATAACCAGCTTAGTCTCATTGCCCTGTAGAAGTGCTGTGGCTAAAGTGACCTTTGCAGTAGTTTTCAAAACCTTTAATGCCAGGGCATTAAGTATTTCTAAGGAGTAAGTAATCACTACTACAGGGGAAGGAGCCTCCTCTGGGACCAGAGATGGTTCCAATTGCCTGAGACCATTACAAACCTCAATAGGACTCCCACTTGGCTAACCATTCCATGCTTTGCCTTCCCTTACAACTTCTATTAAATTATCAGAAAAGATGAGGATTTGAAGTAGCTGCAGCAAAGAAGCCTGAAGTCTTCAGTCTCCAACAATAAAAGTCAGAGCTATTACAGTGAACTTAGTCATCCAGTTAACAATACCATCCAGAACGCACGAAATAGTTCAGATGTATCCCTGGGGAGTCTATGAACCTGACCTTCCACAATTTGGGAGCTAGTAAGAATAGCGACAAACCACTTGCTCTTTTTGAGAAAAGAGCAAATGCTTTTTAAGTGCAATATTTGCAGCTCATGCCTTGATCATAATGAACAAAAAACTCTGGTTTATCCTGATAATTGCAATGGAGAATGAAGGGGCTCTTATCAGTACTGGCCAGAAAATTATTTTATATTCTTTAATGTAATCAGGAATCTATTTATAAAATATGTACTCCATCTAAGTATTCCCACTTATTAGGTAACAGGACTTCAATAGTCTGCTAGACCAGCAGCTCACTCTCTATGGGAACTTCCAAAGGAGATAAGGATGGCTTTATGTAACATGTGTGCCATTGGCTGATACTCTGATTTTCTGTTCAAAGTGACATTGCCAGCTTTGCCAGAGCTTGCTACCTTAACCCTAACCCCAATTAATTTAATCGGTGCTCAGCTTGAGCTACTGAGATGATGCTGATCTGCCCTTGACCTCTAATTATTTCTTCTCCTTGAGGGCTTCTGTCTTTCCTTATTTCATGTGCCCCTGAATCTTCAATGTTTGTGTCCCAGTTAAGAACAACTTTATCCCTCTAAACTTCATATCTTTTGAAAATAAGTTCCTGTAGCAGAGATGTTTGGGCCTCAATTAATATAGCTATTTCTGTTTTATCATATAACCCTTTCCTTCCATGTGCATATAGGAATGACCTGGGGACATTGGTTCAAGTACACATTAATGTGATAATAATAATTATGATATCACAATAATAAAAGTAACTATTATTAGGGAACACTGTAATGAATTCTTACTGGTTATCATGTTTTATAATGAATTAATTTGTTTAGTCTGATAGTAAGAAATTATGTTGCCCATTTTATGGATGAGGAAACAAGCACAGAGAAATGCCAAGTTTTCCAAATTTCCGTCTCACAGAATCTGCAGGCATAACCACTAAACTCAGACCCATTGCCATTTTCAATATGCAGGCTCTGTTGAGTGTAGGCTATGGTCTCAGATTCTTCCTCAATTCAGGAAACCTTTATCTCAAGATCCCTGGTTGGTATCATGATGGAATGGTGGTATAATTTATGGACAGCTGCCAAGAAGCTCAATTAAAAGATGAAACATTTCTTTAAAGCCAAAGGATATGGAAATCCATGAAGATAGTGACGCAAGGCAGGAGAGCCCTTCAGTGTGCTCCTAACCTGAAGTGCAGACTTCTAAAATCCCCAAGTAGCCACCGGGACAATCAGCTGCTACACTGATCCCCAAAAAGAGAGGGTTCTAGCAGCACTGAGAAGTCTACCTTTCCTCTTCCACAAAGCATTTTAATACACTCCTGCATTCCACACTTCGCCATCCCACCTGTCTTTTCGGGAGACTATTTATCAGGTATAGTACCTGGAACAAAATAACATCAGCTCATTTTGAGGTATTTAAGGTTATTAGCCTGAAATGATTAAAGATCAAGTTCCCAGGCATAGGATCCCTCAGCATGGCCAGGTTTAGCCCAATTTAGGTCAATTTCTGCAGTACTGTTGCCCTCCCCACCAATGGTCTCCCTTCTTCCCCTCTAAAAGACTCTCAAATATTTGCATATGTCTCATTTATGAAGTTTTAGTCTGGAATTATTTTCTTCCTGGTCATCCTGAGTCATATACATATTAGGGGATGTGGCTAGACGCAGGATAGTCATGGGGGTAGAGTGGAGGGTGAGGGGAAGTATACTGTTTACTTCTTATTGTCACACCTAAGCTTCTGCTCTGACATGGCCACAAACCTCGTGGTATTTTGCTTAAGAGAATATCAGTTCAAATTAGCCAGGCATGGTGGCTGGTGCCTATCATCCTCGCTGCTCAGGAGGCTGAAATGGGAGAATTGCTTGAGGTCAGGAGTTCAAGACTAGTCTGGGCAACATAGTGAGATCCTATCTCTACAAAAACAATTTTATTTAAATCAGCTGGGTGTGGAGGATTGCTTGAGCCCCAGGCTTCGAGGATGCAGTGAACTATGATCATGCCACTACACTCCAGCCTGGGTGACAGAGAACTTGTCTTAAAAAAAGAAGAAACAAATCATCAAAAAAAAAAAAAAACAGAAAGAAAGAAAATGTCAGTCCAATAAGCCAATGGAGTGTGGGTAACCCAGGAATCTCAGGAATTAGGCCAAACAATTAATAATGTTAACATTATTTACTACACACACTCACCGGGTAAATGACTATTTGTGTGGAATGAAGAGATGGATGACCACTTGTAAGGGGGCCTTGGGTCAATGGGAGCCCCAGTAACATGTTTATCTCAAGCCAGTCAACTTGGAGCTATTTTAATATTTGAGTTTCATAGAAACTACACTGCATAGAACAAAAACATTGAGATTGAAAAAATTGTTTCAAATGGGCTTTCTAGCTTCAAATTTACTCAATTTCTCAAAAGAAAAAAACAAATTAAATATAATTCGCAAGATCTGACTTTACCACTCTTTTCTTTCTAAAATTGCTGATTCCATATTTCTTTTGTTTGTGTAAAGGCAAACTCAGACGTGACCAATTTGAATATTTGATTGACAAAATTGGTAGTATTTTAAAATAAGTTTAGCCTGACAATCTTTGTTATCTAGAGACTTCATTTATATTTATTTATTTATTTGTTATCTAGAGACTTCATTTATATTTATTTTGATTACTGGTATATCTCAATCAACTTCTGCCATGTTAGTTCTCACTTTCTATTTGACCTATTTTAAAAGACCTTTTTTTTGTTTTCTTTTCTTACTTTGCTTTTAACGAATTTTCACCTCATTCTAACTTTTTCTCCCTACTATTAGTGTCTATTCTTTAGAAAATCCCATTTTTTCAGCAAATATCCTGGAAATATTAATATCACTACTTAATTGAAGAGTTCAAAATGAGTATCAATGTGTTTATCTGCTCCTGCACAATAATAAAGTATTTGAAACTACTTTAAGTTGAATCATTCCCCAAGTTATGTGTTTTGTTGCTCTATCTTGAATTTTGCACTTTTCTATTGTTTACACTGTGAATATTTGCTTGGCCCTTTGTATATTTTATCCATTTTTCTTGCTCAAAATCCCTTCTTGCATCTCATATCTATGTTTCTGGAATCACTTTTTTGCCCAGACCAATATCCTGAGTTTCTCCAATGTTGTCTTGTAATAGTGTCATAGTTTCAGGTCTTAGATTTAAGTCTTTAATCTATTTCGATTTTATTTTTGTATATGGTGAGAGATAGGGGTCTAGATTCATTCTTCTGCATATGAATATCCAGTTTTCTTAGCACCCTTTATTGAAGAGACTGTCTTTTCCCCAGCGTATATGTTCTTGGTACCTTTGTTGAAAATGAGTCTACTGTGGGTGTGTGGATTTTTTTCTAGGTTCTGTATTATGTTCCATTGTTCTATGTGTCTGTTTGTATGCCAGTATCATGCTGTTTTGGTTACTATAACTCTGTAGTACAATTTAAAGACAGGTAATGTGATTTTTCCAGTTTTATTTTTTTGTTCAGGATAGCTTTGGCTATCCTGGGTCTTTTGTGGTTCCATATACATTTTAGAATTATATTTTCTGTTTCTGTGAAGAATATCATTGGTATTTTGACAGATCATTGAATCTGTAGATTGCTTTGGGTGGTATGGACATATTAACTACACTGATTCTTCTAATCCGTGAACACAGAATATCTTTCCATTTTACAAATTTTAATTTAATTTAATTTGTGCTATTATAAATGAGATTACTTTCTTGATTTCTTTTTCAGATTGTTCACTGTTGGCATATAGAAATGCTACTGATTTTGGATGTTGATTTTTGATCCTGCAACTTTACTGAATTTGTTTTTCAATTCTCATCGCTTTTTGGTGGAGTCTTTAGGTTTTTCCAAATATAAGATCATATCATCTGCAAACAAAGATAATTGGGTTCTTCCTTTCCAATGTGAATGTCCTTTACTTCTTTCTCTTGTCTGATTGCTGTAGCTAGGACTTCCTGTAGTATGCTGAATAATAGTGGGGAAAGTGGGCCTTCTTGTTGCCTAAACACATTCCTTAGATGATCTTTTAGAATAAAATTGTTGCCAATAAACTGATTCACTATTTTTTCTCTCTCACAAAGTATGACATAAGCGTGCATAGAATATATATGTGTATAAAATTAATAAGGTTATTTCAGTTTTACTATATGGCTCTCTCCTATATTATTTAAACAAACACCACCCAGTTTATGCTTCCTCAGTTTTTATTTGTCTGAAAATATCTATATTTAACATTTGCTCTCAAAAGATATTTTTACTGAGTATAGAATTCAGGGTTGAAAAATATAGACATACCCTCATTTTATTTCACTTCATTTTATTGAGCTCTGCAGATATTGAGTTTTTTTTACAAATTATAGATTTGTGGCAACCCTAGTCAAGCAAACGCATCAGTGCTATTGTTCCAACAGCATGTGATCACTTCATATCTCTGTGTCATATTCGGTAATCCTCGCAATATTTCAAATTTTAAAATTATTACATTGTTATGGTTATCTGTGATCAACAATCTTTGATGTTACCATTGGAATCATTTGGGGGCACCAAGAACCATGCCTATAAAAGACAGTGAAGTTAATTGAGAAATGTGTATATTCTAACTGCTCCACAGACCGGCCATTCCCTCATCTCGCTCCCTGTCCCCAGGGTCTCTCTATTCCCCAAGGCACAACAATATTGAAAATAGACCAGTTAATGATCCTACAATGGCCTCTAAGTGTTCAACTGAAAAGAAGAGCTGCACATCTCTTACATTAAACCAAAAGCTAGAAATGATTAGACTTAGTGAGAAATGTATGTTGAAAGCAAAGATAGACCTAAAAGTAGGCCTCTTGCACCAAACAGCCAAATTGTAAGGGTAAAGGAAAAGTTATTGAAGGAAATTAAAACTGCTAATCCAGTGAACACACAAATGATAAGAAAGCAAAAGAGCATTATTGCTGATGTGGAGAAAGTTTGAGTGGTCTGGATAGAAGACCAAACCAGCTACAACATTCCCTTGAGCCAAAGCTTAGTCCAGAGCAAGGCTCTGATTTTTTTCAGTTCTAGGAAGATCAAAAGAGGTGATGAAGCTACGGAAGAAAAGTTTGAAACTGGCAGAGGTTGGTTCCTGAGGTTTAAGGAAAGAAACCATCTCCATAACACAAAAGTGCGAGGTGAAGCAGCAAATGCTGATGGTGAGGGAGGCTGCTGCAAGTTATCCATAAGAATTTTTGTTTTGTTTTCTTTTCTTTTCTCTTTTCTTTTTTCTTTTCTTCTTTTCCTTCCTTTCTCCTTCCTTCCTTCCTTCCTTCTCTCTCCCTTTCCTTTCCTTTCCTTTCCTTTCCTTTCCTTTCCTTTCCTTTCTTTTTAGAGATAGGGTCTTGCTCAGTCACCCAGGCTGGAGTGTACAATCATAGCTCACTGTAGCCTTGAACCCCTGGGGTCAAGGAATCCTCCCACCCCAGCCTCCCTGGTAGCTAGGACTACCGGTGCACCTTTGCACCCAGCTGATTTCAAACAAAAAAAATGTTTTGTAGAGATGAGGCCTTGCTACATTGCCCAAGCTGTTCTTAAGCAATCCTCCTGCTTCAGCCTCCCAAAGTGCTGATACTACAGGTATGAGCCACTATGTCGGGCCGACAGGTTTTCAATGTAGACAAAACATCCTTGTATTGGATGAAAGCCATCTAGGACTTTCATAGCTAGACAGAAGTCAAGGCCTGAGTTCAGAGATTCAAAGGACAGGCTGACTCTTTTGTTGGGAGTGAATGCAACTGGCAACTTTAAGTTGAAGCCAATGCTAATTGACCATTCTGAAAATCGTAGGGCCCCTAAGAGTTAGGCTTAATATACTCTGCCTGTGCTCTGTGAACTAAAAAATACAAAGCCTGGATGATGGCAAATCTGTTTTCAGTGTGGTTTACTAAATATTTTAAGTCCACTGTTGAGAATTACTGCTCAGAAAAAAGGATTTCTTTCACAATGCATCTAGTCACCCAAGAGCTCTGATGGACATGTATAAAGAGAGTAATGTTGTTTTCATGCCTGTTAACACAGTATGCATTTTGTAGCCCATGGATCAAGGAGTCATTTCGACACTCATGTCTTGTTATTTAAGAAATACATTTCATAAGGCTACAGCTGTTATAAATAATGATACTTCTGATGGATATGGGCAAAGTAAATTGAAAACCTTCTGGAAAGAATTTACTATTCTGGATGCCATTAAGAACAGTCACGATTCACAGAAGAAGGAGAAAATATCGACATTAACAAGAGTTTGGAAGGAGTTACTTTCAACCCTCATGTATGACTTTGAAGGATTCAAGATTTTAGAGGATGAAGTCACTGCAGATGTCGTAGAAATAGCAAGAGAACTAGAATTAGAAGTGGATCCTGAAGACGTGACCGAATTGCTGCAATCTCATGAGAAAAGGTGAACGGATGAGGAGTTGCCTCTTCTGGATGAGCAAAGAAAGTGGTTTCTGAAGATGGAGTCTGCTCCTGGAGAAGATGCTGTGAACGTTGTTGAAATCACACTAAAAGATTTAGAATATTTCATAAAGTTGGTTGATAAAGCATGGCAGGTTTGAGAAGATTGACTCCAATTTCCAAAGAAGTTCTGCTGCGGGTAAAATGCTATCAAACAGCATCAAATGCTACAGAGATATCTTTCATGAAAGAAAGAGTCCATCAATGTGGCAAACTTCATTGTTGTCTTATTTTTTTTCAATTGCCATAGCCACTCCAACCTTCAGCAACCACCACCCTGATCAGTTTGCAGCCATCAACACTTAAGTGAGAACTTCCACTAGCAAAAAGATTACAACTTGCTAAAGGCTTAGATGATCGCTAGCAATTTTTAGCAATCAAGCATTTTTTAAATTAAGGTATGTACATATTTTTAGACATAATGCTATTACATACTTAATAGACTATAAAATAGCATAGTCTATTAAGCATATAACTCAGAATAAGTTTTCTATACACTGAGAAACCAAAAAATTTGTTTGACTTGCTTTACTGAAGTGGTCTGGAAGTTGACATGCAATATATCTGAGGTGTGTATTTTCTCTTTGAAGACATCATTCTACTTGTTTCTCTCTTCCATTGTTTTTAGAAGAAATAAGCTATCACTCTAAATTTTACTACTTTGTATGTAATATATCTTTTCTCCCTGACTGCTTTTAAGACCTTCTGTTTTTTGGTTACTAAAATATGTTTAGGTGCAGTTTTCTCTTTATTTATGCTGCTAACATTTTATTGTACTTTATGAAATTTGCCCAATTCTGGAAAATGATAGCAATTATCTCCCATATATTGCCACTCCCCCATTCATTTGGTTTTCTCCTTCTGATACTGAATAGATATATGCTAGAACTTTTCACTCTACCATCCACGTCTGTTAACTTCTCTCTTGTAATTTCCATTGTTTGCTCTATAGGTTGCACTCTTTTGATACTTTCTTGGTATCTATCTTATCCTTCAGCAGTGTCTAATCTACTATTTAATCCACTTGATTTCTCACTTAGCTGTTATATTTTTCACCTTTAAAACATCTGTGTGATTGTTTTTCAAATCTGCTTGATAAATATTAATAGTCCCTTGTTTCTTTGTCATTATTTCAGTATCCTTTGAGCTTAAAGTCAAAACAACTAAACAAACTTATTTCCCGTTCCACATCTGTTAAGTTAAACACCTGCTCTTTGAATAGGTCTTATTCTGGTGACCTGTCTCTTCATTTGTCCTTTGCCCACCCATTAAAACCAAAGATCTCAGATTCTGCTCATTTCCACTAAATTAAAAACACCTTTGTCTATGGTAAAGCTCTACCTGGTTAACCTTACACTTTGGCAGAACAGAGAGAAAGTTTGGAAAGTCTCTTCAGGTAGACCTTGCCAAGTGTCTCTGCCAATTGCAGACAGAAAGCTGCAAAGTGAAAAAGCAGGTAAGAGGGCGAGCTGTGCCTGAGTTTATGTGGTTAAAGAGAGAATATATTGATGAGGTGTCTGCTTTTGAGATGCAGCAACTTAGCCCGCTAGTGAAACAGGGCCCAATAAAGATCACCATTTCCCCAGTTGGATCAATCAATCTTCCTCCTTTTTGTGGGGGAGAGGGAGCAAATGAGTAGAGGTGGGTGGGGAGCAGTGAAGTATTGGCAGAAGTCTCCTGAAAGCAGCCTATAGACACTTTTGGTTTCCCACATCACAATCTCTTGGCTCACCTGATTTCAGCTGCAGCTGCTGTGGATCGTTTGTGTGAGCTCAGCTCCATTGCTGGCAGCATTGCATCTGAAGAAAGTTCTATTTTTCAGCTCTCTGCCTTGGAGATTTATCTAGAGCCTTGGGAAGCCATTCAGCCTTCCAGCAAGATGGCGATGTTCAACCAATGTGGAGAGAAGCTGGTGGATATTATGGCTGCGTCTTTGGGTAACTTCCATTGACAGTACCTTTGGTTTTTTCTCCGGGGCTGCTAACATTCCCTAAAGACTATCTGCTTCTCTTATGCCATCTGGTAGCTGAAGTGGGAAGAAGGAAAATTTCTCCATATTTTATGTAATTTCCTGTTCTCAACTGGGGAATCAGTCACAGTGATTCCAAAAATCTTTCATGTCCTAAACAATGTTCCCTAAAACGACATGGCCTTAACAAGCAACTGTTGGATATTCTGTAGGTGGAAGTTACAGTGTTAATCTGTGTTTCTGTGCATAACACCAAGATGTGGGCCCTGACTTTGCATTATTGACTGTGTCTTTTGACGGGAAAAATGCATCACATTTATTATAAACATGAAAATGATAGTTTAAATTTAAACATAGATATATGTGAAAACATCTTGATAACATTGTTCTAACATCAGAATTGGCTATCAATTGTACTGACATTTAAAATACTTTTTTTTATTTTGAAAAATTCAATGTGCTAAGAATAGCACAATGAATGCTCTTACATCATTCACCTAGATTCACCAATTGTTCTTTTTGGCCCATTTTCTTCACCTCTCTGTCTCTCTCTGTATTTCCCCTTATCTGTGTCTGTCCTTCACATGTGTATATATATATATATGTGTGTGTATACATATACACACAGACATGTGCACATGTATTTGCTGAATCATTTGAGAGTAAGCCATGACGTCACCTTTTGCATTCATCTACACAGACAAATGTATATTTTTAAATATAACTACAGTACAATGATCAAAATCAGGAAATTTAACATGGATGCAATGGTCTTACCCAGAATACATACCCAAATTTTGCTAATTTCTTCAATAATGTCTTGCATAGCAATATTCTTCCCCATCCAGTATCCACTATAGGAGTAGGTGTTTTATTTAATTAAAAACAATTTTGCCAGGTGCAGCGGCTCACACCTGTAATCCCAGCACTTTGGGAGGCCCAGGTGGGTGAATCACTTGAGGTTAGGAGTTTGAGACCAGCCTGGCCAACATGGTGAAACCCTGTTTCTACTAAAAATACAAAAATTAGCCAGGTATGGTGGTGCATGTTTGTAATCCTAGCTACTTGAGAGGCTGAGGTGGGAAGATTGCTTGAACCCAGGAGGCGGAAATTGCAATGAACTGAGATTGTGCCACTGTGCTCCAGCCTGGGTGACAGAGCAAGACTGTGTCTCAAAAAAAAAAAAAAAAAATTTTTTTCTTGTCTCACTCCCACCTTCATCCCAGTTCCAAGGTCCCTTGTTTAATTTTTAATCCTTTTAGTCTGCTTTAATCTGGAAAATTTCATCAACCTGTCCTTTTTTGGTCTTTCATGACATTGATATTTTTGAAGAATACAGGCCAAGTGTTTATATAATCTGACACTTGTAAAAAGAAGTTTTAAAATAGCAAAACTGAGAATGAGTATACTGTTGGCCCTCTGTATTTATGGGTTCTGTATCCTCAGATTCAACCAACTGTGGATGGAAAATGTTTGGGAGAAAAAATTCAATTGAAATAAGACAAATTCAAAAAAATATAGTTTAATAACTATTTATATAGCATTTACATTGTATTAGATATTATAAGTAATCTAGAGATGATTTAAAGTATATGGGAGGATGTGCGTAGGCTATATGCAAATTCTATGCCATTTTATATAAGGGACTTGAGCATTTGAGAATTTTGGTACCAATCCCTTGTGGATGCCAAGAGATGACTGTACTTCATATCTATAGACATGATTGTAGTTTCTTTAGATTGTGTCAGTTTGTGGCTTGAATTTTACAAACATCCCTTTGTCTTCAAAGTACTCTGTGCTTCATGTATATGTGTGTGTGTGTGTGTGTGTGTGTGTGTGTGTGTGTGTATATATTTAAATTAAGAGGAAATAATTGAATTTAGGGCTTTGAGACACTCCCTGATATAATTAGGGTCAATCATGCAATTAGGAATCAATTGTCTATTTTGAAATGCAGACCACATAGATTTTAACACTTTGGCAGATTAATTAATTCAACAACCTATGTTAAGAAAACACACCTAAAAACAAAACATATGGCAACATATAAAATTAAAATTGTATCAAGAAAGTGATTTTTGAATACTAAAATTAAAAAAATTTGATTGCATATTTAGAGAATAAGATTGGTGATTCTATACAGTCTGCACGAACAAAAATATATGGTAACCTACTTTTTATGTGATTTCCCCTTAGAACTAAAATCCCAGTTATAATGAAGAAAAAGGATATTACTCATTAAAAAAAAAATGTTCCAATATCCAAAGCACAGAAGGTAAGCTACGTTTATATATAGCAGTGCAGTTCCCTGAGCTTTGCCATTGAGCATATTCCAGTTGAACCAAAGCTCAAATGTTGTAATGTCATTGAGGAACAATCTACAGAAGTTTCCCCTTAAGAATTTGGATTTTCAGAACAAAATGAAAGACAAACATGAGACCAAAATGGATAAGCAAGACAAAGAGCTGTCAGAGGTGCTTAATCTCTGGACTCCTACAAGTTAATAGACCCGGAACCAGGAATTACTGCTATTGAGGACAACAGATAAGTTATATTTATTCCATAAGACTTGAAGTGTGGAATTTCCTTATTTGTTCTGTAATTGTTGTGTGTAAGTCTAGTATGATGGGATTAGAGAGACTTAAGCATGCATTCATTCCTGCCTTTGAATGTTATTGAGCTCCAAATTGTTTCCCATGTACTTTTTCAGACACAGGTGATATATGAACATTCAAAAATATTTCTACCTTACTCCTCAGCCTGTTATACTATCTTAATTACATTATAATAAGTGCATTATAATTATGGCTAATTTCACAAAGTTTCTGCTTTGTTTTAAAACTGTATTGCTTTCTCAAGGCTCTACATTGAATGCCTCAGTATTTGTTGCAATTGTTGGTACTAACGTCAGGAACTGAATTATCAAAGTGTCTGCCTGATTCAGAGAAACAGAAACCCTCTCGATAATCAGTGCAGCGTTCCAGATCAAAGGAGGGATAGAAACTGCTGTTCACAGTTGTTGCTCAGGGAACACTATTATTCATTTTGAACTGAAACTACGGGAAGATACTGTGTAACATATGTTCGTAGAATGTGTAATTTAACATGAGATAGTATTATCAAAAGGGAAATGATAGAGTTCCAATTAGCTCCAGGTATTATTATTAATCTTTTTGACCCTTTCTTATACTGCTGAGTTGACTTTCTAACAGGAAGATAACATTGGTCATTTTTTTATTTAAATGAAAAGTAGTGAAACAATTCACAACAATTTAACATTTTTAATGTGTGACACTTAATTACGGAGCTAGTGCAAGTATGAAAGTGACTCTGTGATCACATACGTGAATAATTCACCCAATTACCTCATTCTTGTTCTTCCCTGTATTAGTCTAATAGAACTGTAGAAACTGAAATATGATTTTTTATTCAGTGTAAATTAGTATCTTCGAGTGAACTAAAAATACAAGTTGTCTATAATATATTTTTGGTTTGTCTGTTTGAATGGAAGGATAAAGACAAGGGAGGAACTGAAATCACCTTTTTCTTGAGAGGTCAGAGATGAAACTCAGACACATTGAAGGGCTTCAGATATATCACAAAGATAACATCAGTAACATAAAGTCCACAGCCTCTCTTCATTTCCCATTAAATGTTCTTCTTGTTTTACTTTTTAGTCTCTCTCTCTTTTTTTTTTTTTTTTCTGTGATAGCAGCAGCATATACCTCAGAATACACTTTTCCACGATATTTGAGAACTGAAGTTTTAGGAAAGTGTTCAGTGAAGTAAAACCCAAAAGAAGTCTTTACTGGAAAGAGTGTCTGATTTCTGAATTAGTAGTAGGAAAAGGAGTTGGAGGATGGAGGGAATATTTAAAAGATGTTTTTAAATGTTTTGAGTTTGCGATCACTTCAGCAAGTTAAAATACTTTCTTCCTTGCTAATTCTTTTAATTTACTTTTCTTATTAACTTTTCCTGTTTTCCCTTCCTGCCACATGCCACATGATATTATGTTGACTCTATCAGCAAGATTACACACACACTCTGGTGAAAGAGATGGGCATGGCTGGCATTGCATGAAGACTGTTGTGGCTACAGTCCAGCGTAGAATGACACGGGAAAACAAGATGAAGGATCCCACCTGAGGACCCTCTATCCCATAGGCCAGGGGTTGGCAAATTAGAGTCTACTGGCTAAATCCCACCCTCACCTTTCTGTGTGTGTGTATGAGCAAAGATTTATTGGAACACAGCCATACCCATCTATTTACATATTATCTGTGGCTGTTTTCAGAGCAATAGCAGAATTGAGCAGCTGTAACAGAGACCATATTGCCTGCAAAGCATGGAATTTTTATTTTAATTTTTTGAACTTAAGACATGTTTTTAATTGGAGTAAGAATACTTAACATGAGATCTACGGTGTTGTTATCTATAGGCACAATATTGTCCAGCAGATCTCTAGAACTTATTCATGGGCTAAGAATATTTAACAAGAATGTTTAACAAAAGCTACCCTCTTAATAAATTTCTAAGTGTACTGTTGACTCTAGATACAATGTTGCACAACAGATTTCTTCTAGAACTTATTCATCCTGCTTGACTGAAACTTTATGCCCATTGATTAGTTACTCCCCATTTCCCCTGACCCCGTCCCCAGCCCCTGGCAACAGCCATTCCACTCTTTGATTCTATGAATTTGCTATTTTAGATACTTCATGTAAGTGGAATCATGCAGTTTATTTAGCTCCCTATGATTGGCGTATTTCCAGATGTTGCTCATAGATTGTAGGTGTGTCAAAGATACTGGTCTATAGGCCATGGCTGGCCTCTTATAGGATCATAAGAGGTCACAGTCTGGCACAGGACATAATTTGAGTTATATTTTAAGAGATTATTTTGACAGATTAATGATGATTTTAATACAGAATGAATTTCCTGTCAATCTCAGAGACTACTTTGTAATCACAAAAATGACAATTTTGATCACACTTCATAGTTTACAATGTATTCAGGGTGGTCTCAAAAGGCATTTCCAGCTGGAAAATGTTACTTTAGGAGACACAGTACCTCTGAATAAAAGGCATATGTCTAAGTATATGTGTTTATATGTATTTAGTATGCTTTTCTTCAAGTAACTAAATATCTAGTTTCACTAAGGGGATTTAAAAATGTATTTTTAAAATATCCTTTAGGCAACCCTATTGTATCATGCTTAAACAAACATTATATATAAAAATCTAAACCAGATAAATTAGTACAGGGGCCCAAGATATTCAACAAGTAGTTGATTCGAGATATTGATCTTCCCTCTTGCACCTAAATAGGATCCCACTGACAATTCATCGCAAGTCGTGTTTTCAGAACATTTCTGCTGCTTTCAGCAAGGCATGCCTGCAGGCTAGCCGGTTCATAATTGGCAAGTGCATGCTTCAATGTAAACTAGAAGTAATAAACAGTGGCCCACTGCCCATCTCTCATAGGGATAGAGAGTGTTGACTCGTTAGTGGTATGTAGAACAGAGCCAAACAGAACACTGTTCTTGGGAATTGGGCCCATGGCTAGGTCTTTGGAATCCTTTCTGCAAATGTTTGCCCTGGAACTTAGACCCATAACAGGATCCCCAGAACTATTTTAGGAGAAGCCCAGAGCCATATCATTGGGGCC
Organism: Macaca fascicularis; assembly: GCF_037993035.2. Lineage (NCBI taxonomy): Eukaryota > Metazoa > Chordata > Mammalia > Primates > Cercopithecidae > Macaca > Macaca fascicularis. The sequence goes on from NC_088384.1 coordinate 78,346,290, forward strand.
CAGGATGCACTGAAAATCCCCTGTGTTTTTTAGATATCTGGGGATTTCTGCAGACTTGAGTCTTACCTGATAACTCTGGATTGCTATTAATCCAATTTGATTGAGACAGTATTTGGGCTGACATGATGTCCTAACCCAGTTCTCACCCATAAAATACACACATATACACACATCAGTGTGGAAGCACTTGGGCATTTGGAACTTGAAGAGACTGTTGACCACCATGTTGGGGCTCCCAAAACCTGTGGGGAAGTAAGCTGGTGCTGTAGTCCCTCCATAGGATAAATTGATCAGGCCCACTTCAGACAATTGTGTGGTTGGGCCAATTTTACAAAAGGAGCTTGAGAACCACTCCATCCCTAATGTTCCCACTACTGTGAGGGACTTTGTGTACATGTATCCTCTCCCCAGCTGGCATGTAACTTCTTGGGCATAAGCGTACAATAGAGGTCTTCCCTAGGAAAGGCAGATGCAGGAAGAGGCCCACACAAGCCCTGCTCAGGATTTCTGGGCTTCTGGGTACCCACAATGTGGTCTACAAGAGGAGATGTGGGCTCTGGGTGGACCTGTCCTCTTGGCCTACAGACTACTTGCTCCATGGGGAGCCACATAATTAGAGGAGGTCTAGAGCTCTCTGAAGCTTGGGACCCAGGAGAGGGGTCAGGGGTGACTAAGTTCAAGAGTGGTTAAGGACAATATTTCTTAATTGACATTTGGGGTTAGATACTGCTTTGTTGTGAGAGCTGTCCTGTGCATTGTAGAATGTTTAGCAGCATTCCTGACCTCTACCCACTAGCTGCCAGTAGCATCCCCCTAGTTGTGATAGTCAAAAGTATCTGTAGACAATGTTTGGCAAACATGGCCAAATGTGCCCTGGAGGGCAAAACCACCCCTGGTTGAGAAACACTGTTCTATACTGGATATCACTTAGTCCCAGCATATGTCAGTCTCACCTGTTGACCCAGAACTGAATCATCCCTCACTGGGCTTTTAAAACAAGAATGAAATGCAAAGTGAGGCAGCTCCTTTATATTATACACCATATCATAATTGTGCATAATGGTGGTTCTAGCCTTGCAAGAGTTTGTCACAATCACAATGGGAGGTAAAATCAGAAATCTGTGTTCTCATATTGTATCAGACTAATATTAGGGAAGAATTCATTATGCAGGTGACCAGTATCTTAGAATCAAATAGCCAAGAAAAATTGTCATCTTATACACTGATTCTATAAAATGCATTCAATGAAACCATAGACTTTGATTCCATTAACTCATAAGAAAAGCTATTTGCTGTTATCAATCCAAAGTTGTGAACAGGATGCAAACGTTAAGAATATAAAGAAATGCAGCCATAAAAAACAATGAGTTCATGTCCTTTGGAGGGACATGGATGAACCTAGAAGCCATCATTCTCAGCAAACTGACACAGAAACAGAAAACCAAACACCACATGTTCTCACTCATAAATGGGAGTTGAACCATGAGAACACATGAACACAGGGAGGGGAACATCATACACTGGGGCCTGTTGGGAGTTGGAGGCAAGGGGAAGGAGAGCATTAGGATGAATAGCTAATGCATGCAGGGCATAAAACCTAGATGGTAGGTTGATGGGTGCAGCAAACTACCATGGCACATGTATACCTATGTAATAAACCTGCACATTCTGCACATGTATCCCAGAACTTAAAGTAAAAAAAAAAAAATAATAAGAATAGAAAGAAATGCTTCCCACCAAAATCAAGAATAATGAATGTTACATTTAATCCCAATTTCAGCATGTGGCTAACTCCTAGAAACTAGAGTCCACTTGAAATCATGTTTTTATGATCCCCTCAATAAAATAATATAAAAATAATTAACAAAGTACCCACTTGCCCCAAATGAATCAAATTTACATTATTGAGTTTTGCTTGTCTTTTTTCCTTTTATTCTTCTTGTGTGAAACTACATATTAAAGAAGAAATTTCATTTCAATTAGTCAGGAAAATATAGACAGTGGTTAACCAACTATGGTCCATGGGCCAAATCCGGCCAGCCCCGTGCTGTGTAAATAAAGTTTATTAGAACACAGTCATGTACATTCATTTACATATTTTCTATGACTTGAATAGTTGTGATCAACTGAGACTGAATGGCCTATAAAGCTAAAAATATTTACTATCTGCCCTTTACTTGAAATGTTTTTGACCCCTGATATAGGAGATTCAGGGATGTAGGGTGTCACTTCAGAGGGTTTTCAAATATTTAAATTCATAGTTACATCAAGCTGCAGACCCTCTTAGCAACTATATACTCAAGTTCTTATTTCATGTTCGTGAGGGCTGTAGTAGTTATTTTGGTAATTTTCTGAACATGCCATAGATCAAGTGATCTGATTTTTGTGTTAGCTACTTGGGCACCAACCCATTGGTTGAGGTGTAGGGTGTTGTGTTTCTCAACGGATGAATCCACGTTACTTATGTACTAGATGATTGTCACAGGGGGATCTTGGTTAAACATACCATTGCATTCTGATAAAATTATCTCGCATCCAATTATACCTTTTTAAATGACGTGTCAATAAAATGTATCAAGCATTGAAATGGATGATGGAATAAGCAATTCTCTCTTTTTCTTAAAAACTCTTGATATTTGAACACTGCTTGTATTTTCTTAATACCAAGAAATAATTTCAGATTGATTCTTTAGTGTATTCATATGGAAGGAGGGCAGGCAGCTGTTTTGAGGTCTACCATTTGTCACTAAGATGATTGTCCTGTTATTTCATAGCATTTTTAAATTCTGATTTTTCTTTTCTGATTCGGGGAAAATCAGTGATAGAATTCTATTATGATGCTTCTGTGCATTTATGTTGTCTCAAGTTATCTATAGTTGCTTTGAATATTGTGCTTGAGAGGATTAAGAACTGTAGAAAACATAATTTTAAAAAATTTTAGGGCCCCAGTCTTCTTTAACAAATGTGCTATATTGTACTTATATATCATAGCCATATGGCTCTAGTATACTTAATAGTTTATCACACCATTAGTATTATCATGTGTAATATAACATTAGGTATCCTTAATATAAATGTGCATGTATGTGAGGTATACATTGGTCCAGAAAAGTGGGACAACTTGAAGGAGGGAGACAACTTGAAGGGAGGGGAGTTCTGATTGGCAATTCATTAGTTGAAATAATTAAGTTATTATCTAAAGAGACCTGAAATCAATAGAAAGGAGTGTCTTGGTAAGGATAAGGGATTGTGGAGACTGAGGTTATTATTATGTGATGAAGTCTCATAGGTGGCTGCCCTTAGAGACAAAAGATGGGGCAAATATGTCCTATTTGGATCTTTAAGAGGTGCTAGAATCTCCGTTACTCTCTACTAAAAATACAAAATTAGCCAGGCATGGTGGTGCGTGCCTGTAATCTCAGCTACTTGGGAGGCTGTGGCAGGAGAATAGCTTGAACCTGGGAGGCAGAGGTTGCAATGAGCTGAGATCATGCCATTGCACTCCAGCCTGGGAAACCAGAGTGAAACTCTGTCGGGGAAAAAAAAAAAAAAAAGCTATACTAGAGGTCTGAGGGAGGTGTGGTTTTTTTTGTTGTTGTTGTTGTTTTTATTTGTTTTATTTGTTTGTTTGCTTTTTGAGACAGGGTCTTACTCTGTCACCTAGGCTGGAATGCATTGACTCGATCTCGGCTCACTACAACCTCTACCTCCCAGGTTTAAGCCATTCTTGTGCCTCAGCCTCCAGAGCAGTTGGGATTACAGATGTGTGTGCCACCACGCCCGGCTAATTTTTGTATTTTTAGTAGAGACAGGGTTTCGCCATGTTGGCCAGGCTGGTCTCGAACTCCTGACCTCAAGTGATCCACCCACCTCGGCCTCCCAAAGTGCTGGGATTACAAGCATGAGCCTCTGCGCCCAGCCTAGTATAGCTTCTTTATCTTGTATGTTCATTTGCTCCCCTACTTCCAGACTGTGAGCTGACTGAGTGGAAGAACTATGTCTCAATTATCTTTATGTGCCCCCAGGGGGATGTCTCTACACACAGTTGGGGACAAGTGAACATTTGTTTAATGAAAAAATAATTTAAAATAACTTTTAAGCCCCTTATATTGGAAAGAAAGTGTAAGCAGTGGATTTTCTTCCATGCCAATTTAACTGACCCAGTCCCTGATGCTAAAATTTAGCAGAGATCATGGCATTTCCTAGCTGGAGAGGAATTTTAGGCCATGTGCTCTAATCATTTCAGTTAACCATCAAGAAATGTGAGACTAAGAGAGGAAAAGAAAAATAAACGTTTATACAGTACCAACAGTATACTAGATCAGTGCTTTGCAAATGTCAAATCTTCATGGTAACCTCTCGCATACTCACCACTTGCTATGAAGAATAGAAGCATAAAGTGAGAAATCAGGGCATGGTTGACTTCAAGTGGCAGGTGGAGTCTAAGTTACAGAGCTGAGCAGAGTGGGTTCTGTGGAGCCTCAAAGCCATGCTCACTTACTTGCATCCTTCCCAGGCAGCCCCTGTCTTGTCTTAGTTCGGGCTGCTATAACAAAGTACCACCTACTGGGTGGCTTATGAACAACAGAAATTTATTTCTCATGGTTCTGGAAACTGGGTGCCTCATGAACAAAAGAAATTTATTTCTCATGGTTCTGGATATTGGAAGTCTGAGAGCAGAGTGCCCACGTGTTAGGGTTCTGGTGGGAGCCCTCTTCTGGGACTACTGACTTCTCTTTGTGTCCTAAAGTACCAGAGAGAGGATGAGGCGACTCTTTGGTGTCTCTTTTATATAGGCACTAGTCAATTAATGAGGGCTGGGTCCTCATGACCCAAACACCTCCCAAAGGCACTACCATCTAATACCACCACATTGGGGGTTAGGATTTCAACATACGAATTTGATGGGATTAGCAGGGATAAAAACTTTCAGTTCATAGTAGCCCATAAGTATAAGAACTTTGTGTTACCTGATATTAACTTAAAAATTACATAATATCTAACTAACCATTTATGAGAAATACAGAAATAGAGAAGTATGTTACAACATATGACAAGGAAATCATCAGCCATATCCAGAATTAGGGAAATCCTATAGGGCAAATGGCCTTATTTCTTCAACATATAAATGGCGTTTAAAAATGGATAGGGGCTGGGTGTGGTGGCTCATGCCTGTAATCCAGCATTTTTGGAGGCCAAGGTGGGTGGATCGCATGAGGCCAGGAGTTCAAGACCAGCCTGGCCAACATGGAGAAACCCCGTCTCTACTAAAAACGCAAAAATTAGCCGGGCTTGGTGGTGCATATCTGTAATCCCAGCTACTTGGAAGGCTGAGGCATGAAAATCGCTTGAGCCTGGGAGGCAGAGGTTGCAGTGAGTGTTACTGCACTCCAGCCTGGGCAATGAAGTAAGACTGTCTAAAAAAAAAAAAAAAAAATAGAGACCATTATATAATACATGACTTATAACTCGTGAACCAACTGTAAAAACAAAATAATTTGAGAAAACTGGGGAAGTTGAACATGAACTGGTACTGAATAGTAAGAATTGTTGTGAATTCTTTTTGGTATAAAACTATTATTTTGGTTATGTTTAAAAAATAATGTGTTATAGATATATATTTAGATATTGTAGGTGGAAATATATAGTGTCTGTGACTTACTTAAAAACACTCAGATGTGTTCTTCTCTTTGTGCAATTAAAAGCATTTGTTGTTGCTGCTGTTGGTATTTGGTGGTGGTGGTGGTTGTTGTTTTTGTTTGTTTGGTTTTTAGCCACCATACTCAGAGCCATTAATTTGGTCTGACTTTAAGTTCAGATATCAACTCTACCCTGGATTCTGAGGGAAGATGAAAATTCCTCATATGTGTTTAATATGACTGCATGTTACTACAAAATGGAATTTCTCTGAAATCAAAAGTGTTTGTGGACTGATATGTTCAGGTGTAATGGAAACACTCCACTCCTCTCCTGGGAGGCAGCTGTCATTTTGGGGTCACAATGGTCCATGCTCACTGCAAACCTTCCAAGGTTACCTGAGATGTCCCATTTGTAAGCATCTCTTTAACCCAAAGCAAGAATGTCTCCCTTCTCTAGTGTGGTCATAAGTGTCAATGAAAAAAGCCAAACTCTTAATCTGAGCCAAATATGATAACCAGGGCCCAAGGCATAGTCTCAGGAGGTCCTGAGAAAATGTGCCCAAGGTGTTTGGGTTACAGCTTGGTTTTATATGCTTTAGGGAGACATAAGCTATCAGTTGATACTTGTGAGGTATACATTGGTCCAGAAAGGTGGGACAACTTGAAGGAGGGAGACAACTTGAAGGGAGGGGAGTTCTGATTGGCAATTCATTAGTTGAAAGAATTAAGTTATTATCTAAAGAGGCCTGAAATCAATAGAAAGGAGTGTCTTGGTAAGGATAAGGGATTGTGGAGACTGAGGTTATTATTATGTGATGAAGTCTCATAGGTGGCTGCCCTTAGAGACAAGAGATGGGGCAAATGTTTCCTATTTGGATCTTTAAGAGGTGCTAGAATCTCCGTTACTCTCTTTAGGATTCGGAGGGATCTGGAAAGGGAAAAGTCTCCTTATTTTAATGGAGATTCTTTACAGATGCAAATTTTCCCCCACAAAAGGTGGTTTTGCAAGGCTATTTCAAAATATGGCAAAAAAACATGGTTTGATTTCCTTCTTTATCTGTCATATGATATTATACTAGAGTCAGGTTGGAATTTGGTCTCTTATTGCTAATAGAGTCTGTTTTGGCCAGGTGCAGTGGCTCACACACTTTGGGAGGCCAAGGAGGGAATATTGTTTAAGCCCAAGGAGTTAGCCCTGGCATTGTAGTGAGATCCTGTCTCTACAAAAAATTAAAAATTAGCCAGTTGTGGTGGCACATGCCCATGGTCCCAGCTACTTGGCAGGCTGAGGTGGGAGGATTGCTTGAGCCCAGGAGGTCAAGGCTGCAGTGAACTGTGGTTGTGCCAGTGCACTACAACCTGGGCAACAGAGCAAGACCCTGTCTCAAAAAAAAAAAAAAGTGGGGGAGAGTCTGTTTTGTCAGTCTTAACATCTGTTTTAATGTTAAAGCTGGTGAATTGTGCCTGAACTCCAAAAGGGAGAGGGCACAATGAAACATGTCTGAGTCTCCCTTCCCATCATGGCCTGCATTAGTTTTTCAGGTTTCTTTGGAATCCCCCTTGGCTGAGAAGGGGGTCCATTCAGTGAGTTGGGCGGCTTAGAATTTTATTTTTGGTTTACAGAAGCTTGGAAGTGAGTAAAACTTACAGGCAAAATGACAGCTATCTTCAAGGATGTTTGAAAGACCTTTCTTGTATATACAGCTGAGGAATGTGCAAATTCATGTCTCATTTACCCAAATGCTGCCTAAGAAACCCTAAGAAATCCTATCTCTTTCTCAATACTTTTTCTGAGGAGTTGTTACTGGAAAAGGGTCTGGATCCACACGCCAAGAAAGGGTTCTTGCCCATTTTATGGTTGTTTCTTGATTATGCTAAACAAAGAGTAGATTCTTCATGCCTCTTCTTTTTAGACCATATAGGATAACTTCCTGACATTGCCATGGCATTTGTAAGCTGTCATGATGCTGGTGGGAGTGTAGCAGTGAGGACAACCAGAGGTCACCCTCATGGCCATCTTGGCTTTGGTGGGTTTTAGCCGGCTTCTTTACTGCAACCTTTTATCAGCAAGGTCTTTATGACCTGTATCTTTTGCTGACCTCCTATGTCATCCTGTGACTTAGAATGCCTAACCATCTGGAAATGCAGCCCAATAGGTGTCAGCCTTATTTTACCCAGCTCCTATTCAAGATGGAGTTGCTCTTGTTCAAACGCCTCTGACAGAGTCAGTGGAGAAAGAAAGGAAAGAAGTGATTCACTTCCTGCTGCCCTTTTCCCATAGAAGTACAAAGGTCCAGCTCCTTGTTGGAATGTGGAGAGACAGAAATTGAGGGCAGGGAGACAAGATTTTCTATGGCTACCAGGGTTTGAAAGTAGACCAGAATCTTCTCTCCTGGGGTGAAGGAGGAGAATCCCCAATTTCTAAACTAAAACCCACATTTGAGTGCTCTAAAGACCAGTGTTTCTCAATCTATAATATGCACCCAAATATCCTGGAAAATCTTGTGAAAATGCATATTCTGATTCACCACTTCTGGCAAGGGGCCCAAGATGTACATTTCTAACAAACTTCCAGAGGATGAGCGGTTGCTTATCCACAGACCACACTTTAGGTAGAGGGTTTACATGGTCACTTGTAGAGGTTGGATATAATTTTATTTGTCTATTTCTAGAATCAGATCTTTATTATCTATCATTTGTGAAAACTTATCTGCTAGCCTTAGTGAGTGTTCTCTGCAAATGAGTCTGCTGATAACTTTGTGTTAAATAAATGGTGACTATTCAAAACCGAATACATTACAAGCCTGCAGAAAGGATTGGAGGATGAAGTGCTGAATAGGGGGCTGGAGATGAACATTTACTAAACACTAGACCTTTATTTTTCATACATTTTCTCATGTAAGCCTTATAAAAGCTCTCTTAGCTATGAGTGTTATTGTCCCCATTTCATATAATAAAACTCTGAACCACAAGCTTACAACCATCCAGAGCAAAATGTGGGAAATTCTACAGGAAAAATGACCTAGTTTCTTTAAAAAAAAAAAAAAAAAAAAAAAGAACAGCATGAAAAAAAGAGGAGGGGCAGAAACTTACAGATGAAGAGACTTAAGGGACATATCAAACTACAATATCAGGATTTTGTTTAAAATCTGACTTAACCAAAAAACCCATCAATAGACATTGTTGAGACATTTGGTAAAATGGAACATAAACTGAGTATTAGGTATTAAGGAACTGTTGCCCATTTTGTTAGGTGTGGTCCTGTTGCTAAACTATAAAACACAGTCCTTATCAGTCAGAGAACAAATGGTGAAATTGTATCCTGTCTGGATTTGCTTTAAAATACTTGAGAAAAGAAATAAAAAAGAGAGTGGGAGGAGCAGATGAAACAAGAATGGCAGAAAGTTGATAAATATTATTTTAAAAGCTTTATATTTTGAAACTTTGAAACACTTTTAGAAATACAGAAAAGTTGTACTTTTTTTAAGCACAGAGGGCCCAAGTACATACTGCCTAGTTTCCCCTAATGTGATGTCTTACATAACCATGGTAAAATGATCAAAACCAGGAAATTAACAAGGTAGCACTATTAACTGGCCTGGAGATGTTATCTAATTTCACCTTTTCTTCCTACGAATGTCATTTTTCTTTTCAGAATCCAACCCATGGTCCTCCCACATTGCGTTTACTTGTCTTGTCTCCTTGGGCTACTCTGATCTGTGACAGTCCCTTGGCCTTTCCTGACTTTTGTGTCCCTGACACTTTTGAAGAGCACTCATTAGTTGTTTGGTAGACTGTCCCTCAATTTGTGCTTGCTTGATGTTTTTTTTTCATGATTACATTGAGATTATGCTAATAATTATTATGGATGGGTGATGTATATCTAGGTTTTTATTATATTATTCTCTTTACTTTTGGGTATTTTTGAAATTTTCCATAGCAGAAGTAACATTTTTTTTTTAAATAAAGCTGGGTGAGGTTATGTAACTTTCTAAAATTGACTTAGTTACTAACTAAGCACAGCTGGAATTATAACCCAGATTAGTTTGACAAAAAAAAAAATGGTGACCTTTACATTGCAAACAATATGATGCAGAATAAATGATCTTTAATTAAGGGTTTATTCATGAGCAGCCCTTGCAGAAAGAATTTCTACTGCTCTGAACATAATTAATCAAGCCCCGATTTATGGGTATATACCAATAATGAATATATTAGGTCAAGCTTAAATGCTATCTTTTACAATGCCTTAGTTAGGAATAATTTAGTTTATATGGGAAACTAAGACCCATGTAAACAAGCTAAAATAAATATTGAATATATGGTGGAAGGGAGTAATATGGATTTCAATGTTATGGGAATAACTGGCTTCCTATTGGACAATACTTGAGAAAAATAAAACTCTGGGTATTCCCTTCTCTCTATCTCTCTCTCTTTCTGTCTGTATTTCTCTGGAGACACATGGAGCAGACAATTTTCTGCTTCTCTCTATGTGACAGCTTTATCATCCCAGTTATCTCTGTAATCATCCTTCATCCTTTGTGGCCATAAAAGAATAAATGGCTGCTTCATCTTGAGGCTACACGACCAATTTGTAGGCTTCTTCATTCAAAATCCTGAATTATATAATCAAATTTTCTCTATCTTGTGGGTTAAATGACCATGCTAGTCCGATGAGCTATGATCACTGACAGGTGAGCCTACCTGTTACCTGTTGGCTATGGGGTAGGGGGTCTGGGGAAAGGGTGAGGTTAGGCTAGGCTAAGAAGAAGCAAGTAAACTAGTAACCTCAGTTCCATAGAATCAGCCATTGATTAATTTTATCTATATTTTCTTGATTTTAAATCTTTAGAAGAGATTACAGTTGCTGATTCCCAGTTTTCACTGTTGCAAAAGGAAAAAGAAATCTACTACACTAGGTGATATGAGTTGCTTGAACACCCCAGGATTTTATACTAAGCAATAGGCATGATGCTAAGTTCTTTGAGCAGGTTGGCATTGTCCTTACTGTCAAGGAGATCAGAGCCTAGTAGAAGAGACAATCGTATACATGAAAAATGACTGTGCTGTGTGATTAGTGCTGCAACAGGAACATATGCAAGGTTCATAGATCCAACGTAAGAGGGAAAGTCTTCAGAAAGAAGGGGATGTCTGGGTTGGAATGTGAAGGCCAAGTATGGAGTGAAATACTCTTCTAAGATGATTCTCCTTACAAAGTTGACCCTCAGTCCACCATCTTGAATCTGTAAGGAAAGCTAAGAGATGACCCTCCCCTGCTGGAGCAGAAGGCTCGGTTATGCAGGCTCTCCTGTTTTCTGCCATCTTACCTCCAGATTTAAGTTGTGGGCATTTGTATGTGTCCTGCTTTTCTGATGGTGGACATATTTGAAGTTCATTCTTATTGATTAGGCTTTTTCCTTGACTACTTAAAAATATAAGTCTGTTCAGATATGAGGCTCTCTTGGATGACATCGCTGTGTTGTCCAGTTTGGGGCAGGCTGTCTGAGTAATCCCCACATTTGCAGTGACAACATGAGTTGAAGACTCACTGGTGATTTTACCTCTTTCTTGTTTATATTTTGAAATTGAAATGTGTAGGGTGAGAAGAGCTCTTTCACAATAAATAGTTTGATCAATTGTCCTGGTCTTAGAAAAGCACATATAAAAAGAGAGATGGATGTAGAAAAGTAAAATGTATCCCAGCTTATGAATTCTTAGAACAAGAGTGGTAGACATAAGTCTTTCATTGTGCCTCAAAGAATTCATTTTAACTACCAGGTTGTTGAATTGCAGGGTGGAGGATGGATTTGGTTACTTACCAGGAGTGCTGGGTGGATGGGGGATGTATGTATACATACACCATGCTCTTATTGTCAACTTGTGCATAACCAGAAGTCATAATGTTTAGAGTAGAAATATGGGTAAAACACAGCTGGATTTATTATAGAACAATGCAATAGCCACACCTTTCTTCCTATAATGTGCACAAGTGATGCCAGGAAAGTACTAAACAAATGAAGTCAGAGTTTAAAGTGAGCATGTTGATTTACTAGCCTAGGATCCATTGGCCATCTGGCACAGACAATAAAAGGAAACCCATTAGAAAGAAACTTCTGAAACATTCAAACATTGTAACTTGGCTTGAAAGAAGAGGACAGCAGAACCAGTTCCTACTTGGACTGCAGTTTGTTTATTTTGCTGATTTGAAATAAGAGCCAGTGCGCCAAATGGTTTTGATTGGCTGTAGCATTTCTTTGTTACTGTACACTTGGGCTGGGCCAGTTTCTGCAAATGAGCCTTTGCGGATATCACAGGACTCTCTTCTTTAGTTTTAAGGACTTTCAAAATTTCTGGGAAATCATTCCTGAAATCATGTCTTCTCCAAAAAGCTACATAGGGTCATGGAAAAGAAAACATATTATTTAATTTATAACCATTTACAGAATCTCTGCTGCTGTGAAGATAGGATGGTCGTTGTGCTGTGGAGGTGGAATGAGGTGTGAGGTGTAGGCGTGGGAAGAAATAAATATGACTCTTTATCCTCCAAAAAGCCTGTGCTCCACTGGGGAGATAGCTGTATACTCGAGTCACGCATAGGGTTGTCAAAGCACGGGAGAGAGAACAGCAAGGAAGGAAACTCAATAGTGTAGCAGTATTTTAAATAGAGTCACCACCAGGAACAGTGTACTTTTCCATCTCATCCCATGGACACGGTGGAGCAAAGAGCGTCTCTCTCATTCTGAGTACAGCTCACACTAGTGGAAGGCCTACTCATACATTTCATCCCTTCAGTGTGGTTAGCAACTGGAGAGCCCTAGGACTTAGGGCACTGGACAGACCCTTGCCTGTGATGATGAAAGGACAGTGAAAATACCCAAAGTGTCTCTGCTAAAACATGGTAGAGCTAGGATTAAAAATCCAGATTTGGTTGACTTCAAATCTCATAGCCCTGGTCCTGAGACAGATGTAATCAGCAAGGCATTTACCCTTTGACCCCAGATTCTTCACTGGCAAAATAAGTGACTTTTAAACAGTGGTTTTCAGACTTTTTTTTTTTTTTTTTTTTGATAAACAATTTAACACTTCTTTCAAATAAAATATTATTCAAGTCCAAGAGAGAAAACAGGTCAAAGTCACATTGCTTTGGTTGAAGAGTGGGTGGGAGCCAGAGCTTTGATCTCCCTCTCACCCCAGACAAGTCTTATGCTATCTTGCATTATTGTTCAGTAAATACTCGTGCTCCCCTCCTCCTTCCATTGGAGAGTGTGCTTTAGCACCCCACTGATGTTGGGCTTGCCTATATGACTTGCTTTGGTCAATGAAATAGAAGCAGACATGACATTGTTTACATTCAAAATGGGACTGCATAATCAAGATGACTTGGTGTTTTTCACTTCTGGCCTCTGAGTTTAACCTTGCTTTATATTTGGAATTATGTGTCTTTATATGGAAGAGGGTCTAGAATTGTGGTAGCAAAGAAAGTGAGTTACCTATCAATAATCACAATTTTAATTTAAGATAAAAGACTGTATTTCTAAGCTTATCTTAAGAACTACAGGTGGCCAAAAATATAAATGGAATTGTTAGGTGAGACTGTTGAGAAAATTCCTGAGAGGGATACAAACAGCTGGAGTAGACCCTACTTGCTTGCTCTATCCCCCAACTTCTGCTTTCTGCCTGGAACAGAGATGTAATGGTTGGTGCTCCCGCAGTCATTTTGAACCATGAAGCCAGCTTGAAATAAAAAACCATACATAAAGGATGTCAGAGCAGAAAAACAGAAAAAACTTAGGTTTCCTCTGTCACCATGGAGCCTTCATATTAGCCCTGAACATTTACCTTTGGACTTCTTTTATGTGTTAGAGAAATGAGCTTCTACCTTGTTTAAGTCACTATTATTTTGAAAGTTTTTAATCAAAGCTGAATTCAATCCTGAACTGAGAGAGCCTAGCCTGCTTTGGTTCTTCAAAGCAGCATTTCCCAAACTGCGTTAGAGAACTTGCTAAAACATAGATTGCTGGGCACACCCCTAGGGTTTTTGATTATGTATGTCTAGGCTGGAGTCAGAGGATTTTCTTTTCTTTTCTTTTCTTTTTTTTCTTTTTGAGACAGGGTCTGGCTATGCTGTGTGTCATTGCCCTGACTGAGAATTTGCACTTCTAACAAGTTCCCTGATGATGCTGATGCTGCTGGTCCAGGGACCACATTTCAAGAACCACTGACTTAGAACATCTCCAATTCATTTGAAAAGGAGGGAACAAACCTTTGCCTCTCGACAAAGCAGTGTCAGAAACCAGATTGTAGGGTGTTGGCAAAATACTCCTTATGAAACATGTTTAAATTCCAGACTCAAGATGAATGGCATCTTGGGAATTTTTCATTTAAATGCATGGAAATGGATAGTTCCTGAATTTTTTTCCCTGAGAACAAAGTGACCAGAAGCTGGAGCTGACAAGCCATTCAGCCTGGAAGTACAGAGGCAGAGAAATGACCATATGGAAGGTTGTGTGTATTGCCATTTTCAATAGTGACATGATTTTCTGTTCTCCCAAACAAATCTCCATCAGTGTTTTTAATAATGTCAAATGCTCTTTTATTGATATCAAAGGACAGATGGACATTTTTCTTTTCTAAAGCAAGCTGAAGAAAATAAACAATCAGGCCAATTTAACCCAGTGTTTTGGAAAGTCACCTCGGGATGTCCTCGGCCCTGCGGAAATGTCACTTTCCCAAGTCTCCTCAGGGCAGCCCTTTTGTCCCTTGTTTCCTGAAGGGAACAGTGTGTCTGAAGAGTTTCCTTCTCCCTCCACTCCAGTTCACCAGTGACAACTGGGAAACTCAGTGACCTGAGCACAGTATCTGCAGAAATCTGTCAGAATGATTAGGCAATGCATGGTTGTGGGGGCTCAGAACAGCCCATGTCCCTGTAAATTGTTTCCTGGGCTTCATGGTGTCATCAGTATTAGCCACAAATACCTTTCACAGAGATTGCAGCAGCTGAGTCCCCAGCTGTAAGATTACCTTGCTGTGTCTGATTCTCAAGAAGAAAAGTAAGTGCAAGGTGAATTCAGATCTCAGAGAATCCCCGTCCCTCCAGCCCTCATGACCCTTTCTCTCCCCTTTAAATCTTTCTGAGAGCTTGTCTCCTTCACCCTTGGGTCCAGGTCTGAGTGCTGTATGCTTACCTGCTTGTTTCCATATTTTTTCTCTCTGGCCACTTGGCACAGACTAGATGCTTGGCACAACCTCTCACAAAGTAGGTGCTTATTTTGTGGAACAAAATAAGGAACAAACAAGTGGAAAGTATAATGGGTGACAGCCTGGGATCTGCAAAACGTGCACCTTTATTTCCTTCTCCTTTCCTGCCTTCATTCCTGTTTCTCCCTCCCTCCCTCCCTCCCTCCCTTCCTTCCTTCCTTCCTTCTTTCCATGCCACAGGAGATTCAAGTCAATACTTTATAGTGGCAAAATTTACGGACAGTGAAATTGACAAATCTTAAGTGTATAGTTTGGTAGTGACATTTAGCTCAAGACCTGAAAGCTTCATGTGGATCAAGAGAATGACATTTCTATCACGCCTGAAGTTTCCTCACGCCCCTACCAGTCACTTGCCCCTCACCTCAACCCCCAGAAGAAACTATTGTTCTGATTTTTATCATCATAGGTTAGTTTTTCCTGTTTCTGAATTTCATTTAAGTGTCTGGCTTCTTTCGCTAAACACAGTGTTTCTGAGATGTAGAGGGCAGCTTTCTTAATTTTCTTAAAAATCAAATTACTTGACCTTGAGCCTCATGGCATTGGGCTCCTGGACATTCTTTTGAGTCAGAATTGGGGCTCTGAGCCCCAGCCTCAGCTACAAGGTCATGGCAACTCTGGCTATGGAGGAGGGGAGGTCTCAGGCACAGAAATATTTGGCAAGGCCTCTCCATTCCTTATTCCACACTGGTTGAATCACCAAACCCC
Source organism: Macaca fascicularis (assembly GCF_037993035.2). Taxonomy (NCBI): domain Eukaryota; kingdom Metazoa; phylum Chordata; class Mammalia; order Primates; family Cercopithecidae; genus Macaca; species Macaca fascicularis. The sequence continues at coordinate 78,361,892 of NC_088384.1, forward strand.
AGCCACTGCTGAGATTACTGTGGATAATATCAATCAAATAAGATGGTGCACATTGGCTTCCCTAGTATGCCCATTGTCTGAGCCAGAGTCATGATGAATGGCATCTTGGGAAGTTTCCATGGTGCTTAGAAACTGAGACCATGGAGGCTTCCTGCAATTCTTAGACAAAGTAAACCTGTCAAGGCCAGGGCTGCAGTGCCTAGAGAAGGTATCGTAGGTGTCCTTGCAGGAGCCCCAGGAGTTCCTGTCCCTCCTGGAGGCTCCGTCTTGGCCCCTTCAGAAGGGGCAGGACTTCAGACCTCCCTTTGCTGCCAGTCTAGGGGAATCTTCTCCCTCTTCCCCTCCTTCCCATTCTCCCATCCCCAGGAATCTGCCTCTGTGTCCCCTCCTGTTCCTTTTACAGGAGCCAGGAATGGGATTGTTTTCTTCCAACAATGTCTCTTTTGCTTCTCTGTTATTGCTGTTTGTGCTCTGACCTAGGGCTGAGACAAAAGACATCAAATGCCATCTCTGGGGGGAATGCAAAGGCCATCTATGGTGGGTACATAAAGGCTATCTCTGGTGGGTACTCTAATCTCCTTATTTGGTTTACAAACCTTATGTAATCTGGCCTGTCTTCCTCTCTGATCTTATCCTGTCTTCCTCTATGGTCTTATCTTGTACTGCTCCTCTTTCCCTCACTCCCTATACCACAAGCCTAGAGGCTTTCTCTGTTTTATAATTCTCCAAGTTCATTCCCTTTTTAGGACCTTGGCACTAGCTAGTACTTTTGTCTAGATTGCTACTTTCACTGGTCTTTGCCTGGCTGACCCTTTTCATTCAGATCTTAAGCTAATTAAGATCATCCTTCAATATCAAAAGTAAAGCCACTGTGTAGGCCCTAATTCCACCACCCCTCCCCTGTTCTGATGTAATTCTGTGATATCACTTACCACTAGCTAGTTTTTCTAGTTCATTTGTTCCTTTGTTTATTTGTTCATTTATTATCTTGTTTCCCCATTAAAATGTAAGCCTGGGAGAACAGAGATCTTATCTGTCATGTTCACCACATATATCAGTATCAGTTATCTACTGCCACAATAAAGCTGTGTAACAAATAACCAAGAAAACCTCAATGTCATAAACAAGTAGCACTTACTATGCATTTGCATGTTAGCAATTTAGACTATGTTTGGTGGGATGGTTCTTCTGATCTTGGTTGGGTTCATGTGTCTGGCTGTTTGTTAGCTGGCTGTCAGCTGGAGCGACGTGAATAACTGGGATGCAACAGTGAGAACAAGCCCCAATAAGCAGGCAACTTTATAAGCCTTGGGTTATGTCATGGTTCCTAATATCCCATTGACCAAAGCAAGTCACATTGGCCAACCCCAAGAGAGAGCATAAGGACACTAGAAAGTTACACAGCCAAGGGGGAACATGAGAAGGTGTAGTATTAAGGCCAGTGATGTTATGAATCTCCCACAATATGTATTCCTAGGCTTTTCTACATAGAAGGCACTAAGTTCACTTTTTGTTTAATTAATGGGTGAGTTATTCTTTCAGAAAGAACATAAGAAAAATCAATTAATATTAGCAAACAAACAAAAAAGCCCTGGTGCAAAAGTTATAATACTGTTACCCAAACACAGGGAGTTTCTGGATGGATTTCAGAAGTTGGAGAACCCCTGAAATGAGATATAAAATAAGAAAAGATTATCCTTCTGGGCAGACGGCAGCCCATGTTAAAGCTGTGGCCACATCCACTTTCTTGGCTGAGTACAACTATGCAGTACACAAACCGCGCAACCGCATGCAGCATCCCTAGGTACTCACATGTTAGAACAACTTTGAGTCTTTCTCCTCTGTCTTTAGTGTAATTTATTGCCTTGACTAGGGCTGTGTCTAGTTGTTCAGATGCCATCATTTTTCCAGCTTCAATATTGATTCTCACAAGCCAATTATTTCTTGCCATGACTGTTAGAGAAAGAAAGTGAAGGTTCATTCTGTCTGAAAAAACACTCAGCCTCCCAATATCTCCTGGGGTGACTTCTTCCCAACTTCTACCTGGAAATTCAGGTGCCTTTTATTGAGATCCTTAGGGAAAATTATTCTTTATTTTATTTTATTTTATTTTTTTTTTTTCAGACAGAGTTTCGCTCTGTCGCCCAGGCTGGAGTGCAGTGACGTGATCTCGGCTCACTGCAAGCTCCGCCTCCTGGGTTCACACCATTCTCCTGCCTCAGCCTCCCCAGTAGCTGAGACTACAGGCACCCGCCACCACGCCTGGCTAATTTTTGTATTTTTTTTTCTTAGTAGAGACAGGGTTTCACCATGTTAGCCAGGATGGTCTCGATCTCCTGACCTTGTGATCCACCTGCCTCGGCTTTCCAAAGTACTGGGATTACAGGCGTGAGCCACCATGCCTGGCCAATTTTTCTTCAAGCCCTAGACATACATCAACTTGCTTCATTGTCAAGAGGCATCTCAGGACCAACACCAATCTCAAATGAATCACCAAATGCCAGACACTGCCGAGGTTACTGTGGATAACATCAATCAAATAAGATAGTGCACACTGGCTTCCCTAACCACCCATTTTTTACACATTCGAAAAGTCTCTAATATGACTGATTGATCCTTGTTTGCACCAAAGAGATGTCTCATTTCTAAGGAGTTGGTTTCTAATGTTAATATAGTTTGGATACGTGTGCCTTCCAAATCTCATGTTGAAATTTGGTCTTCCGTGTTGGAGGTGGGGCCTGGTAGGAGGTGTTTGGGTCACGGGAGCAGATCCGTCTTGAATGGTTTGGTGATTTCCCAGAGGTAATAAGTGAGTTTTCACTCCATTAGTTCACGTGGAAGCTGGTTGTTTAAAATAGCATGGCATCCTTGTCCCTCTCTCTTGCTCCCTCTCTTACCATGGGACACATTTGCTCCCGCTTCGCCTTCTGCCATGACTGTAAGCCTCTCACTGTACACAGATGCCAGTGCCATGATTCTTGTACAGCCTGCAAGAACCATGAGCCAAATAAACCTTTTTGCTTATGAATTACCCAACCTCAGGTATTCTCTTAGAGCGATGCAAACCAGACTAAGACCAACATGTTTCTGTTATCATAGATATCATAAATGATGTAGACATTATAAATGATGTAAAGGGATTGTCTCGTCACTTATAATAAATATGTTTTTGAAACATACGATTAATGTGGCTCTTCGGTTTCCAGGGAAAAAATCTGAACCGTGATAATCATGGAAAAGGTGAGATTTCTATGATATGATTGTATGCCTGTTTTTTCAAGTGGTTCTTTAAATTATGTCATAACATCTTTCGTTTAAAACATGTTTTTAATTTTGTGGACACTCTAAATTTTTAAAAATCATACATGATCCACATCACAAGAAAGTGTAAATAAGAAAAATGCAAGAAATTATAATATTACTGATATGCGTACCAGCTAGATTGACAGTGTGATTTTTATAGTGCTAAGTATGTAGAGCTCAACTTTCAGAGAGGAACATTTTTCTAAGTGGTTTTACTCTCCTGAGTCTTTCATGGCCCTGGAAGAATTATGACTATTGGTGATTCAGGAAGAATCTGGGAGCTAAATAAAATAACTGCTTAAAATGCAAAATGAGGCAGCAATAATGAACTGATTCTCCAGGGTCAAGAGGTGGATAATGTGTTTATGGACAACTTTCCACGAAGGAAGACTAAGGTGTCACTAAGATATGACTTCAAAGACACAGCAGTTCTGTTAAAGTTTCCAGGGCTGATTTTGGGATTATCAACCTAAACCGCTATAGAGTATTATAAGAGTCCAATGGTCTTAAATGCCTTGTCTGGAATTCTAATGTTGCAGACCATTGTAACTTAAGAGAACTGACAAGAGAGTGATGTGGAAATAGGGAAGAAATTGTCGGGTTTCTGCTTCAAGGTTCACTTTTGAAAAGAGTCGTCATCGGTGCAGAAAAATATTGATGGACTTTGTCTCAGTAGAAGCTTCATGTCGTTTTCATCTCTCCAGAATTAAAGATCATTACCAGCAACAACCCATGTGACTGAATCTTCAATAAGAACACTTTGTCTGGATAACTCGGCTATTTTATAAGACAATTTTTCCAAGTGGCATAAAGTAGTTAAAAGTGACCACAGAAAATCGATCTGCCCAGTTAATCTCCTCTTTTAAACTTAAAAAAAAAAATTCTTCATGACAGCTTGTTTCTAAGCCATTCTTTCAGCAATCAGAAGCAGATGCATATGGATTAGGAGTTGACAGACTATTTTTTTGTAAATAATATAGAAAATATTTATTGGCATTCTGGGCCACGTGGTCTCTGTTACAACTATTCAGCTCAGCCCTGCAATGTGTAAACAGCAAGAGTTAACATGTAAATTAATGGACAATGCCAATACAGTTTTATTTACAAAAACAGAGTAAGCCTGTAGGCCACTGGTCAGAGTTTGCAAACCTCTCTTTGAGGGTCCTCCAAGCAAATGAGCCAGTCTTAGGGAATTCTTTAGGGAGAGAGAAAGTTAGAAAATATCAGATTTGGAAAAGACAAAGGCACAATTTTGGGGGAAAAATGCCCCAAACAAAAAACAAAACATCCAGAAGTTACGTTAATTTTACTTGAAAAACAGTAGTTTTGCACATTTATTTTTTAAAGTCAAAGAAATATTTTTCTCAAGTGAATATTCATAGCAAATCTCAGTGTATAAAAAGAGATTATAAAGGAGATGCTATATTTGTAAGGGAGAATCTTAATGTTGATCTTCTCTTTTGCCCTCTCAACAATTTCCTAATGTATCTCTTGAAAATTCCAGACTCTCTTGAGCAATTTAAAACTCACTGCTCCAGTATAATTTTAAAAAGTACCTTACCTCTAACTTAGGGTTACAAGACTTAGAAAGTAAAAATACAGCATGTTCAGTTAAATTTGAATTTTAACAACTTATACTTTTTTTTAGCATAGACATATCATATATTTGGAATGTACACATACTAAAAACTTACTCATTATTGATCTGAAATCTAAATTTAGCTGGGCATCCTAATTTAACTGGTTACTCCATCTCTACTTCTCCTGTTTTTGTTTGTTTGTTTGTTTGTTTGTTTTGAGATGAGAGGCTTGCTCTGTCACCCAGGCTGGAGTGCAGTGGTTCAATCTTGGCTCACTGCAACCTCTGCCTCCTGGGTTCAAGTAATTCTCCTGCCTCAGCCTCCCGAGTAGCTGGAACCACAGGTGCGTGCTACCACGCCTAGCTAATTTTTGTATTTTTAATGGAGATGGAGTTTCACCCTATTGGTCAGGCTGGTCTTGAACTCCTGACCTCATGATCCACCCGCTTTGGCCTCCCAAAGTGCTGGGATTACAGGAGTGAGCCTCTGTGCCCAGCCTGCACTTAGCCTACTTCTTTAACTTCTCCAAGCCTCGGTTTTCTCATCTGTGAGGTGGGGGAAATGATAATACCAACATGATAGCATTGTTTTAAGTTTTAAAGCAGTGGATATTTGTAAAGCACGTAGAAGGGATCCTAGCACATAGTGAGTGCTATCTTATGGTTTGTTGTTAGCTAATTAACTATTTTTAGTATTGGTATCAGTTGTAAGAGGTTGTAATAATACTTACTGGTTGATAGAATTGTTATGGAACGAACTGTGTCCCTACCAAATTTACACGTTGGCACTAGCACCCCCAATATGAATGTAAAGAGGTAATAGGGTTAAATGAGGTCATAAGACTGAGGCCCTAATTTATATGACTCGTGTTCTTATAAGAAAAAAGAGACACCAGCGATGCAAGAGAACAGAGAAAAGGTCATATGAGGACACAAGGAGACGGCAACCATCTACAAGCCAATGAAAGAGGCCTCGTAAGAAACCAAACCTGCTGACCACCTGGTTTCGACTTTTAGCCTCCAGAACTGTGAGAAAATAAGCTTTTGTTGTTTAAGCCACACATTCTGTGGTATTTTGTTATGGCAGTACTAGCAACTTAATACAGAAATCATGCATATGACTTTAAAAATGGATTTCTGACCAGGCGCAGTGGCTCACACCTGTAATCCCAGCACTTTGGGAGGCCAAGGCAGCTGGATCACTTGAAATGAGGAGTTGGAGACTAGCCTGGCCAACATGGTGAAATCCTGTCTCTACTAAAATACCAAAATCAGCCAAGTGTGGTGGTGCACGTCTGTAATCCCAGCTACTCAGGAGACTGAGGTGGGAGAATCACTTGAACCTGGGAGGTGGAGGAGGTTGCAGTGAGCCGAGATCACGCCACTGCATTCCAGCCTGGGTGACAAGAGTGAGGCTCTGTCTCAAAAAAAAAAAAAAAAATGGATTTCTGTTGGCCATTTCATAAACTGAGATTGTTATTTTAAGTATGAGTCAAAAGTCACATGATAATATATTGATCTGATGATTCCTTTTATTAACCACACTCTGATAATTTTCTTACTTTTGTACTTTTTAAAGTTTTGTTCTTCTTTGCCATTTGTAACTCACTTGAGGTTTATTTTGTGGTTGTCCTTTAAGATGTTCCCAAAGATGAAAGTAAACTGTCTTGAGAAAGCAAGGCTTTGGCCAAAAACGATGCGATTCTAGCCCACAGCCTAGTCCAAAGGAACTTTGGCTTCTGTTATTGCAAATTCTTTCTTTTTCTTTTGTCACTAAGATTAATGAACTAGATAAAGAGTTCACTTTATCTAGTTCACTTTTAATTTTTGGTAGTATTCATTATTTCAGCTAGACCAGGCAGTTAAGTATAAAATTCATCAATATTCAGTGTAAAACACCCATGTACAGCATCTTGGAATTGACTACTTCCTTTTTTTTTTTTTTTTTTTTTTTCCTGAGATGGAGTCTTGCTTTGTTGCCCAAGCTGGAGCACAATGGCACGATCATGGCTCACTGCAACCTCCACCTCCTGGGTTCAAGTGATTCTCCTGCCTCAGCCTCCCAAGTAGCTGGGATTACAGACATGCACCACCAAACCTGGCTAATTTGTGTGTGTGTGTGTTTTTTTAGTAGACATGGGGCTTTGCTATGTTGGCCAGGCTAGTCTTGAACTCCTGACTTCAAGTTATCTGCCCACCTCAGCCTCCCAAAGTGTTGGGATTACAGATGTGAGCTACTGCGCCTGGCCCACTATTTCTTAATGTTGTTGAATATGTATTTGTGTTTTATTTTATATCAAGTTGACTTAGTAGTAAATCCTTTTTATTGTTTTGTAAACTCTTTGAGGTCTAAATAAACGTTCATCTTCAAAAATATAGATTCATTTTCTTCCCTTAAAAAACACTCATAATATCCAGAATTGCTTCAAAATTATATGGGAGTGAAAGAAGATTAATAATGAGGTGATCGTTATAATGGTGTGATAGGGTACATTGGAGTTTATTATGACATTCTGTTTAGGGTATGTTTAAGAATTTCCGCTTTGTGGTAGATTTCCAATTCTTTACTCCCCATTAAATAGAATTACATATGCACACTCTGCTGTTTGTGCAGTGCCTCCCACTTTGCTAGGCACTGATACACTTCTTCTCAGATGAGACTCACCCCAAGGACATTCTTTGGTCAATGAAATGTGACCAGACCTGACATGGGCAATGTCTAAGCAGAGACTTCTTTTTTATATGTAATTTTTGTTTATTTATTTTTAATTGACAAATAAGAAATCGTATGTATCTGTGGTGTACAACATGCTGTTTTGAAATAGGTATACATTGTGGAATGACTAAATCAAGCCTGTGAACATGGAGACTTTAAATGTGCTTGCTTGCTCGCCTTGGCCCTTTATTTATTTATTTATTTATTTATTTATTTATCTTTTTTCTTATTTTTGAGACAGAATCTTACTCCGTCACCCAGGCTGGAGCAGTGACTCCATCTTGGCTCACTGCAACCTCCGCTTCCTGGGTTCAAGCAATTCTCCTGCTTCAACCCAGGAGAATTATATATATATATATGTATAATGCAAACATATATATATATATACACACACACATATGTATGTATGTATAGTTGTCGCTGTTGTTGTTGTTGTAGAGATGGGGTTTCAACACGTTGACCAGGCTGGTCTTGAACTCCTGACGTCAACTGATCGACCTGCCTCGGGCTCCCAAAGTGCTAGGATTACAGGTGTGAGCCACGCACCTGGCCTGACTTGGCCTTTTATTCTCCACCCTCTGCTATGAAAAGAGGGTTGTCTGGGTAGATGTTATTCCTTCAGCCCACATCCTTTAACGAAAAATGTAGAGCAGACCTGAACTTGAAGTCAACTTGTGGTCTAGCCTAGCCAAACCCAGCTGAAAATGGCCAAACCACAGCTGTAATAGTAAAATAAATGTTAGATGTCTTAAGATACTGAGATTTCGGAATTGTGTGTTATGGAGCATTATCACCAGATAAACCTAACTAATACACCTAAATATGTTTTTAAATAAAGAAATACACATTTAAACACCTAATTTACATTGACAATTGTGTGCTACATAATTAGTTGGTGTCACTGACCTTGATCTAAGTTATCCTACTGGTTTTCTAACTGGATCATCAATATCTATTTAACAAATTTTAGTTAGATACTGATTACACCACTGGCCTGGAGGGTCCTGACTTACATGTAGTAATTGACTTAGGACTCTTTCTAATGTTGCTTTAAAGGCATTCAAGCTCTGTTTAAGAACAGGGAGAATGCAGTGGGGTTTCTTACCAGAATTCGAGGGCAGGAATCATGGCCTAGCAGGGCCTTAGAGGAACAAGAATTGTAACTGACCCGAGTAAAGTCAGAGTTACCATATATGGTTGTGAAAGTGGAGGACTTTGGGTTAGCCTTTTACATCTTAGAGACTGTACATTTTTATAGTTATTATGACAATTTCCTGGCATATGGCAATAATGTGCCTTGTCCTATATCAGAAAACGTTTCAATAGATGAAAAGTGTCTTGAGGAAGTAAAATATTTTTCAAATGTGCAAAAGGCATCATATAGGCTGTAGTGGTTGTGGCAACTTGGACTTCTCTTACCATCTCTGCTATCAACTGGCTTTCTTGGGCTGCTCAGAATTTTTGTTCTATCTTAATTTCAACTTGCACTCAGTGTATTGTCTTAGGACAAAGTCAGTGGACTTTGAGAAAAGGGTCATATTTTTCCACTTATCCACAAGTGTCTTAGTTAATTAACAGATCCTGAGAAAAGAACTTCGGTGCAAGTAGTTTATTTTTGAGGTGATTCCAGGAAAGCACTAATGAGGGAGTTGGGAAAAGAAGCAGGAAAAGAAGGAAATCCAATAAAAGGTGTGCCAGTGAGCAGGTTACTGCTTGAACCTGGGAGGCACAGGTTGCAGTGAGCCAACATTGTGCCTCTGCACTCCAGCCTAGGTGACAGAGGGAGATTCTGTCTCAAAACAAAATATTAAAATAAATAAATAAACAAACAAATAAATAAAGCTTGGCTGAGCACCTTTCAAAAAGGGTAGCAATTGAGGCTGGCATGAGGAAAACCCCATAGGATGAGGTGATTGGGGGTAAAACCCCCAATACAGTGAGGGGGTATTCTGCTTGGAAGTGGGATGACAGTTACTTTACAGAAATTATAAGTAATAGAGGTTGATATCTGGTAATTGCGAGACATCTTCTATTGTCTGATTGTTCCCTTTCATCTGACAAGAGACAGTATGTGGAGAAGAGTTAGATGTAGCACCATTCATAACCAAAAGCAAACTGGCGACCTCAGTCAGATATTCTTTGTCCAGCCAGGCAAACCCTATAGAAATGAAGCAAGCAGTTACAGAACTGTCAGTATAGGGAGAGTGAATGGAGGATGGATGAAGGATGCTATTTTGGAGACTGTATGTACAGAGTTCTTGTCCTCATGCAGAAGAGCCAGGCCCATTTGAATTAGCATGTTGGAGAAGCAGTCACTGGAATAGCTGAGGATGTTACAGAAGTTGATTATACTCCTCTCTGCCTCCTTCAGTCTAGATGATTGAGGAAAATATCATTCATCAGTGTTGGGAACATGATTGTACTGCGGAGGGCAAAAAAACAAAGCCAAATTTCAACAAGCCTCCCTAATCTGTCTTTGTTCCATCTGCCTCTCTATTCAGACTGATTGATAGCCCTCATATATTGAGTTTGGTTGAACATCTGGGCATCCCAGAGCTGACCCTGAAGGGCAGAGATCACAGATACAAGAATTGGACCAAAAAGTCTACAATGCTGAAAGGCTTAGTTAGTAAGGGCAAGTGCTGGCTGAAGCATATTTTGTGACTATAGTGAAAAAGTCCTTATACACCAAGGCTTCGTGATGGCTAGATCAGGGGTTTTGTTGAGTATTGTATGGCATAGACTAGAGCTCTCCATGCTCTGTAAGATCATTAATGAGAAACTCCACCTTTTGGAAAAACACAGTTATCTCTGACCCATATTTTTCTAATTCATGCAGATGGAATTGTGTTAAGTCCCCTGACTTCTTTGAACTTCTCTTGGAGTTTCAAAGGGCAAAGAATGAGGCTCATGGCATGGTCAGGAAATAAGTCTGTATTTAGGTCAGTAGGTTCTATTCTCTAGTTAATAAACTTCCTTTGAGTCACATAAACATGTCCTGAATTCTTCACCCATCTCTGTAACCACCTCCCATTGCAACAACTCCCATCAAGACATCTAATTCCCCAATTCTTGATTCTGGGCTGGCCTTTTGACTTTCTTTGGCCTATAGAATGCAGTGGAAGTTACATAATAGTTTTGAACATAGCTTCTAGAGCACTTATATGCTTCTATTCCTCTCAGAATTGTTTTAAGCTGCCATGTGTAAAAGTCCAGATTATCCTGTGGAAGAATGAGAAACACATGGTTCATTCATGCTCATCATCCCAGGTAACAGTGAGCCAACCATGAGATATTTGAGTGAGAGCATCTTAGACTAGCTAGCCCCCCTTAGACACGATTTTCCAGTTGATAAGCACAAGTCTGTAGATCTCTGAGCCAAGCCAGTAGAAACCAGAAGAGTCACCCAGCTGAGCCAAGCCTAATTGCCAGTTCATAAAATCATGAGCTAAAATGGGGTGCCACTTTAAGCCACTAAGTTTTGGGATGGTTGTTTTGTAGAATAAATAACTGATGCAGTCAAGAAACAAAAGCTTTCTGAGCAGTATTTTCCTTTACCTGTGTTGCTTTCTTTGAAAAGTATCATGTTCTCCATCAGGAAATTTCAGAGAGACATTGAGAACTCTTTTTGGATCCCCAGTGTTAGAAAGAGGGCAATGGGGAAGTAGGCCTAGGTGGAGGAAGCTGAAGATGTGATGTTAACAGAGGAAACCACTATTTCAGGTCAAGCAAAACTAGAAGCCAAGAAATGAGATGAAGTAAAGAATTCTTGAAGGAATGGATCGAAAGATGAATTTTTACTGAGCGGATGTTGCCCAAGGAATATCTTGGACAAGATCTGCTTCTTTAGCATACTTAAGAAATGCCTCTTCAGTATATTTAAGGGCTGTCTCCTGTAGTAATGCAACATTACTTCAAGAATGTAGGCTTGGCAATAATCCTTTCAATTCTTCCTTCTAAGCCCACTGGTTTCTGCCTATGTGTAGACAAATGTTTTGAAAGCAAGGCTGTATCCACATGTTCTGCATAGAAACTTTCTAGGAAAATTTCCAATCAGAACATTCAATCAAGCCTGTCGATGAAGTCTGTCTGCACAGTGGCATGATCAGCAGGAGACACAAGTGTTAGTCTCCCTAATGAGGCTACAAACATGGACATTTGCTGCCAAATGGTTGAAAAGAAAGCTGCATTCAAAGCATTTCTGCCCACGTGAAGTGTTCTTAAGATCCATCCATCATTTTGGGGTCCAGGTTCTGTTTTGAATTTAAGAATATTTTACTAAATTATTCATAATGAACCATATGCAGAGTGCAAAGTTGTTTTGGAGCTTTTAGATAGATTCTGCTTTCAGTTCCCAACCCAAGAGGTCTGAGGCTTCCCATAAATCTCTCTCTCTAGTGAGAGAAATTGTTCTGCAAAATAGATCAGCACCCTACACACTACCTGTCCTGGAATTCCTGAGTCAAATTTCTAAAAAGCATTTCCCTAGAAGTTAAGATGGTGATTTCCTCACCTGTACAGTGGTTACCAGTAAAGATTCCACCTAGATGAAAACAAACAATTTGAGAATTAAGCATATTAAAGAATATGAAAGCAAACAGAAAAGTCCTAAATGCTTAAAAATATGAGAACTTATGAAAATTACTCCCCAAATGAATTCTTTCGGGAAGATAGCATTTGCCCCCAGAAGTGATTCACTAACAGTAGAATTGCAAGAGCCTAGAAATAGAACAGTCCTGACAATTCTTCAGATTGTGCCACCTACCTGAATTTACCTGTCCCACATTTGCTTATGGCTAGGTACATTCTCCTCATGGCTTGAAAGCCCACCTGGATGTTGGTTATCTCAAGTTATGGCAAACCTGAAGGTGCACCAGCATGCCTTGGTCTGCTCCACAACAAAAACTTGCACACTGACTTCACTTGAGTCGGACAAACATTTACTAAGCCCATACTCCATGCCAGTTATTGTTTAGAGCTATTTGTGCTTGAAAATCACAGATGGCTTTCAATTATCTTTTTTTTTTCTGGCTCCCCTATAGGCTTCTACCAAGTCTACTGGAATAAAAATGAGTCGGATAATGTCTTATGAGACGGTAGGTGAGAGAAGAAGAGATGAAGCAGCACACAGCATGAACCAAGTGTAGGAGGTGTCCCTCTTTTCTGACACCAGCTGATACTCCCTGCTACCAACCCCTCAGCGGTACCCACACAGAGGCAGCAGTTCCCACCCAGGTCTCTGCAGGCTCTCTTCTTGGCACAGGTGTGATGGCAAATCTAGGTTAGTACCTCTGACAAACAGAGAATAAGAATTGATTTTCTGAGGTTTTCTTACAACCTTTCACAGGCATCGTGCAAACAGCCCACAAAAGTCCACTCTCTTTGTAGATGTCCTATTTATAGTGATGGTTATAGCTGAAATGAAAGAAACTTCTTGTTCATCCTTTTATTTTCAATAGTTCAGCCCACGCCAGCATAAATTAGGACTATCTTGCCCCCACAAATCTTATTAATGAGAATAGGTTCAATGTATTCTTTTTTGCGTGTAGCTGTCAGTTACCCTTGGCAAGGATGGTCAAGGGTTAGGGGTGACCCGGAGAGCCTGAGTAAGTTCAGTCTAATGCTGATTCTTGCCCCTCATTTGTGTTGTCAGTTTGAATTCTTTCCCCACAAGACTTCTCATAGAAAATGCAAATAAATAGTCATATTGAAAAGATCTTTCCTTTTCTTCATTCGCTTTCATTGCCTCTGCCTTTTTCCTTGTTGCATGGCAAAATGGGGCTGCAGGGGAGAAAAGCTGCAGCAGGGGACTTACATAATTCAGAGCCTTCCAGAAGAGTTAATGGAGTTACGTGACTGTATCCTAATTATTTCCCCCTTGGGCTCCATTACATGTTAGGAACATTCAGGCTCTCCACAAATTTATCATCTTCAAATTCCCATGGATTATAGAAACCAAAGGGCCTGATCCCAAAGCTTAACATTGTTTCCAGTGCCAGCAGAAGGCTTAAAGGATTAGATCACGAGGAACCCAGAGAGGATACTTTCTGTCTTAAGCGGGTAAATAACAGCTTCAAATTTGGCTGAGATTCTTTTGCTGGAAAATCTCCCCTTTCTCATCATTGTCAAAGGGCCAACAGTACTTTTATTTTTTATAATGGCATGGTGATTTTTGCACACAGGCAAGGACTGCTGGTGACCAGAATTATTATTGCTTCACCCAGGAATGGCCACTTTATGTTAGTGTTTTGCTGGGTCCTTATTTTCTTATCCTCTTTTGTTGGGCTTCTAGAGAGTTTGGGAAGAGTTAAGACTATCTCCTCTTAACATGTTTTCAATGTTAGGGGATGTCATAGACACTGTCTATAACATAACACAAATCTAAAACAGTGTCTTACTTGGATAATATTAGCTTCTGTTTATCAAGTGCTTATCAAGGGCCAAGCATTATTTTCAGGTGCCCTGGTCAGGGCGTCAGTGGAAAGCACATGGTACACTTAAAGAGAGTAGTTGAACGGTGTTTAGTGAAGGGACCATTATAAGAAACCAATGGGGTATGTTGCTGTTCTAGCAATAGCAGAGAGTTTTTTGCCTTTACCAGACACCAGTCTAGAGGGGGGTGGGTTTCAAAGTTAGTGAGAGTTCTAGGGGAGGGCCAGGAGACAGAAGAAATTGGTAACTGCCAAACCACAGCCTTCTAATCTCTTGAACATGCTTTCCATTGGTCAAATCCAACCAGAAGTCCGAGGGCAAGGGGGCCAGGAGGCAGAGCCATTAGAGTTCAGATTCCTATTCTGGACTGAGGCTGGGTCTCACATTCGCTTTATTAACATGATTGTTTCTCAGAAAAACAGAGAGGTTAAGTAACCAGGCTAGGGTCACCCAGAAAGGGAGTGATAGAACTGGAATTTGAATCCAGGAAGCCTCTTTCTGGAGCTTGGACTCCTAATCATGTTATTCTGACATTGGGTGCCTTTGGGCACAAAACACTTAAAGATTCCCATAGCCCCTTGAAATCAGTGATTTTCTGATTATCAGACTTAGCGATCATATGTTTATCTGCATAACTACCAATCCTCCCAACAGACTGTGTTCCAAGAGGCCAAGGACTTTATATTTATTTCCTTCAGGATCGAATTTCCTAGTACAGAGCACATAGTAGGCACCCACTCTCCATTTTTTTCTGATGAATGAATAAATTTATGGAGAACCTCCTATGTGCCAGGTTCTGTGCTAGGTGCTGCCTTGTTCCTTTCTTTAAGATGGCTTTTGGTCATCCAGTTCTGTTCACTTGCCTCCAGGTACCACCTTTTCTTCAAGTAGAATTTCTTCTCAATTCTCCAACCTGCATGGGCAGGAGTTATGAGTTTCATGCCATGGTCACAAGGTGGTGGAATTAAAGGACTGAGGAGGCATCAACGTTTCTCCTTCCATCATCAGCACACCCTCTCTGCCAACCTCAGGTAGCCTCTTTTTCTCAGGGGTGGACTGAGAAGCTCCGCCTCTGGCTGCCTCTAGAGCAGAGAGCATGCTGGGGCCTTTGTTTTATGCCCCTTTCTTCCCATAGTTCCCTTTCTTGGCTCAGTTCTGTGCTTCAAACTGGTATGTCTTACTTAGGCCAGGCCATATTTGGTCTTTATTTCTCCCATTTATACAAACTGAATAAACCTCAGCCTATGGAGCAATTGGACTTCATCAGCCCAGAACTAGCGGGCAGCTGATTGCATGTACTTAGGGAAAGAGGCCAGCCAGGGTGACACAGTGTCCAGGGTCTGATTTACCAGCCACAGAGAACAGAACCCTTGGCCTGATTTGTCCCATGAGAATAAAGAGCACCCAATTCGTTGTCATTAGCATCATGTATTGGAAAAAGAAGAAATCTGTAATGTGATTTCCCTCTCCTTCTGAGATTTAAAGACATATTGCAATCTTTGACACATCTGGATTATTGATGGTTTTCTAAATATTCTTGGGAAGAATGCTTTACCTTTTGTTTATGAAGAAATGCATTAATAGAGAATAGTAGAGGTGACAAGTATGTGTGTGTCTTGAAATGTCATTTGGTCCATTTCCCTGTCTCAGGGCCACTCTACGTTATCCAAGAGAGGTTTCTTTCTATTTTGAAAGGATACATAGTTCTAAAATACTCTTTGCAACCTGTATGATGAACTGACATTTTGGAGCTTTTATGTAAGCAACTTACTATATTTAATACCTAATTATTTTAACTCTAAAAATAATCTTAATCTAATTTTTCTTATGAAAATATTCTAATATACACAAAGCAGAATGAATAATGCAATGAATTCCCATATACCCATCACCCAGACTCAACAATTACCAAGAGTTTACCAAAATTGCTTTATCTATTTCTTTCTTTCTCATTTTCTTTTTCTGTTTTTAGAGTTTTATCATGGAAACACACACACACATACATATACAAACAAGAAAAAACAAAAAGAAAGTTTTATCATGGAATTGTTCTGAAGCAAATCCCAGACACCATGTCATTTTATTCCTGCACACTGCAGTCTGAATCTTCCACTGGCTATTGGCTTCCACTGGATATTCCATAGCAATATTCCATTATTCCATAATAATAATGCCAACTAATAATACTTTGAAAAATAATGACAATCATTACATTGTTGGATGACAAGTATGCACCAGGAAATTTATTATTTCAGTCCAGGCATGTTTGTGAGAATAGACTGAACTCCATTAGAGCTAGTCTTAAAACAGGATTTTGTGCATGACCACCTCCCTGAACCAAGGACAAAAAGTACCCCGGCTGCAACTAAGGGAATGAAACTAGAAAGTGGAAAGTCATTAGCATCAGGGACTTCCCCAAACTGCCTGTGTTTCCCTGAAAAATCTGTAGCACGGGAAATCTCTGGCCCCTTTGCTGCTATTCTTTTATAAATCTCTGCATATATCCAATTTCTATGCAGCTGCAGAAGGAACTCAGTCTTCTGAGAGCAGGCAATCATGGAGTTGCTATGGCAGTTTGGATCTGAAGCTCAATTTTTAATAACATATTGCTAGCACGTCATACCTGAGACTTGACAGATTTGATAGGTTCCAAAGTTTTGGTTTTATGGAATGGGATCACCCACCTCTGTGTGTAGTTGTTCTCTTTTCCAGTCTTTTCCCTTTGATGCTAAAGAATTCAGAACAAAAAGTCTGCATCAAATGTTTAGCACAAATAATGGAATGCAAGACACCTTTAATTGCTCCTGTTTCTGTAGCTTATCCATAGAGAGATGTGGATGCTTGAGGGGCTGAATTGTATAAGCAAATTGGAGACGGAGGTGGGCTAGGCTCCACTGGCAGGACTTAACTAACTTAGACCTCTACCTGTGAGTTGAAAATGCCTGCTGCCGGCCGGGCGCAGTGGCTCACGCCTGTAATCCCAGCACTTTGGGAGGCCGAGACGGGCGGATCACGAGGTCAGGAGATCGAGACCATCCTGGCTAACACGGTGAAACCCCGTCTCTACTAAAAAATACAAAAAACTAGCCGGGCGAGGTGGCGGGCGCCTATAGTCCCAGCTACTCAGGAGGCTGAGGCAGGAGAATGGCGTGAACCTGGGAGGCGGAGCTTGCAGTGAGCCGAGATCCGGCCACTGCACTCCAGCCTGGGTGACAGAGGGAGACTCCGTCTCAAAAAAAAAAAAAAAAAAAAAAAAAAAGAAAATGCCTGCTGCCATTCATAACAGGTTCAGAAGGGTTCCCATCCCACCAGAGTGGGGCTACTATCATTCTCTACACAAATATCTTGCTCATTTTGTGTTCACTTTGCTCTGTCTGCAAACCAGTTTCTTCTATCCTTGCTTGTTGCCCAAACAAGTGGCTCTAGTCCAGGTGCCTCAAGTGGACTAACTAGAATTTCTATGTTTCATTTTCAAATTTTTGAGGGAAAACATCTAGTTGGCCTAAGATAAACTTTGCTTCGGTTGTTCATGCTTTGTCCTATCCGTTGTGGTCAGAGGAGAGAAGGTAGAAAGGGCTGTACGGGTTGCCCCTGGAGTTGGAAGTGGGGGAACAGTTCTCAGAGAAGGACTTTGGATGGGCAAACTCGTCTAAAAGGTGTCTATCATACCTAATTTAACTACCACAGCATCCTGTGAGGAAGATAACTTTTTATTCCCATTTTATAAAAAGGTTAGTTGAGGCTTAGAGAATTATTTTTTGCTTAACATTACACATTTGGATGGCAGAATTAGGATTTGAAACCAATTCCATATGCCTCCAGAGCTCCTAGTCTTGCCAATCCCTAGTCTACATTATTCTCATCTTAATATTAATTTATTCATTCAATAATCGTTGCCACCATTCCGGAGACCTGAGCAGTTTCTTATTTTATAACCTTCAGTCTTTTAGAAAACAAGAGAGTGGCTATTTTGTTTCAATGCGGGGAGAGAGGGCACAAAAGTCACTTTATCCATTAGATATCAGCCAAAAGCTTAGGAATAAACGCCCATGAGTTGACAAAACCCAAAGGATGATGAGAACCAGATTGTCTACACCAGGGACTGGCAAATTTTTCTGTAAAGGGCTTGATAGTAAATATTTTAGATTTTGTGAGCCACGTGGTCTCTGTTGCAGCTACACAGTGCTGCTGTTTTAGCACAACAGCAGTCATAGAAAATAGGTACACATGTGGGATGTGTTCCAACAAACATTTCTTTATAGACCCTGAAACTTGAATTTCATATAATTTTCACTTCATAAAATATTCTTTTGCTTTTCTCAACCATTAAAAATATAAAACCATTCTTAGTTTATAGGCCATACAAAAACAGGTTATGGGCCAAATTTGATCAGTGGGCCATCATTTGCCAAGCGCTAGTATACATTATTTTCAGCCTAATATTAATTTACTTATTCAATAACTATTGAGAAGTAACCAGCTGCACATTAGGCGCATGGCAGGCACTGCATGGCAGGCATTGCATGCATGATGCAAACAGATCCAGGCCCTACTTTCATGGAACTGACTATCTAATGAAAAGATCATATTAATCACATAATTTTATCAAAATGTTGAAAATTACAACAGTAATAAAGTCCATGAAATGAAAGATAAAGGAACTTTGATTACGTATTTCAAGAAGAGTTGATCTACTTTGAGGCTAGGGTCAGATAAATTCCCCACTCATTGAACTAAAGTCTTCTTGTCTTTTCCATGAACTCCCACACCTGAAATTAATATTGCTGACTCCCATCTTGTCCATGAACTCCCACACCTGAAATTAATATTGCTGACTCCCATCCATCACATGGTACTCATTGGCTTTGGGGCAAGCATCTACTATGGTTATATCTAGCCAGTCTTACCCACCTTTGCAGCAATGTGGATTTTTGTTGGGATGAGCTACCTTGCATTTGTTCCTACTGATTTTTTTCCTCATTGCTAACAAGCTGTCTTTTTAATTTACCCAGGATCATATTGAATTCTAGTGTGGTCCCTTGATCCCTTAGCAACTCCATCTATCTTCATTTTGCTTGCCATTCTAATCCTTATTAATCCCCAGTTCTTTCAGCCAGGCAATTGATAAAGATATTCTGCACCCAGAATAAAATGTCCTTCCTCTTGGGTGCATGGTTCTGTTAAAGTTCTTAAAATTGTTTATTCCATTTCTTTGCTCAGAAGAGCAGCAGATACTTCAATCCATTGGTGCTAGCACAATTCCTGGCTTAAACAAATAGATCAGAATATCCCAGGATATAATGCTAGGATGTAAGATATACTCATCTCCAAAACATCCAGGTACTTGGTGCAAAATATGTTACTGAAATGAATGAAGCTCATTTAAACTTGAAACTATCAGAGATGTATTTGTATATCTTGCACTTAGAGTCAGAAAATATGTTTACATTTTGGCCCTGCAACTTAACAGATAGGAAACTGTGAGCTCTTCTAGGTTTCCATTTCTTCAAATGGAACAGGTGAATAACAAGTTTGTTCCCACAGAATTGGAGGAGCAAGGTCTACAAAAATCTGTGTTCATTAAATGGAAACATCTTGTGGCTTCTTTGATAATATATCTAATGCAGCAACTGAATTAATTAATTGATTTGCATTTCTACGACTACATGCAACATTCTGGGTGAAGACCCAAAGGACATCAGCATAAGAAAAACAATTAAATTTAATTTGGTTATTACCCTGGTCACACAGCGTGGTGGTTTTAAAAAATGGCTGAAAATTCTTTGATATTATTCCTATTTAGAGGTGGGGTATAATCTCCTGCCTTTGAATTTGCTTGGGTTTGTGACTCACTTATAATTAACCAAATGCAACAGAAGCAATGATGTATGATTTCTAAGGCAAAGTCAGTTCCCCTGGGTTCTCAGGGAACACTCACTGTGCGGAAGTTAGAGGTTAACCATATAAGAAAACTGACTGCCCTGACATCAACATGCTGGGGAATTACATGTAGATGCCCCAGTCACCAGCCCTAGCTAAGTCCACTGACAGTCTGCACCTCCTGCTAGGCACTTGAGTGAGCCATCTTGGATGTCCAGTCCTTCAGATGACTGCAGCCCAGCCAACATCTGACTGCAACTGCATGAGAGAGTCCAACAGGTAACTGCTCAGCTGGGCTGTTTCTGAATTCCTAACCCTCAAAACCAAGAACAAGATAAAATAATAAAAGCTTGTAAGTTTTGGTGTGATCTGTTATGTAGCAATAATAACCAGAAATACATTCACAATAGCATGTGAATATTACTCTAACCATATGAGGGTGTTGGTGGAGATGCTGGTGGTGGTGGTGAAACAACATAGCTTAGCAATGTTAGATGGAAACATATTGGTTGGGACTTACTTGTGTCATTAGGACAGAATCAAAAAGAGAAGCATAATGGAAGCAATGAGTTGAGAGAAGCATAATGGAAGCAATAAAGGACAAATCTTTGTTGCATTTCATTCCCATTGAGGTGATGGAGGTAACTTTTTAAGGGCTGTACTGACTCTTGAGCACATAATAGCCAGGACTGCTTAACACTGTCAAGCAAGGTCTGGTTTTATGTCCATAGATTATCTATGGAGTGTTACATAAAATTTGTAAGAGGCCATTGATTTGGAATGAGCTCCTGCATTAGGCCCCAACAGACCAAATCCAAATGGAGTCAGTCATGTTCAAGTTCTCCATTACCATTACTCTATTACTTAGATAATAAAACTAAGTTTTATTATCTGACTTTCCAAGAAATCAGGAGAGGGATAGCTAGTAGCCAAACTCCACAAAAGGCCAGTTTTAGCCAGCATGATAAGAAAGTCCCCTCGACTTTAACTCTTACAAGTAGAGTAATGTGAAGTAACCTGATGCTAACTCATCTGCTTTTTGTTCCCTGTTTCTGCTTTCTTCAGCCCCTTTTTGCCTATAAAGCCAACTTCTTCTGCTCAGGTCATCAGAGAGTCTTTTCTAACTCTTCAGACGAGATGCCCCCCAAGGCATGAAAAAGCCAATTAGATCTTTAAATTTGTTGAAATTTTGTATTTTACCAAAGGCATAGGCCACACCTGAATCTTAGCCACCACTTTAAAACATGTATGTTTCCTTATAATCAAAAAATGAAAGATGTGGGGGAAAGGGGGAAACAGAATCCAATCATAAATACATCTTTCCAAATCCCACATTTGTAAAACTCTTTTAACCTGACTTACCCTGTTATGGTTTGGATCTGTGTCTTTGACCAAATCTCATGTCAAACTGTAATCCGAACACTGGCGACAGGGCTTTGTGGGAGGTAATTGGATCATGGGGGTGATCTTCATGAACCCTCATGAATGGTTTAGCACCATCCTCTTGGTGCTGCTCTCATGACAGTGAGTGACTGCTCAAGAGATCTGGTTGTTTAGAGGTGTGTAGCACCTTCCTTCACATCTCTTCCTCCTGCTCCAGCCATGTGAAGTACTGGCTCCCCCTTCGTCTCCCACCATGATTGTAAGTTCTCCGAGGCCTCCCCAGAAACTGAGCAGATACTGCCATGCTTCCAGTACAGCCTGTGGGACCACGAGCCAGTTAAACCTCTTTTCTTTTAAATTATCCAGTCTCGGGTATTTCTTTATAGCAGTGTTAGAGCTGACCAATACAGACTCTAATTGGCAATATATGACAAAATGCAAAATGAAATTTTTTCAAAAGTATATGAGGTAGTGATTCATTACCTGGGATCATTAAACTTTGAGGTGTCTCTCCAGGGGTCCTTAAGATTTGTTATTGGCTTTTAAGTAAACATTTTATTTAAGTATAACATATTTAGAAAAGTGCACTAGGAGGTAGTGTACAGCTTTGTAAATTTTTTACAGGCTGAACACACTTGGGGAACTAGTGTGTCTGAAAGTCTGAAATCAGAACATGATGAGTTCTCCAGAAGTTCCCTTATACCTTCCTCTAGTAAGGACTCTACCTAATCATCATTATGGCTTCTAACATAATCTATTACTTTGGTCTGCTTTTGAGCTTTATACAATGAGACTCATACATTGTATATTCTCTTGTCTGCCTTCTTGTGCCCCATATTATGTTTGTGAAATTCATACATGTAGTCAGGTATAATTGAAAATTGTTCATTCTCATTGCAGTATGTGCCAGTATACTGCAATTTAGTTAGCCATTCTTCTATTGGTGTTCTCAATAGATTTATAATATTTCATACAGCTTAATGGAAAATTTGAAGCTCTAATTGGAATCAATTCTGTTCAAAACCTTGAGTATCGAATGTGGTAACTTTGGTTTGGAATAAGCAGTCACTGTGATCTTATTGTTGGACACTCACTATGGAGAACCTCTGATTGACAACCCCTGTCTTAGATGATTTTTTTTTAATGGCCTCAAAATGCAGAGTTGGCGCTACCTCTACCACATTAATGACTTGGGCGAGTCACTGAAGTCCTTTTGGACTCAGTGTCTGTGAGGATTCAGCTCTTAAAATGTCAGTGGTTCCCGTTGTGGGTAAGTTTATGGCAAGGAAAACACTGAGCTGAAGAAAACATTGTGCTTATGAGGTTTAGTGGAATGATCAAATTTCTGAATTACAGTTTGCAGTTTTTGTGGGCTTGTGAAGGATAAGCACATGCTAGCTTCAGAAGCCATGCCACGAGGCAGCTCTCTTTATGTGAAAATATCAGGTGACACTAGATTCTTATTAGGAAATAGAATCCATGCAATTCACACCCGCTTAAAAAAAAAAACAAGTTATTAACACTTTCCAACAGCACGATGACTGCAGTAAACAAAGGCAGTCTCCTGGGATCAATAACAAATTGTGGCAGGGGCAGGCTGTGACATTGGGCTACAACTGAGATCCCCATCTCAGTAGTTTGCTTCCCTTTTGTTGAAAAACTGGGATCTCTGTGTTAAACCTGAAGATTCTCTTCACGTGATTCTTTACCTAGAGTCCTTAATATACACCTTTATGCCAGGCTATTTCAGGAAGAATTCTATCCCAGTGACCTCTAATTAACCAGGCATCAACTCTGTACATTGTCCCAGGTCGAATCAATTCTTTCAGGAGTTAGTTTCTTAAAACATAGACATTATTTTTTGCTTGGGTCATTTTGTGATTCATGGAGGCAATTTTGTATTAATCAGTGTAACATAACTGTGTTACAGAAAAGCCTCCATGCCTCAGTCGTTACTACCCCTCCCTTCCCAGCGCCCATTCCCTGCCGGGACAGAAAGGCGGCGCCACTGCCTGGTAAGAATTGGGAGAAGAAAAGCCGAGAAGTGGGTCCTGGGGAGGAGCTCGCAATGTTCTTGAGGAAAGCGGCGACAAGATGGCTGCCTCAAGGGGGAGATGGAGGCCGACTCACTCCGCTCGCCCCTGGCGGCCGGATGCTGTTTTCTAATGCGATCGTCCTGCCGCGGCCGTGACTGTCATGGCGGCTGTCACCACTTCCGGCCTGCTGCCCACACAGACTGCGCTGTCTGAGGGAGAGGGATCCTGGCAGTCCCGGGGCCTGTCTTCTTGGAAACAGTCAGGGCTGGAGCACAGGCGCACCTTGTAGATGTGCCTGCGAGGGAGCAGATTCCACTGCAAAAACCCCTGTAGAGGAGCAGGACACAGTACATGCTGTGGCCCAGACAGTGGCAGTGGAGCAGATGGAGCCTGCACCTGCCCAATTTGGCCAAGAAAGTCCCCATACTCTCTGTGAAAAAGATTTCCAGAAGCTATGTCAACAACAAAGTCCAAAAAAGAAAAGAAAAGAAAAAACCTCAAAATCATGAACACTAAAGATCATTCTGGAGTCTGATTTGAAAACTGGGGTCAAATTCTGCAGAGGGATGCAAGGGACAACATAGCCAGATTTATGGGTCCTCCCCATCGCACCAGGGAAAATGTTCCATTTGCCGTTCCTCAGGTCTGGCTCCAGTTTGAGTTTTGTCTATATTGGAGGGGTTTTAAGGCTAGAAGTCACGAGGTTAAGAGATCAAGACTATCCTGGCCAAAACGGTGAAACCCAGCCTCTACTAAAAATACAAAAATTAGCTGGGCATAGTGGTGTGTGCCTGTAGTCCCAGCTACTCAGGAGGCTGAGGCAGGAGAATTGCTTGAACCTGGGAGGTGAAGGCTGCAGTGAGCTGAGATCATGCCACTGCACTCCAACCTGGGCAACAAGAGCGAAAATCCTTCTCGAAAAAAAAAAAAAAAAAAAAAAAAAGCTAGAGGGGCCTTTACCCACTTACAAATCTGAATATAGAAGTCAAGAGGGGAAAGTGTCATGTCATAAGTCAGAGTAGAGTCAACAAGAAAACAAGACAATGACTGAGCCCCTAGTGTATACTGGACATTGGTTAGCTACTGGGGATGCAGAGATGAAGAAAGCATAGTCCCTTCTTCAAGGAGCTCAATCTAGCAAGGTAGATAGACTCTTTGCAGGCAGGACCAGGCTTCCCTGCAGCAGAAGGAGATTTGAAATCAGGGTCATGAGCCTCAGCAGGGATGGGCCAGCATGCTGCCCTGAGAGGATCATGTGTGGACCCCAGGCTGTGGCATGGTCCTGCTTTGACCCTCTAGCTGTGCTGTAGGGCCAGGTGGGGCCTGGAGTGGCCTGAGGTAGGGGCTGCAGTGAGCTCTTTCCACTCCCCCAAGGCACTGCATAAGTAATGTCACTTTCTATTAACACAAAATCAGGGACACAGTTTTTTCAAACACAGGGTGCTTCCTCTCCCCACAGTCCAGTCCAACAGGTGGTCTACCCTGATTGGTGGGCCCTTGTTTCTGTTGGAGAGGAGACAGTCCTCAGGGTTCCAAGTGGTCAGTTGTGGCCCACATGCCACTGGCAAGTGGAGGCAGAGCTTCAGAGCCCTCAAGAGCCATGGAGAGCCTGCTGCCCACTAGGAGATGCATACTCAGCAGCTGCTGGCCCACCTGTGGATAGCAGAACTAGTGATGTACAGAATCCTGGGGCTAGTGCCAGCAACTGTTGGAGGGAGGTGACTGACCTGCTTGGCCCACACCCCACTGAAAATCCTGCATCTGCTCAGGGGCAGTAGAGACCATGTAGACCATCAGGACTTGGCAGTGAAGGGAAATAGGGAAGCAAGACATGGTGGTCACCCAGCGTCTTGGCCACAAGTCCCTCTGAAGAGTGTGGATGATGACAGTGACTTAGGTGCATTCTTTAAATGTCCTGAGGGGGAGATTGGAGAAGCAGATATGCAACTGTAGAAAGAAAACCAAAGCAGTAAAGTACTCATAGTATAAATCCAAAGTCGGCTCAGCCAGCAGGCCTCTCTGTAGGATGCAAGTGGACAGCTGAAGAGGGAGCTCTGGAAGCTACAGCTGGTGCCTCCCACTCTGCCTGAACTGCACCAAGAACACACGATGGGTCTCAACAAGATGTCTACTGCTTAGACCTCAGTAAGGTGTACTAAATTTGAACTGTGTCTGACAGACCTGCGATTGCTACAAGAAGATGGCTCAAGACCTGGCCTGGGAATGGAAGTAAGACACTTCCAGTTTTCAGAGAGAAACCCTCTTCTATGAGAAAATGGCCCAGGAAGGCTGGGTGGCCACCTTATCTACTGAGAGACCGCTCCAGGTACACTGGAAAGAAAAGAAACACAACAGGCAGAAGCCGGCTGACTGCGAGGCCAAGTTCCAGCATTTCCTAAGGGGCCCTTTGGCTCCTAGGGCTCCACCTATAGCTCACAGGGACCTGGAAGTACCAGGGGGACTGTGGGCCACTAGGGGCCCAAGGAGGGAGGCTGGTCATGATGTGTGAGCTTGGGTCCAGAGCACCTGCTGATTTGATTCTGTTTTCCCTGTAGCCAGGTCCTAAACACCCAGACTCACCAGAACATCAGCTGGTGCTGCTCACTTTAAAATACTTTTGATTGATCTCTTGTCATTTTAGCTACTGTTCATTAGTTGTTGCTGAAATTGCTTTCACTAAAGTTTGATAGATCGTGTTAGGATTGCAAGGTACTATTTTTCAAGTAAAGATTGTTTAATATAAAAAAAAGCCTCCAAATATCAGTGATTTGACACATGAGACATTTATATCTTGCTTATGTAGCAATGTGATGCTGGCATTCCTGATCAAAAGGTGGGCATTCCAGGAAACGTTCAGAAGCTCAATTTCCTTCCATTTTGTGTTTCTGCCTCCCCAGTGCCTAAGGGGCCTATGCAATTTAGATGATGAGGAGGAAAGAGATAATACAGAAGAGACCGCAATCTGGGAAAGACATATATCATGTCTACTCACAGTCTACTCGTAGAAACTAATCACATGGTCTTGCCTAGATGCAAAGGGTTCTGGGAAATGTAATCTCTTGCTGGGCAGCTGCTTTCTAGCTAAACACTGTATCATGGAACAGAAAGCACACATTTTGGTGGAGAACTAGCTGTCTCTTCTCAGAAAGTGTTGTACATTACATTTTACCTTATTTTACAAGAAACAACAGCAAAACATTTGTTTAATTTTAATTAAAATGTGTGAATCTAAGGTTACAAAATTGGGCTTCAAAAATATAATTTCATTTCCTATAAATCAAAATAATTTGCCTTTGAAGCATCATCCCTTCAGTACAGCAAGAAAATTTAATTGGGGTCTCTAAAGTGTTTCCTTTCTAGACTTTAAGTCAGAATTCTGGAATGAATTACTGAAATGTTGGGGATCGGGGCAGGAATCTTTTGATGGATTATTGTTGACATGGGTCCTCATGAGATGTCCACTGGAGAAGAAGTCATGCTCTTTAGTTCTAGTGATTTTGTTATGCTATTCTCAGGGCATGGGAATTTTTCTATGTCTTCTCACAAACCAGTCCCCTAGAATGGAGACACTGAGGTAGAAGGATGTTGTTTCTCTTTGCTCTGAGATCCCAGATGTTTTTCAAGCACTAATCTCCAATCCTAATCCCAAAGGGAGGAATGTAGCAATAAATCTTAGGAAGGGAAATCCTTCTTTCAAGTTTCTGACTGCTAAGTTTGGACATGGTTTGTTTGTCCCCACCAAATCTCATGTTGAAATTCGATCCCCAGTGTGACAGTGTTGGCAAGTGGGCTGTAATGGGAGGTGTTTGGAACATGGTGGTGGAATCCTTGTGAATTGATTAACACCCTTTCTAAGGGGTTAATAAGTTCTCACTATTAGTTCCCAAAAGAGAGCTGGTTGTTAAAAAGAGCCTGTCCCTTCCTCCCTCCTGCTCTCTATGGTTTCCTCTCTCACCTCGTGACCTCTGCGCATATCTGCTCTCCTTCAGCTTCTACCAGGAGTGGAAGCAGCCTGAGGCCCTCATCAGATGTACATGCCCAGTTTTGAATCTTCCAGCTATCAGAATTGTGAGCCAAACAAACCTTTTGTCTTTGTAAATTATCCACCCTCAGGTATTTCTTAGTAGCAATGAAAAATGACCAAGACACTGACCAAAATGTTTTGTCTATACCCCAAATGCTCTCTTTTTTCCTGAAGTTTTAGCTATACTTTAAACATGCAAGTCAAACATGAAAGATAGAATCCCACATCCAGATCTTTTCACTTTTGGTTAGCAATGGTTCCCCAGCACTTGGAACAGTACTTGGCACATAGTCATCACTCAATAATATTTATGGGATGAATTTCCTTCAAGGCAGATGACATAATCCTCATTTTACAGAAATGAATACCAGGACTCAGAAAGGCTAAGAAAATTGCAAAATGTTCCAAATCTAGTAAATGCGAAGGCCAGGAATTTGACCAAGGAAGTCAGTCTGCAATCATATTTGTTTTAAAAACCCTTTGCTTTCTTCCAATCCATCTGTATTGCATTAGAGAAAATCCTGGATGTGGATATAAAAACTCCCTGTCTCACTGTATTTGTGATTTTGGGCAAATCACTTAATCTCATTATATGGTTCAGTTTCCTCATCTGAACCATATAATGGCAAAACCAAAGTGCAAATAATGACACATTTCTCACAGATGATTGGGAGGTTTAGGTGGTGATAAATTGATCACTGGGAAGATAGGTAGTTATGTCAGTTATCTATGGTCCCCATACACAACAGTGAAGCAGACAACCATGCAACCACAGTGACATAAAACTATAAATTGATTGCTCACACATGTGGGGTGAGCTAGCATCCATCTAGACAGTTCTGCTGATCTTGGCTGGACTCATTCATGTATCTGGGGTTAGGCTGGCTGTCAGCTGCTTTAGGCTGGCCTTCAGTTGAATGACTGGGTGATTCATCTCTTCCATTTATTTCTCATCCTCCAGCAGGTTACCCCTAGAATGTTGTCATGGTAATAGCAGAGGCACAATAGAGCAGATGAAAAGACAAAAATTTTCTGAAGCCAAGGCTTAGAAGTAGTACACCATCACTTCCACTGCATCCTGTTGACTGAAGCAGGTCACATAATCTAGCCTATTTAAGGACTGGGGGAATTGGCTGTGTCTCTTCAGTAGGGTGACTTGCAAAGTCACAGGGCAAGGGGCATGGATATAGAGAGGGAAAGTAATTGGGCCATTAATGGGATCAATCTTCGACAGTAATTAATAAATTTTAGTTCAATCTAATGTGTATTGGGGCATATTAAAACTTGGAATCCACTTAACGATTCCTCTGGAAGCTATTTCATAAACTTGTTTTAGCTTCTTTCCTTTCTGTTTCATTGGATAAATCCCTGGCTACCCTCTGGAAAGGAGAAAGGTGGATGGAATCCCCTCAGGGGAAAACAAGCCTGTTTTCTAACTGGAGATTGTCCGTAACTGTCCATATGTCTGCAATTAGTAGATTACCAATGTGTATGTCACTCTCCCTTTCTTCTAAAAAGAGGAAAATCACTCTCTTGTTTCCAAGTAAGGTTTAAGCATTTCTCTATTCGGGGTGGTAGGTAAAAATCCATCAGCACAGAGACCTGGGACACCTGCCAAGCTCCTCCTTGTACTGCACAAGGGGCAAGGACTCCAGGTATACTGGGCACAACGTGGATGTTTTAATTGACCTTGCTTATCGCCTAACCTTTCTCCATTGTACTAGCTCTGAAGACAAAGGGAGTTAGGTGAGCCCCATAGTCTCCTGGTATGGGAGAGACAGGGAAAAACTCTGGGTTTGATATGTTCTCTTAAATAATACGAGCATACATCATTTTATTGTGCCTTGCTTTATTGTGCTTTGCAGATACGGCATTTTTTATATATTGAAGGTTTACGGCAACCCTATGTCAACCAAGTCTATCAGCATCATTTTTCCAACAACATGTGCTCACTTTGGGTAACATTTTGGTTATTCTCACAATGTTTATAATTTTTTTATTACTACACATATTATGGTGATCTCCGATCAGTGATCTTTGAGGTTACTCTTGTAATTCTTTTGGGGGTACCACAAACTGCACCCACATAAAATGGCAAACTTAATTGATAAATGTTGGTTGTGGTTGGACTACTCTGAAAACTAGCTGTTCCCCATCTCCCTACCTTTCCTTGAGCCGCCCTATTCCCTGACACACAATATTATTACAATTAGGCCGATTAACAGCCATACAATAGCCCCTAAGTGTTCAAGTGAAAAGAAGACTTGTACATCTCTTACTTGAAATCAAAAACTAGAAATGATTAAATTTAATGAAGAAGGCATGTTGAAAGCCAAGATAGGCCAAAAGCTAAGCCTCTTGTGCCAAACAATTAGCCAAGTTCTGAATGCAAAGGAAAAGTACTTGAGGGAAATTAAAGCGCTTTTCCAGCGAACACAGAAAGCTAAACAGCCTCTGGCGATGTGGAGAAAGTTTGAGTGGTCTGGATAGAAGATCCAACTAGCCAAAACATTCCCTCAGGCCAGAGTCTAATTCACAGTGAGGCTGTGACTCTCTTCAATTATAGGAAAGCTAAGAGATGTGAGTAAGCTGCAGAAAAAAACTTAGAAGTTAGCAGAGGTTGGTTCCTGAGGTTTAAGGAAAGAAGCCATCTCCATAACATAAAAGGGCAAGGTCGAGCAGCAAGTGCTGATAGAGAAGCTGCAACAAGTCATCCAGAAGATCTAGCTAAGATCATTAATGAACATGGCCATAATATCACCATTAACAGGAATTTGAAAGATGATTCCAACTCTTATGGGTGACTTTGATGTGTTCAGGATTTCACTGGAGGAAGTCACTGCAGATGTGGTGAAAATAGCAAAACAACAACAACAACAACAACGACAGCAACAATAAGAACCTAGAACTAGAAGTGGAGCTTAAAGATGTGACTGAATTTCTGCTATTTCATGATAAAACTTGAGTGGATGAGCAATTGTCTTTTTCTGGATGAGCAAAGAAAGAAAGTAGTTTATTGAGATGAAATTTACTCCTGGTGAAAAGGCTATGAACATTGTTAAAATGAAGACAAAAAGTAGAATATTAAATAAACTTAGTTGATAAAGGCAGGGCTGAGGGAATTTACTCCAATTTCAAAAGAAGTTCTATTGTGGGTAAAATACTATCAAAGAGCATTGCATGCTACAGAGAAATTTTTTGTGAGAACAAGTGTCAACTGATGTGTCAAACTTCATTGTCGTTTTATTTTAAGAAAGTGCCACAGTAACCCCAACTGTCAGCAGCCACCACTCTGATACCTGGCTCAACAAAGCTGTTTGGACCAAAGGAATAAGGCATGTCCCACCCACATGCAATTGTCCAGAAAATGTAATGACGATAAAGATTCATCAAACAAGCTCTATACTTGGGTTCCCTATGTTCCTGTTACTACTTTCAAAAATCTACAGTCAATGTGGTTGAGAGCTGATTGCTGCTTATCAAATAAAGTTATAAAACCACAAAGAAAAAGAAAGAAAATAAATACCTGACCCATTTTTGAGCCTGCCTTCTCAAGGACCACAGTAGAATTGTGCTTTCCTGATCTGTATCTGGCCGTTCCAAGATATGTGGATGATAGGTAATGTTGCTGTAAGACCTGTTAAACTCAAGTCCCCACAGGCACAAAGACCCATCTCTGCTCACTCTGAGGCTGTTACTGATCTTATTTCTCAATAACAAAAGGAGACCTATTTATTAGGAACTCATCTCCTGCCTGCAGGCTCAGGGAGTCAAACCCTCTTTTCATCCAGCCACCTGGCCCAGTATTTTGGAAGAGGCTAGATGAGGATACCCTCTCTAATTCTAACTGAACCATACAGCCAACCTTTGATTATCCTAAGAACACATTTCTTCCAGTTCAGCAAGTTCAGAAATACTTAGGTAATTAATTTTTCTTAGAATCTGCATCATAAAAAGCTCTGCTGAAATGAAAGCCGGCAGTAAAGATTTCAAGGTAAATGAAATCCCAACCTGAAAACTGGTTCTGTTCACTGAAATATTTATCCAGTTCTTCAGATATGCTAGATGGTAAGATATACACCTGCCTTCAAGGAGGTCACTGTCTGGAAGGTGAAGCAGATAACTAGACCAATACCAAGAGTAACTGGAGCAGGTGCAAGAGAATGTTACATATAACTTTTTTAGTTGTCTTTGAACAATGAAGAGGAGGAGATAAATGCCATGTGGAAACTAAAGAGCTGCCAGATATATCTCAGATGATTTGCATCTCCAACTATCTCCCCGTTACTCCCCTACTGCCAGCCTATATAAAAAGAATTAGCAGTGCCTAGCACGGTGTCTCATGCCTATAATCTCAGCACTTTGGGAAGCCGAGGTGGGCAGATCACTTGAGGTCAGGAGTTCAAGACCAGCCTGGCCAACATGGTGAAACCTTGTCACTACTAAATATACAAAAATTAGCTGGGCGTGATGGTGCACGCCTGTAATCCCAGCTACTCAGGAGGCTGAGGCAGGAGAATTGCTTGAACTTAGGAGGCAGAGATTGCAGTGAGCCGAGATTGCACCACTGCACTCCAGCCCGGCGGGTAAGAGTGAAACTGCGTCTCAAAAAAAAAAAAGAGAGAGAGAAAGAAAGAAAGAAAAAAAAAGAATTAGCAGAATTTGTTGGAGACTTTGGGATTGAGTTTCAGGTGGAAACTTACTCCCTTCTATAGGATATGGGAAGGGAAGGTGCTCCCTTCCTCCAGCCAAGTGAAAAGGGCACCATAAGTCTGGTTACTTGGAAGAAAGAGGGACTTGCTTTCTTTGCCTCACTGCTTGGTGCATTTGTTGCCTGATTTCTGGATTTTTTGAGCAGATTAAAGTGATTGGGGAGAGACAATGGGGGAAGGGAGCAGCCCCACCTCCACTTTCTGAGTAGGGGAAGTTCTTGAATTTCCGGATGAGTCAAATGGGCAATAGGGGCCTGATCTTGAGCCATCTTTCCAGTACCCCAGCCGGTAGAGAGTCAGAGGGGACAAGAGGAGCTGTGGAGTACACATTGGGTGTAGAAGATAAAGAGATGGAGAAGTGTCTGATGAGGTCCCTGTAGAGCAGAGAGCTTCTTCTTGCCAGGGAACTATGCCCTTGGAAACATCTGCACATCAGGGCAGTATCGCAGCAGCACCAGCAAGATGCCCTCTGCATATCTGGATTATTGACCATTTTCTCAGTCATTCTTAATTTTTTCTTTTTAAGGGATGGGGTCTTGTTATGTTGCCCAGACTAGTCTCTGACTCTTGGGTTCAAGTGAGCCTCCAGCCTTAGCCTCCAGGCACAACCTACTGTATCCACCTCCTTGTTTTCTCAGTCATTTTAAATGAACTGTAAATTTCTACATCTTGCCCAAAGTTGTGGTTGGAAACATTGTCTACCCTACAAATATCCAGACAATACTGGAGTTCAGTTCCTGGGAGGAGTTTGCCTGAAGAAGCAAACCTGGTATCAGATCCTAAAACTGACATTTTTTCTTTTTATCTTAACTGCCAGTAACCTCAGAACCATGCCCTTGCCCAATGTGGACCATTAGCCCATCTCTCTCAACCAGAAACATGATCCTTTGCTCCCTTAAGTGGCCCCTACCATTTTAATTGTGCTGTTTGACAGTTAGTTTAATTTTGCAGACTGCCTCATGCCTCCTTGTTAGTGTTGACTCCAATTTCAGTCTTGCGTGTGTGTTCTCCAATGTGAGACATGAGGAGTGACACATTGACATTGTGGGCCTTGAATCTGGATCAAAGGGTATCTGTTGTCCAAATACACAAATGACCACAGCTGAAAGCAGAAATGTAAACCTGACTCTAATCAGTGAATTTGCTAAGCTAGCATAGTTCCTATTTTTAAGAATTAGCTACAGTTTACTTTTACATATATTTTTGCTCTCTGAGCTCTCTGTAGTTAGAAAAAGCCCTAATTTCTAACTACAGAGATTGGCCCATATTCAAGAGGAGAGGACATAGGACCCATCTTTTGACAGGAGGAGTCCCTTCAAGTTTGAGGCCATGTTTTAAAATTACCATGATTATCATCTGGAAGAGAGACTTTTCAAGTGATGTCCAGTCTTGCAAAATTTATTTGTGGTGCTTATTTTTAGCTTTAACCAGAAAACATTACCTCCTGAAGCCAGTTAGGGAATCTTAGGAAGATTTTATTTTTGTGATTTTTATAATGAAAGATGATTGGCCAGGCATGGTTGTTCATACTTCTAATTCCAGCACTTTGGGAGGCTGAGGCAGGAGGATAACTTAAGCCCAGGAGTTTGAAACCGCCCTAGGCAACATAGGGAGAATCTATCTCTATAAAAAATTTTAAAGTCAGTGGGACTTGGTGGCACATGCCTGTGGTTCCAGTTACTCAGAAGGCTGAGGTGGGAGGATTGCCTGAGCGCAGGAGGTGGAGGCTGCAGTGAGCCATGACAACACCACTGTACTTGGGTGAGGTGTCCAAGGATGGTTTTTGTGGCTGACATAGGATACTGGCTGTCAGCCGGGAGCTCACCTAGGCTCTTGATGGAGGCACCTTCATATGGCATTTCCAATGTAGTGGCCTCAGGGTAGTTGGATTTCTAATATCACAACTGGTTTCTGCAGAACAAGCATCACAAGAGAACTAGCAGAAGCCACATAGGCTTTTCTTGGAAGTTACTCAGTGTCACTTCTGCTGTTTTCTGTTGACTAAAACAAGTTACCAGGGTTGGCCCAGATTCAAGTGAAGAGCCCATAGAACCCATATTCTGACAGGCAGAGCCCCCAGAATTTGAGGACATGGTTTAAAATTACCATGATTATTGTCTGGAAGAGAGATTTTTCAAGTGGTATCTGTCTTGCAAAATATATGGGACTATTTAGGGAAACTACTTGAGATAAGACTGAAGCCATCCTTACACTTGCCTGGGTTCTGAATCTATACCAGCAAAGCCTTCTATACTCCCTCTTCACCTACACTTTCTATTAAGCCAATGGAGGCAATGGTTGCTCTACTTATTCCATTTAATATTGGGTTTTTAAATAGCGATTTGGGACAAAAACCTAGGCTGTCACAACTAGGACCAGTGTTAATAGTTGCAGTGTACTGATAAAAAGGAAAATTGTGCTCTCCTAAAACAAGCTTTCTTGTTTGGATTTACCAATATAAAACCAAAAATTAACATATAGTCATGTGTTGCTTAATGATGGGGACAATATTCTGAGAAAAGCGCCATTAGGTGATTTTGTCATTGTGCAAATATCCTAGAGTGCACTTACCCAAGCCTAGATAGTGTAGCCTATTACACACCTAGGCTATATGGTATAGCCTGTTGCTCCTAGGCTACAAACCTGTGCAGCATGTGACTGTACTGAATACTATAGGCAGTTGGAATACAATGCAAAGTATTTGAGTATCTACATATATATAAGCATAGAAGAGGTACAGTAAACTGTGGTATTATAATCTTATGGGACCACTATCACATCAGCAGTCCATTGTTGACCTAAAAGTCATTATGAGGCACACGACTGTATTAACTATTTGTCCTAGTATAGAATTAATAGCAGAGAATTTAAGGTAATTTATAACATCAGATGTCACACATGTATCATATTACAGCAACCACCCCTGAAGTATAGTCACTGAGTATTCAATCCATTTCTACCTGCAACCTTTCTCAGCTTCTTAAGCGTACACTTTGCTGCCATCTGGCTCGCTCCACTCTGGAAGGACTTTCATTGAGAAACAACATATTTTACAATACAATTTTGAAGATCCTGGTTTCTCCCTACAAAAATCTTTAAGAAAACCTTTTGCAACTAACAGAACCTTTTGAACTAGTTAGGGATATAGATATTATTATATCACCTTTATTACAGCCCCACTGAGCAAGATGCCTCCTGAGGCTTCTCTCCTCCCCAAATTGTCCAGAATTTCAGTGCATATGGGTCACTAGCTCAGTTCAATGGGGTCAGACCTATTTCCCATCATCAGGCAGAGAGGGAACTGGTGGTGCTGATCAGTCTAATGCATTTGCTTTGCTGTCACATGGGATCACTGCTGAACACAAACCTTGCACAGTCCCAAGAACGCCTGCCCACTGCTGTAGCATGCTGGTCTGAATTTTTTTATGGGCTGGTGCTGTACACCAGGTTAATCTTTGAAAGTTACATTTGTTTGGTGTTTATAGCAAGTGATTTTAAACATTTTTTGACCAAGACCCTCAGAAGAAATGCACAGAAGAAATACATTTCACAACATGATCTAAGACACACATACAAAAAAAGAAAAGTCATGGAACAATGCTTAACCTTAATATTTAAAAACCTATTCTTCTTTTTTTCATGATGAATATGAGCTACTAAATTGATATTATGACTGATAGGGTTTGGCTGTGTCCCCACCCATATCTCATCTTGAATTCCCATGTGTTGTGGGAGGGACCTGGTGGGAGGTAACTGAATCATTGGGGCAAGTCTTTCCTGTGCTGTTCTCGTGACAATGAATAAGTCTCATGAGATCTGATGCTTTTATAAAGAGGAGTTCTTCTGCACAGACTCTCTCTCTCTTTGCCTGCTGCCATCCATGTAAGACGTGACTTGCCTCTCCTTGCCTTCAATCTTGATTCTGAGGCCTCCCCAGCCATGTGGAGTTATAAGTCCATTAAACCTCTTTCTTTTGTAAATTGCTCAGTCTAGGATATGTCTTTATCAGTGGCGTGAAAACAGACTAATACAATAACCCACTATTGAGTCATGGATTTTTGTTGTTGTTGTTGTTATTGTTGAGTTGTTTGAGTTTCTTGTAGATTCTGGATATTAGTCCTTTGTCAAAGGCATAAACTACAAATATTTTCTCCCATTCTGTTAGATTGTCTGTTTATTCTGCTGATTTTTTTTTTCTGTGCTGAAGCTTTTTACTCTAAGTCCCATTTGCCTATTTTTTGTTTTTTTTTGCATTTGCTTTTGGGGTCTTCATCATAAATTCTTCACCTAAGCCAATGTCCAGAAGAATTTTCCTTAGGTTTTCTTCAAGTATTTTTATAGTTTCAGGTCTTATGTTTAGGTCTTTAATCCATCGTGAGTTAATTTTTATATATAGTGAGAGATAACGGTCCACATTATTCTTCTGCATATGACTAGCCAGTTTTCCCAGCACCATTTATTGGATAGGGTGTCCTTTTCCCATTGTTTATTTTTGTCAACTTTATAAAATATCAGTTGGTTGTACGTATGTGGCTTCGTTTCTGGGTTCTCTACTCTGTTCCATTGATCACTATATGTCTATTTTTGCACTGGTACCATGCTGTTTCAGTTACGAGAGGCTTGGAGTATAATTTGAGGTCAGGTAATGTGATGCCTCTGGATTTGTTCTTTGCTTAGGAGTGATTTGTCTATTTGGGCTTTTTTTTTTGGTTCCACATGAAATTTAAGATTGTTCTTTCTAATTATGTAAAAAATGATGTTGGTAATTTGATAGGAATTATATTGAAACTGTAGATTACTTTGGGTAATATGGTCATTTTAATAATATTGATTCTTCCAATCCATGAGCATGGGATGTTTTTCCACTTGTTTGCATTGTCTGCAATTTTTTTTTCATCAGTGTTTTGGAGTTTTCCTTGTAGAGATCTTTCACCTCCTTGGTTAAATGTATTCCTAGATTATTTTTGTGGCTATCATAAATAGGATTGAGTTTTTAATTTGTTTTTCAATTTGAATGTTATGGGTATATAGAAATGCTACTGATTTTTGTATGTTGATTTTGTATTCTGTGACTTTAATGAAATTGCTTGTCAAGTCTAGGAGTCTTTTGGAGGAGAGGAAAGGAATAACATGACACATGTTTCAAAAAGCTTATTCTTTTTTTATTATTTATTTATTTTTTTTTTGAGATGGAGTCTCACTCTGTTGCCCAGACTGGAGTGCACTGGCATGACCTCAGCTCACTGCAACCTCTGCCTCCTGGTTCAAATGATTCTCTTGCCTCATCCTCCAGAGTAGCTGGGACCATAGGCACGTGCCACCATGACTGGTTAATTCCTTGTATTTTTAGTAGAGATGAATTTTCACCATGTTGGCCAGACTGGTCTTGAACTCCTGACCTCAGGTGATCTACCTGTCTTGGCCTCCCAA
The DNA here is from genome assembly GCF_037993035.2 of Macaca fascicularis. Taxonomy (NCBI): domain Eukaryota; kingdom Metazoa; phylum Chordata; class Mammalia; order Primates; family Cercopithecidae; genus Macaca; species Macaca fascicularis. Next base: position 78,399,387 of record NC_088384.1, read on the forward strand.
AATGCCGGGATCACAGGCATAAGCCACTGTGCCCAGCCTCAGAAAGCTTATTCTGCAAGCACTGTGGGATGGATTATTTGGGGTAGGGTGAGGCTGAGGTCTTTACCAATGGTCATGTGGTGTGGTGGTGGGGAGGAAGAAAATGCAGACTAACACAATGCTTGGGAGATGTTAATGGAGAACGAGAAATGAACTTGGAGATTAATTGTGTATAGGTAAGAGGAAGTCCATGGTGAGTCCCAGCTTCTGTTTAGAATAGTTTGGATGATAGGCAAGGATCTAATTCAATTGAATATGTTTGGCAAAGGATTGTGGGTTTAATGAAAAGCACATTTAAGGAGGCTGAGGAATTGGTGGATATCCAGGTAAAGAGATATTCGATAAACCTTTGCATATAGGTTTGAAACCCAGGGTAAAAAGCATGTCTAGAAACATAGACTTGGGAATTTTTAACGTATATGTGACAGTTCAGTTTGGATTAAGGTCCTAATGAAAATATATGGAATGAGAATAAGAACCAAATAGAGAATTCTGAGGTGTGCTGGAATTTAGGGATCAAGGGAAACATGAAGATTCTGGAAAAAAATAGTGATAAGGATAGCCAGAGAGATTTAGGGGAGACCAAGAGGTAATGGAAAAGGAGGTATCAACAAGGGAGTGGTCAATCATGTCAAACCTTGCAGCAAGGTCAAGAAAGCCAAGGGCAGAAAACATCATTGGTTTGGTGGCTAATCCATTTGTCATTTAACCAGTGCATTTTCTTTGGCCTGGTGGGAACAGAAGCCAGACATGAAAAGGCAGTGAGTAAGTGGGAGATGAGAAAGCAGAGAGAGCTAAGAAGCTTGACTAGGGAGAAAAGGAGAGAGCACGGACTCATGGAAGCAATTGTGACATTGAAGGAATTGGTTTTGTTGTAAATATTGGAAAGAATTTAATTACATTGACTCATCTTCTACTCAGGATCTGTAAAAGGAATGACGGACAGTGAGAACAACTCTGAGTTTGTCTCCACCGTAGGAGAGGCTGGGGTCTAAAGAAGGGGCACAAGAATTCACCTTGGCGTTGAAAACATTGTGCTAGGTGAAAGTGTAATTTCCTGATAGGCTCTTCTTGCCTGATGCACAGATGGAGCTATTCACTGAGACAGTGGTATTGCAATAGAGAAAGAGTTTAATAAACACAAAGCTAGCCAGATGGAAGAATGGGAGTTTATTACTCAAATCGGCCTATCCAAAAGTTCAGAGGCTAAAGTTTTTCAAGGATAGTTTGGTGGGCAGGGGGTTAAGGAATGGACAATGCTGATTGGTTGGGTTGGGGATGAAATCATAGTGGGTGGAAGCTGTCTTCTTAGGCTGAGCCAATTCCTAGGTGGGGGTCACAGGGCCAAGTTGAATCAGATCCTTGGTATGGGTAATCAATTGCCAGAATGGAAAATAATGAAGAATATCTTAAACACCAGTTTCAGGTTTTGCAACAGCAGTGTTATCTATAGGAGCAATTAGGGAAGTGACCATCCATATGAGACTCCTGAGCAAACACAGTGACTAGTTACCTTTTAACTATAAGTAGGTCTTAGCAAAATTCAGACCTCTCCCATAATTCTAATTTCGTGGCTTCTCATTAGTTTTATAAAGGTGGTTTTAGTTACCAAACAAGGAGGTGGTTTCAGTTCCCAAACTTCCTTTGGAAAGGAGCTATTATTATCCTTGCTTTATGGTTAAAACATGAACTAAATTCCTCCCATATTTAGTTTGGCCTATGCTCAGGAATGAGCAAAGACAGCTTATAAGGTTAGAAGCAAGATGGAGTCAGGTATGTCAGATTTCTCTCACTGACTTAATTCGGCAAAGGTGGTTTCCATGGAAGCCAGATGCAAGAGGCCACATATTGCATGATTCTATTTGTATAAAATACAATAGGCAAATCTATGGAGACTGAAAGTAGATTAGTGTTTTTCAGGGGCTGTTGGGAGGGGAGAATTATGAATGACTGCTAATGGTATAGGGTTTTTGTTTGTTTTTGAGAATTCGGTAGTGGGGATGGTTGCACAACTTTGTGAATATACTAAAAATCACTGCATTGTGCACTTTAAATGGATAAATGTGATGGTGTGTGAATTGTATCCCAATTTTAAAAAACTTAAAAGGAAAAAAAAAAAAAAGAATTCACTTTGGTTGGAGGAGAGCCTTCTTAATCCTGAGGCAGGAATGCCAAGAGGAGTATAAATGACATGTTTCTATTGGCAGGAGGCAGGGCCAGTTACATGATTTGTGGGATTCAGTGCAATACGAAAATTGAGGGCCCCTTCTTCACAATGATTAAGAATTTCAAGACAGTTACTGCAGAGCATTAAACCAAGCACAGGGCTCTTCTAAGTGTGGGGCTTAGAAGCCCCTTAAAAACCTTGTGTGGTTACTCAGGTTTTGCACATTTATGAACTAGCCCTGGAGGAGGGAGAGCTCACCAGATGGGCTTTCTTATGGAAATAAGAAGTGAGAGGAGGTACTAAAGCTGCTGAAATGAGAGAATGGGTGAAATTTGGAACTGTCCTTGAGGGGAATTAGAGAGAAAATCAAAGATGGACTTGAAAGGAATTACTAGGCAAGGAAGAAAGTCAGGCATTGGTTGGAGGGCATGAATTTGTAGGAGTATCACTGTGATTTTTCACCATTGGTTCTCAAAAGACCAAATATAGAACTTAAAACAGCAAAGAATGGTAAGAGTAAAGTTTATCTGGGCAAATGTGATTGAAGATTAAAGGAACAAAGGAATAAAAGTTAATGATTAAACTAAATGAAATTAATAGATTTCAATTAGCTATTGAAAGAGGATGGCCTAGGGAAATTATCACACTTAGAAGGTGCTTGTATAATGCCTGGAAGTAGAATGGCCTATGGAGTTAAAATTAAAATGAAGTCCAAATGTAGAAAAATTGGAAGAAAAAAATGAAAGTCGAAGGATTATGGACTGTTATGGGATTTTTGGAATTTAAGATTTTAGGTGTGGAGTTCTGAGTTTTGTTAGGTTCAAGATCCAATTCTGTTCAGTTAAGGCTGCCTGAAATGATAATGACTCACAAAGCATCAAGATTCAAAAAAAAATTAATCTTAAGATCTAATTGGGGTAAGTTATTCTCCTACGTGGAAGGAATGTCCTCAACTACATACAGCAAATTGAGTGTTGATAGATGCTGCGGCATATGGTATGACAGATGGGGAAAGTCGAGGAACATGTTTTTCCCTTGTCACAGAAGTGTTTTCTCTTGATGGCTTTGCTCTTTTATGGAGATAGCTGTGCTTCTTACAGTTCTCACCTCCTCTCCCCTCTACTACAGAGAAAGGAGGCGTCAGGCACAGCACTCAAAGGGAGAGGAAGACGTTGGCCAGCATACAACTGTCCAAAGATCCACAGAATCATTTCTTCTTCAATTTCTTTAAGTAAACTTCAGATGTTTAACATACATATAGAATAGTGCACAAATCATAAGTTTATGCACCCATGGAGCCAGTGTAGAAGGCCCTTGTTCTGCTTTCAGTAACAACTCCCCCACAAGGATAATGACTATTCTAATTTCTAGCAGTGAAAATCAGTTTCTCCTGTTTTGCACTCTATAAATAAAATCATACAGGATGTTCTCTTTTGTATTTGACTTCTTTTGCTCAATATTATGTGTATTAGTCTATTCTCATGCTGCTATAAAAGACATACCCAAGACTGGGTAATGTATTTTAAAAAGAGGCTGAATTGACTCACAGTTTTACAGGGCTGGGGAGACCTCAGGAAACTTACAATCAGGGCAGAAGGGGAAGGAAACACATCCTTCGTCACATGGCGGCAGCAAGGAGAAGTGAAAAGCAAAGTAGTGGGGAAGCTCCTTATAAAACCATCAGATCCCGTGACAATTCACTCACTATCATAAGAAGAGCATGGAGGTAACCACCCCCATGATTCAGTGACTTCCCCTGGGTCCCTCCCATGACACATCGAGATTATGGGAACAACAGTTCACAATGAGACTTGGGTGGGGACACAGCCAAATCGTATCATTATGTTTTTGAGATTCATCTATGTTTGTTACATTAACTGTGGTTCATTCATTCCGGTTGCTGTATAGTATTTTATTGTATGAATATGCTACAGTTTATTTATTCTACTGTTGATGGACTTTTGGGTTATTTCTAGTTTGGGGCTACTATGAGCAGTGTTTTCTTATACATGTCTCATTGAACATATCTTTGCAGTATTGCTGTATATGTGCTTAGAGTTAGAATCACTGGGTCCTAGGGTGCACAGATTTAGTCAGCTTTACTAAATACTACCAAAGAGGTTTTCTAAATGGTTGTGTTAATTTTTATTTTCACCAGCACTGTATAAAAGTCCCAATAAATCTATATTGTTACTGATATTGGTATTGTCTGTCTTTTAAAAATTTAGTCATTCTTTTGGGTTGTATCGTATCACATCATATTATTTTCTATTTGTATTTAACATGTATTTATTAAATAACCCATTGTGGACCTAGCACTGTGCTGGATTACGAAGGATACTCCTAACGTATTTGTCAGGATTCTCTGCTTTCAAGTGAGAGAAACTCAATTTGAACCAGCACAAGTGAAACCAAAAAATTTATTGTCCACATAAGTAATCTGTAGAAAAGAAGCTAGAGCAGGGACCTGAACATCATCAGGACTTTCTTGGCCTTTCAGCTCTGCTTTCTCTGAGTTTTAGCTTTTCTACTGAAGGCAGGCTTCTTTATGCAGCTGGGCACACGGGTGATGACAGGGCTGGGCTCTTAGTCCAAGAACAAAGGAGAAAAACATAGGTTTTTATCACTAGTTCTAATGATAAAAGCTGTATCTAATGATAAAAGAAGTATTCTCACTGGAAAAACTTAGATTGTGTGCACATCTCTAGACCAGTCTTGGAGGTCATTGTTATAGGAATCAGGAGGGAAAATGGTAGATAACTTATTGTGATCAACACATTTGGGACAGGAGGACAGCCTTCATCCAATTATTTTGTCCAGGGAAGCATTGATTATGGAAGAAGATACAATTTTTACACTAATGACGTAGTTCAAATTGAGGAAAGAGCAATTCCACACAATGAGAAGGAAAAACAGATGTGGTTCCTCCAAGAATTCATAGGAGCCAGGCCAGCATTTTTGGTAAATTATTTGTAAAAATGGCTGCAACTATTCTCCTCTCTGTATCAAAATCTCTTTGCAATGTGATATTAGCTTCTCCTTTTAAGACAAGAGTCTATATTCTCCTTCCTTAAATCTGGGCTGGTCCCATGACTTTCTTTAATCAACAGAATTCAAAGAAGTAACAATTTGCCAGTTCTCAGCCAAGGCTCAATAAGCCTTGAGAGTTTTCACTCATTCTCTTGCCACTCTTCCTAGCTATAACATAGTGAGCAAGCCTAGGCTGGAGGAAGAGAGAATATGTGGATCATAGACAAATTTGTCCATTTCATCCCGCTGAGGACTCAGATGTGTGAGAGAGTACAGCAAGATTAGTAAAGCCAACTCATATGAGGGGGCCTGGCTAAGGCAAGGAGAATCATTCAGCTAAGTCTACCCTAAATTGCTAGCTCACAGAACTGTGAACTAAATATATGGTTATAATTAAATCATTTAGTTTTGGGACTATTTGTTACTCAGCAATAGCTGCTTGATAATATACATCCCAATTTGTGATTACTACATGAGAAAATTGCATGGTTTTTTTATTCTAAAAACTTATAATTTTGGTGAGAAAACAAAGCATTCAGAAGCAAAAATATTAAAGAACAATATAAAGTAGTGTCAAACAAAGTATAAACAGCGTGCAAAAAAATCCCACAAGCTAAAATAATGAATGTGGTGAGATTAAATATGATGCATTTGAAGAATGCTTCAAGGAAATGCAGAGATTTGCGGAAGCCTTTGAGGAAATGAGAACATGAACTACAGAAGAGGTAATAAAAGCCCTTCCTAATGAGTGAGCAAAGAATTCACATTCAAATATGAAAATGAACAAGGCAGGTATCAAGGACAAATGACCTGCATGGAACTGTGCATGGAGCCAATGCATTAATGGCAAGGAGAAAGAGGAAGGGTAAGAGAAAAGTGTGGCTCTATGAGTGAGGGCATAAGAGGGAAGCACAGGTAGCCAAGTGGAGACATACAATTTTGATTCATATTATTTTTAGCATGAATGTCTTAAAGTTTAAAAAAATATTTTGGCAGACTGTAGGAAGGATTCTAATCCTTTCTCCTTTCAATATCCATTCCCTCTACAATGTAACTTTTTATCTTCTCCCCTCAATAGATGTAGTCAATTTTTCCACTAGGTGAATCAGAACTAGCCTTGCGATTTGCTTTGCACAGTAGAATGCAGAGGAAATGATGCTGTGCTAGTTTCAAGCTTAGGCTTCAAAAGGCCTTGCCTATTTCCAATTATTTTTGGAATCTTGACTCTGCTGTATGAATAAAGCCAGGCTAGTCTGCTGGAGCATGAGAGACTTATGGAGCAAAGACAAGCTCTCATGGCTGACCCTTTCCTAAAAGAACTGATCCCTTCCCCAATCCAAAGTAGTAAAAACCCACAGATCTAAAAGGAAGCCCTGCTAAGATCAGAAAAACTACCCAGTTGAGCCCAGCCCAAATTTCTAATCTGTAGAATCAGTCACTATGTAAAAGTTTGCTGCCTTAAGTTACGTTTTGGAGTGGTATATTACACAGTAAAAATGAACTGACTCAGATGCCAACATGTGATGGGTGATATCTCATAGAAATATGCCATCTTCCCTTGAAAAAAATCATATGATGTGAAATATGGGCCTGCATTTCTCTTTGAGAACAATTATGACCTGGGCGATTCTACTTCTCTTAGACGAGAAATGCATAATCTAGTTTGCTGCAATTCCCACCACTCACTATTGTCTTATACCTGCCCTAATTTACTCATTCCCATTACTTGATTAGCCCCTATCAGTATATTAGTCTGCAACACTAGTTTAAGTAGTGGAACTGTTTGCAGGAGAAGGGATTTGGGGGGCAATAGAATGACATGATAAACGTAATCTGTAAAAAGGCTATTCTGGTGGTAGGACTGGGGATGTGGAGGCAGGAGGTTAACAGGCTGAAAGTCGCTAGAGAAATTTTGGTATCTGAATTTAGAAGACATTGCAAATATAAAGTATCAAAAGACCTTGATAACTGAGTGGTTAGTATGCTGAAAATGGAGACATTTCTAGACAGAGTGGATCCTGAAGAGCCTGGAAAATTGGTGTCATTAATAGCAGTAGGAAAGTTGGAAACAGGTGCTAGTTTTGAAGGTAGAGTGATGTGTTTGGTTTATAAACTAAGTCCAGCAGCTCCCTTAGGAAATGAAGGCTATTACGGCCTAAAATTAATACCAGCTACTTCTAATGATGAGCTAATTATTCAGGGAAGAAAATTTAGTTGACCATTCAGGATCACTAGGTCTTCTGCCCTAGTTAACAAAGTGTTAACTTTTCTTTTGCTGTGTAATAAATCACTCCAAAATCAATAGCTTAAACCAACTCTAAGCATTTTCTTCTTATCTCTCGTGGTTTTGAGAGTTGACTGGGGTTCAACTTGGTGGGGTATGTCATGGATCTTGATGGAGTTTGTGACATGCTATTCCAAAATATGGCACCTTGGCATATTAAACATTTTAAGCTGAAATAATTTGAGAAACAGCAAGTTCAGGAAGGTCTCTCTGACCTTGCCCTACCCTTCTCCCTTGAAGCAGGTCATAAGACCCTCATGTGAGAGGTGCCCTCCCTGTACCCAGAGAACGGAACATCTTTACCTAGAAGATAAGGGATGCCAACAAGAATCTGAAAAAACACATCTTGCCGTTTTCTCCAGTTAGCTCAGACTCTTCTTTTTACCCTGTCATATTTCTCCATGACTTTCCATTCTTCACCAAACCTACTATACAAACACCCATGTTTAGCTGCTTTCACTAGTCTTCATTTCCTAATGAAGGCTCCCATGACGTGTAAAACTTATATTACATAAAAATGCATGTTTTTCTCTTGTTCATCTGTCTTTTGTTACAAGGCCTTCAGCCAATAACCTAAGATGGGTAGAAGGAAATGATATTTTTCTTCCTCTATAGGCTACAGTCAAACTGTGACTGACACTGGAGTCATGTAAAGGCTTCCTGAGAACATGTCTGGTGGTAGATGCTGGTTGTTGGCTGGAAGCTCCACTGAGGTTGTGAGCTGGGATACTTACATGTGGTCTCCCCACATGGTTTGGACTGCCTCAGAGCATGGCAAGTGCATTCACAAGAGCTAGTGGTCAAGGAGACCAAGGTAGAATTGAGTGCCAGTATTTTTTGACCTGTTCTTGAAAATCTCACAGTGTCACTCCCTCCATACCCTGTTGATCAAGGCAGTCACAAAAGGTCTGCCCAGGTTCAAGGGAAAAGGACATAAGTCCCCTACTAGATGGAAGTTGTGTCACCATCACACTGTAGGAGCAAGATCTGCTGGTTGTCTTTGGAAAATATAGTCTGCCACACACACACCTAAGAACAATTTTGAAATGAACATAATTCCTGTTCTTTCTTATTTCAGTGTGTTTCTAAGGATTGACAAGATTATGAATATAAGTGATGGCAAAAGGAATGGACAATGGAAAGATTGTAAATTTGGGTTCGTTGTCAATACAATTAATTTGCCAGTTTTTCAGTTCTCAACTGAAATGGATTTCTACCTCAGGAATTCAAAAGTAAACTCTGAAGTGTAGAATTATTGTAATAGATCAGGTCACTATTGAGTATCTAGCCCATTCCTTTAACTCCAGACTAAATTGAATTTAACACATTCCAAGGAGATTTTTTTCTTTTCATCACCCTGCCCAGAATGTACCCATACAAGGAGACTCTTCCATGACATTTCTTGGTTGTGTGTTCCAGGTTCTTTCAAAGAATTCAGGGCCTTTAAACTTTTTAAATGTTGTCAGTATTGGATTTCCCTCATCATAACATCTCATGGTATTACTAAAACCTAAGTCTGAATTTGAAATGTGCAAACAAAGCCTATCAGCCTCCGTGGATTGAAAAACATGCTTCAAGCCAAAATGTAATTTTTTATTCTCTTAAATGTTTCTCTTTCCTTCCCAGGAAAATATGAATATTAAATATTTCAAGATATTATATACTAATTATGGATTACAGTAGTAATCTAGGTTGCTTTAATAGGAGAATATTAGGTCCTAAGAAATTTAAGTTAAAAAAATGGCTTTGCTAGGCTTTAATATGTAAGAGCAGATGAAAGTAAAGATGCTTGGGTTTGTGTCCCTCATCCTCTGGATCTTAACCTCAATCCCTGTGGGTCAGCCATGCCACTCAGCCATCCTACCTCCTGCCTTCCTCTCCCCTTGCAGTGACCCAGCGCCTAGGCCTCTGCAGGTCTTGGTTTGAAAATCACTGGTTACTTAGAATTCTAAGCAGATTGTTGAGAATGATTAGGAGGAGGCATTTGAAGCACTCTCAGCATATCATTACCATCACTGTCATTATCATTATCGTCATCATCTTTAGAAAACACTAAAACTAAATGTTCATAAGCAGTCTGTGCAAGGTCGAGCCTAAGAGCAAGATAAATAGTGACTTCATTCTAAGAAAGAGAGCCCAGGCTGACAAGCCCAGAAAACAAACATAGGATGAAATCATTTCACAAATTCATGAAGCGTCAATATTTTATTATTCATTCCATTTAAAGCACATATTTGCCCCAGTCACCAGTTCTGAGAGAAGAGGATGGGTTTGGCCTCCTATCTATTGCAAATTCAAGGAGGAAGATGCAGGACCTGGGAGGGGTGGTAGGGACTTCCTTGTCTTAGGCATTGACTACCTCCCATGGTATAGTTGAGCAGTCCTTGAGGTCTCCAAACTTTGGTTTAACTATGTTCTTCTAACCCAGAATGTTATTAAAATGTGGATTCTAATTCAGTAGATCTAGGATAGGGGCAATATTCTACACTTCTATCAAGCTCACAGATGATGTCTATGGACCACACTTTGAGGAAAATGGGTCTAGAGAAGCATCCTTATTATGTTAAAATGCATACATTTACCAGGTTATGTCTACCTGAACAGGAAAGACAATACTTGGGACATCTGTCTCATCAATTGAAAGCAATGAGAAATTCTGTCTACTTCCCAATTCCTAACAATGGCTAGACAAGGCTATTTATTTGTTAGGGATCACGATGAAGTAACAGAAAATCTTCATATATATATATGTGTGTGTGTGTGTGTGTGTGTGTGTGTGTGTGATAAAGTGTATTATGTATGAAGAGTATAACATAAAGCATACATTCAAATATGTGTGTATACATATAACATTTTTCATCCAACAAGAATATACTCCTTATTATTATTGTATTATAATAATAGCATGTTATTATATAGGATAATAATATGTAACATATACTATTATACAGTATATGGAATATACTATAACTTATATTATGTGAGAATTCCGGCATTAAAGAAAACTTTCCTGCCAGACCAACATAGAACAAATTTCACATCAAGGTTTGAAAATAAAGACAAAGTAATCACATAACTTTAGCTTATTCATTCATTAAAACAGGAAGCATTTATTTAGTGTCCATCTTATATCAGGCACTGGAAAAGAATCAGGGTAATGTCCACACTCTGTGGTGGGAGATGGGGATTCAGACTCTAGTGCAAGAAGCAAACATAAATTTCTAAGGAATGTGGCAACTTTGATAACAGATCTCTTTGCTGAAGTTTTCTTTCTATATTAAAGAAGAGTTTGACTCATTATAAAGCCTGAGAAGACATTTCAGTTTACAAACATATATTGAAATGGTCATAATGCAGGTGTAGAATGAGAAATAATATTTTTTTTTTTAGATAGATTCTCACTCTGTTGCCCAGGCTGGAGTGCAGTGGCTCAATCTTAGCTCCTTGCAACCTTCCGCTCCCAAGTTCAAGTAATTCTTGTGCCTCAGTCTCCCAAATAACTAGGACTATAGGCACATGCCACCATGCCCAGCTAATTTTTGTATTTTTAGTAGGGATGGGATTTTGCCATGTTGGCCAGGCTGGTCTGAAACTCCCGCCTGCCTCAGCCTCCCAAAGTGCTAAGATTACAGGTGTGAACCACCACACCCCCACCAAAAATTCTTGTCCTAGTAAACATATGACTCCAGCAGATGGCTATTGTCTTAATAGAGGAGAATGTCTAATAGTGTGAAGAAGTCAAAACTCTTGTTTTGTTAAATAATTTAAGTGAATGGAATGAAACCATCAATTCTTGACAACTTGAATCCCTGTGAAGACTAACTTTTGTAGTGTTTAAGTGGCATGTATTTCTTTTTCTTTCCTTGAGGCCCTTTACTTAATATGTTAGCTTGGACTGTGGACATTAGCTGAGTTTTTTCTCTCTTGGATAGACAATAGCTTCCATGAAAAGCCTTGAAAGCAATTATAGATCTGTCCATATAGTAATATCTTCCCTCTAAGGAGTTCTGATAAGTTCCAATCTCAATTTTCTCGGATGAACAACCAGAAGGTGTACTAAAAGTCCTTAGGACTGCAGCCAGCCCTACAGGACCTTTGTGAGAATTACCAGATTAAAAGAAAGCATTTCCGCCAGGCAGCTGAGTTACAAAGAAGACATCCCTCTCACCAAGCTTCAACCCAGTATCATGACTCACAGCTTAATTTCAACCTCCTTTACCCTCTCAGTGGGTGCTCACAGATGAGCCCATGCAGCTGTCCTGAATCCCCTCAGTTTAGAAGACCTTCTTTTGAATTTGACAAGCAATTGGACAAATGAAAACCTAATCTGTACTCCACAGAGCTTGATAAAAGCTCTCAGGGGACCAGATGTTTCAAGCACTGTTTAGGTAGTCAATAAAGGCAGGCAGAGACAAACTAAAGCTCAATAAAGTTTATAAAAGCCACCAACAGGGCAAACGTATGAATGGGAATGAAGAGTGGATGAAGTGTCTCAGAGAACAGGTACCTGGTTCCTTGGGATTTACCATTCTTTCCTGAGAAAGGATCATCTAGAGTATCCCAAGTCATCCTCCATCATCTTTGTACCTAACTTGTCCTCATCATACATGGAAAAGAAACCAAGGCTGGATGTCCTACCTACAGAAATTCAAAGACATTTCAGTGGACTGGCAGTATGTGAGTTTGTCTTATTCAGCTCAGGGTTTTATAATAAAATACCATAGACTGGCTTAAATGACTAATGTTTATTTCTCATAGTTTTGGAGACTGGGATGGATTCCAGGATCCAGGTGCCAGCAGATTTGGTGTCTGGTGAGGGTACACTTCCTGGTTCGCCGATGGCACCTTCCTGTTGTATTCTCACCTTGGCTGAGAGAGATCATCTCTATCGTGCCTCTTATAGTGGCACAAGTCCTACCATGAGGGCTCCACTCTTATGACTGAATTTTCTCCCAAAGTCCTGACCTCCAAATACCATCACATTGGGGATTTAGGTTGCAATGTGTGAATTTGTGGCAGGCTGTGGAGCATTCAGTCCACAGCAGTAAGGAAGCCTTAATATAATTTTAGGGGATGAATACAAATAAAAGAGAAATTTGAAAAATGGCCTATCTAGGTGATCAAAGCACTTTCTAAACCTCACTGTTGTTCAGAATTCACACAGGCTTGTCAAATCCCCACTTGTGTCCAGGTTTCATTTCCATGATATCATTTAATCCTAATGATGATACCTTAAGGTAGGATTTTTAAAATTCCTGTTTTATAGTTGAAGAAACGTCCAAATGCAAACAGCCAGTAAAGTGATGGAACTGGGATTTGAACCAAAGCCTTTAGGCCTCCATTCTATTTTTTTAACTGGAGCGTGGCTTTGAATACAACATCCAGCCATGAGAACTCTGGACCCAATGTGAGAGCCAGTGCTTGTCTGAGGTAAGGAAATTGACCCTAGCACGTGTGACCAAGGCATACATTCTACTGATACACATTCACTGACTCTTTACCTTTCAGTGCATCCCTTGTGTATCTGTTTAGGTCCCAGTTTGCTCTGTTTTTCCTTTTTTCCCCTCTTCAAGTGGGTCTTGCTCTGTTGCTCAGGCTGAAGTGCAGTGGTGCAATCATAGCTCACTGTGGCCTCTACTTCCTGGTCTCAAGTGATCATCCTGCCTCAGCCTCCTGAGTACCTAGGAATCATGCACCAACACGCCCAGCTAAGTATTTCATTTTTGGTAGAGATAAGGTCTTGCCGTATTGCCCAGACTAGTCTCAAATTCCGGGTCTCAAGCAATCCTTCTGCCTTGGCCTCCCAAAGTGTTGAGTTTACAGGTGTTAGCCATTGTGGTTGGCCCTATGTATTTTTTTAAAAAAAAAAAAACAATTTTTGGAGAAACAAATGGGAATAATTGAAAGGAATAAATTTGATTAAATCGTTGCTGTGAGATGTAGGACTTCAAGAAGATAGGGAAGAGGAGTGTGTCGTGTTATGCAATAAAATTTGCCTCTATCTTTGACATCTCTTTGAGTCTTTGTGGAAGATTTTCATATTTCTTGGTTGGTTTGTTTGATGAGACACTTGTGTTTCTTTGGAGTGTAACCATGTACCAAGATTGACCATGAGGAAGCCTAATTATCTTGAGTTACACAGTAAATAAGAAACCTGAGAACCTGGGTCAGTCCATCCTACTATCTCAGTCCACTTTCGACCAATATATACTTCCTAGGTTTTTCGTGCACCCTGGTTCTTGCATCTCCTACAAAACATCAGGTAATATGTGGGGTTGTTTATTTATTCAGGCTTGAATTTGCAGCATGTTCACCTTGTCCCATGGTTCCTTTAAAAAGTAATATTTTAAAGGAGTTTGTGGTCAGAGAGCATTTTAGGTATTCTCTATGCCCTGGTCCCCTATGGCTCAGACTTAAAGAAATACTCACTGTCACAGTAGTTGGCTTCTTTCTCCTTAGAAGGCATCAAAAGAGCAGAGTAAATAAAGCAATATTCTTAGCAAATAAACCACCCAAAGGCACCATTGATTTGTAGATTTCTTACATTAGGTTGCTGTCTTACATTAGAACAGCCTGCATGGGAACCAGGACCTATGGCAATGAAGGGAAAGAGAGGGCTTAGAGGCAGGGCACAGATGGGATGGAAAAACCTTATGGTCACTCCTCCTGGGTAATTACTTAACCATCTTAAATGAGGCATTTTTTAATGTCTTCAGCAAGGTCATTAGCTGTGTATGGAGCAAGGCTTATTTTTAAAGTTTTGACGTAGTCCATGGAATGCTTTGTTCCTAATTTAGAGCACTTGTCCTGAGAGTTCCAAATCTTCAGCATTTGCTTCCACTCACCACGTGTTTCCCTCACAGCAGGCCAAAATCCACTTAGGGTGACGTCCCAGAGCCCAGCAGCTTCATGGGGAGCCAGTGAAGCCTGGGAGAGAGGTTGTTTGGGGATGATTTAGAAAGGAACCCAGCTTTTCAAAAAGACATGTAGGATACGAGAGTTTGGGTTAATTTCAGTAAGCATTCACTTCTTTCCCCTTTCTGTTGCTGGTGGAGTGTCCTTCTTGGCCATTTGAGGGTGTGCTTGACTTTGTGACTTGCTTTGGTCAGTGATATATTAGCAGATGTGAGGCAAACAGAAGCCTTAGTTGAACTTGTTCAGTTAGGCTTGGCTCTTGCCTTCTGATGATCTGCTGTGAGGAGAGTTGCTGCTGGATAGATGCTGCTATTTCTCCCTGAATCTCAGAAGAGACACAGAGGAAGGAGACCTGAATGTAAGCCATAGTTTAGCTGCCTCACAGCCTAAAGCAGAGCCATCCAACTGAGCCCAGCCTAGATTAGCCAGCCCCAAAATATATGCCTGTGATATTAATGCTTGTTGTAAGTTATTTGGATATTTGTTACATAACATTTTTATAATAATAGCTGACTAATACACAGAGTTCATGACTGGTATTTTTTTTTTTCTGCACCTGGGTGGATTTTTATATGACTGAACATAATAGTTTAAAACTTCTTCACACAAGATAAAACAAAAGGGGAGAAGGGGAGCTTTAATTATCTTCAATCTAGAATTCTGAGACAAAAGAGTGGCTTTTTATAGAAGTGGTTTACCCTCTAACAAAAATGACAGCGCTCCCCAAAGTGAGCCTGCTGGAGAGCCAGGATTAGCAGATACCTAAGAGTGACCATGGGGTATTTACATTAATTGATTTATTTTGACCTGTTAGCCTGGAGAGTCCACTGAAATCCTCCAACCCACAAAGACTACCTTAAAAATTATCTAGAAAGTTTTAAATTTAAATAGAAAAAAATATATTTTTAACTTCTTTTGAAAAAAAAAATCAGAGTATCAGGAAATATTGTGCCTACATTGCTTTCTGATAATATATATGGGAGCTGAATATCTGTTCCCTCTAGACTTCGTGTGTGTTTTTCAGTTTGCTGAAGTCCTTGACATGTTCTGTTACTCAAATTCAGCTGTCTCATGTGTTTTTGTTACTTGCCTTGTCCTTGCAGTGCTATGATCTGTGATATCTACTAGTTCAACAACCCTCACCCCATTTTAAGGAGTTCACAGAGGTAAAGGAAGGCACAAGTGCTTAGCTCAGAGTAGATGCTCAAAAGGGTGACCATACATCAGTTTTCCCAAGACAGTCCTGGGTGATACCTGATGTCCTGGGCTCATATATCAATTTGCATGAGAAGTTATAGAGTTGTATGTGGCAGTTGTTACTGGCTTTCAGCTGGCACCTCAGCTGAGTCTCTCACCTGGGGCACCTCACACGGCTGTTCTGTATGGTCTGGGCTTGCTCACAGCATAGAGGCCTCTTCAGGCTTTTTGTATGGTGGCTCAGGGTGTCCCAAGCTACAGGGCAGAAGCTGTATCTGTTGTCTTGTTTGACTTAGCCTTGGAAGTCACACAGCCCCACTGCCACCTTATTCTAATGGTCACAATCCTGTCCAGATTCAGGACAGGGGACATAGATACTTAGTGTGCAATGACTAGGTAAACAGTAGCAAAGCCAAGACTAGGGCTAAGACTGCTTACTCTATTCAGTGTTAATTCTTCTGTACCAAGAAGCCTTATGCAACATCATTCCTCATCACCTCTCCACTGACAACATAACAAATAAGCATCTATGTATTCTGAGAGCTAAGCCATGCATAATCTTCAGAAGATCTTGTAAAAATCTTGAAATTAAGTGCAAACTCTGTTTGTTTTTTTATATGCATATATTGGTCAGAGTTCTCTGTTGCACATATAGTTTAGCATTTATTGAAGGGCATCAGATGATTCCCAGAATCTCTGAAAGGGTCTAAGAATCAGGCTTGAAAGTTGTACAGCTAGGAACATCTGTAAAGTTACACTGCACAATACTTCAGGGAATACTCTGATGCCCCAACTCCTGAACAGCGTTGCTGCACCTCACTTAGATGCCATGCACCATGATATACCAGTATCTCTGCCCACTCCCTGCTGTGTCTGAAATCTCAATGTCTTCATCTCCATCCTAGCCAGAGTGGATCTGTGAATGCATGCTTCTGAATATAATTTGCTTTCAAATAGATGTCCTATGTGTGTCTACCTGAATAGTTGATCCTGGACCATGTGTCTGTGTCATAGCTGCAACCACGGGAAGTGAATTATTAGTTTCTACTCTGGAGGTATGCAGATTAAGAAGGGAAAAAAAATCTCAAACATAAGAAAAGTGTTTAGGCCAGGCATGGGGGCTCACGCCTGTAATCCCAGCACTTTGGGAGGCTGAGGCGGGCAGATCACCTGAGGTCAGGAGTTCAAGACCAGCCTGGCTAACATGGTAAAATCCCATCTCTACTAAAAATACAAAAATTATCTGGGCATGGTGGTGCATGCCTGTAATCCCAGCTACTCAGGAGGCTGAGGCAGGAGAATCACTTGAACATGGGAGGTGGGATCGTGCCACTGCACTCCAGCCTAGACGACAGAGTGAGACTCCGCCGCAAAAAACAAAACAAAACAAAACAAAGCAGTGTTTATAAAGTGCTGAGGAGGCAAAAATCATGAAAAAGTCTACTATGTGAATGTTTACATTTGTATGATTTTCTGAATCAAGGTTCTTAGTTTTCATCAGAATTTCTAAGAGATCCCTAATCTCCACTATTAAGAATCATTGTCACATGGGCTCCCCTTGTATAAGCACATATTTGTGTACTTGAGTCCATTATATATGAATCCATTATAGTTTTCAGAATTGAGGGCTATGAGGTACAATTATCTCTACTCCAATATTATAAACAATTAGTAAAAATCAGATGAATATTGGAGTGCTTGCTTTCTTTTTTTGAGTGATATTTTTGTTCCATTATTAAATCTCTGTTTTGTGTTCCTTTTTGGGAGGACGAAAAAGAACAAAGTTCACTGAAGCCTTGATTAACAAGGATATTTATTTTAATAGATTTTGTTTGTTTGACTTCTGCTTTGAGAATACCATAACAAAAACAAAAGAAAACACAAATCACAGAAAGCTCCCAATAAGAATTCATTCTAAAAATATGCTTTCAGAGAAGGCTTAGAGTAAGAATACATCAGCTCAATTTTCTAGAATTTCCAATACTTGATATGCAAGCAAATTCTTTGGAGACTCAATAAATGCTCAAGTATACAAAAAATAAATAAACTTTTCTCACTATATCATGACGGATGGCAGGAATGCTGAGTAAAACATTTTGGGAGATTTCACATGAAAAATAAGATTAGAACTCAAAGGAATCTCAAATCTAAGGCGCAGAGAAGGCATGTTTTGTGCAAGACCAGCAAACTCATGGCAGAGAATGAACTGGAATTGAAGACTTCTGATTCCCAACCTGGTGTCCTTTCTTCTAAAACACCCCAGGAGGGTTTGTAACAATGATTTTGTGCAAGTTAGTTACTGCTATAAATGAACCACTCCAAAATTTAGTGGCTAAAACAACAACAAAAAAATCATTCATTAATGCTTACAAGTTTGCAGATTGGCTAGAAAGTTCCACTGCTTTGGGCCAGCTCTGCTACCTTAGCTGGGCTCACTCAGCTGTGCTGTCAGCTGCTGCTTGGTTAGGTGGCTGAACTGATCCTGGTTGGGCTCTATCGTATGTTTGGTTCTTCAGCTGGGAAAATGAGGTCAACTCTGCTTTATGAGGTTTCTCTTCCTCCAACAGGCTAGCAAAGGCGTAAAGTCTCATGGTGTTAACAGGATTCCAAAAAAAAAAAAAAGAGGCCTAATCTGGGACCTGGAATAACAGAGTAACTCACTCTCTTAGGTGAGGCCTATCTTAAGACCAGCCCAGATTCAGGGATAGAGAAGAGACATGGCTTCTTCATGGCAAGATCTGCAAAGTCACATTATAAAAATACATGAAGGCTGTGAAGAATTAGTGCCATTTTTTTTTTGCAACTAATCTACCACGGGTTAATTAATTTATTCAACCTTTATTAATTGTCATTCATTGTGCCTGGCCCAGTGCTACTATAAGTCCTGGGGATAAAATAAAGAATAATTGATCTTATACTTATTTCTTAGCAAAAATATATTATAATCAAAACATCTGTTCCCTTAGGCAATTTGATGACCAAGGGTCAGATTTTATACCACTGTCCAGAAAGCCATTAGTGATTAAATTTGGTATTATACCTTCTATTAAAAATACACATAGAAATTCAGGAGTAATTTAGAGTGGATAAATTAAAATTGGCATTGTTGAGAATAATTGACTTCTCAGAGGTGCAGCCAACAGGGAACTGTCAAGCTAGATGAGTTTTTACACATCTTAGAGAGAAACTGGAGCTCTAGGTGCTAAATTTAGCTTACAAGGATATCATACATACATTTGACAACTAGAAGGTCTTTAGATTATAGAAGAAGGTTTTGCCATCCCTACCTGATATTTTTCTATCTAGTTGCTATGAGTGTAAGGCTATGGAGTGTCCCCAAACAACAAATGAGCCACTTCATTTTTAGACGTTGATTGGCTACTTTCTCCAGGAGATTAAGAGTAAAAATTTCATGTTAACCAGATGCAGGGCCAGGTCTGGGTATCACTGAATGTGTTTTTCAGAAAAATAGTTTAAAATGTTCAAATATATCCAGTAGGAACTCAGTAACTCTTCTGAGACAACAACTAAAGTACTGGATAAAATAGAAACACAAAACCTTTTAAAAATAATGAAGATACAAGATAGCGTGTAATTATCAGGCCAAACTCTAAGGGGAATCTCGAATTCACAGAGGTAAGTAGAGCACTGAAGCCATTGTTTACCAATCCTGGCAAATTTGAACTTCAATTTTGATGGCCCCATGGGACAGATAAAAATGAAAGTCTAAGTTAATTTAAATCAGAAAGTCTAATAGGAGGTCATTTGACCATTAAACAGGTGCCCCAAAGGGTTCAAAATTAGGATAAAGAAAAATTAGAAGTAATCTTAACATTGTCTTTATGATAGGGCCTACAAAGAAAATTTCTTTGATTCTCAAATAGGAAAAAAGTTTTCCCAAAAAGGCTGCTGCAAAACTGATCTCACAAGAAATTGTATTCTTAAAATGAGATATTGTATACATTAGTGGTTTAGAGACATTAAAAAACCAAACCAAATCAAAAATAAACAAACAAACACTAAAGAGATTTAGGTTAGCTACTCCCCTAGGCACCATGTAGAAACAAACATGAATTCTTTCTGTGTTCTTTCATCTTCTTTCAGAAGGCACTTCCATCCTAGGTCACAGAGAATGGCCATAAATAATTTTTCAAGGAAAATAAGTACTATTCAGCAAAAATTAAACATACAAGAAAATAAAGCACTTTAAGCAAGAACCAGTAGAAACTAACCTGTGAAACTGACATTTATAAAACATCTTACCCTACTTAAAGGAAAAAAAGACAAGTAGAAATAATTTTCAGGGAACAGAAAACTATGAAAAGTGACCTAGCACTTCCAAGAGAATACCAAAATAAATGTCTAGAAATAACAATGTGCAAGAGCGGAAATAAAAAGCAAACAACTCAATAAACAGATTTAACAGCAGATTAGACACAGCTGAAAAGAGAATCATTAAACTGGAAGATAGATTGGGAGAATTGGGAACTAGGAAGCTAACTGAAAATGGTAGTTTTCACAGAGGCCATTATAAAGTTGATGTGCTGAATGACATAAGAAGGAACTTGCAAAAAGCAGATAGGATTTGAGAGGTCATGGACAGCTGGAATAGCTAACATGAGTGGTTATCTAATCTCCCTTTGCATTATGCAGTGCTTAGACAGGCAGTAAATAAGATAAACAGCATAGACAATGGCTTTCTTTCCTCAGAATTAGAATCCAGCACATAATAAGTAGAGTAATCCAATATACTGGACCACAGACTACCGTAATGGGCCATTGGAATAGAAAGGACAGTGTATGGCATTAAGCATATTAAGGTAAATATTCAGGTATGCCCAAATCCCAGAAGAAGAAGAAGGGCAAATGTGGAAATTTAAGAAAACATTATCAGCAAGGTTTCAAGCACTGAGAAGAAAAATAAGTGGTCAACATGGGAATCTCTAAGGGAGCTCTTTCTTCATCATAGTTGGCCCATGGAACAACCTTTTATTTTCATGTTGTATATGTATGTATTCCTTCAGGTCTTAAAGGACATTTTGCATAAGCTCAGTCATTCTGGGTATAAATGACTATCTTCATGATTCAGAAGTTTTGGTAGGATGTTTTTATGTAACTCAATAGTTCATTTCTTTAGTGCTCATCTGCTAAGAGAAACTCACTTATTTTCAGTTGTAGCTAAATTTCAAGAGGCTTACATAGTGCTAAGATGTGCCAGAGGAGAACCCACTGATCCTCAATGTCATCTTTCTATGCAGGCCTCTACTGAGACATCCACCACTCTACCTTGTTGTTGTCCTCCTTGTCTGGTTAGATTCAATGGTTTTCACTGCTTTATCTGTTTTAATCTTGAGAATCCTGGAATTTTTCTGTAGTTTCCATGCCACACTAGAATATAGGAATTTATTGAAGCCACCTTAGTACAATTTGCTAAGGTTGACTGTGGTCCCTCTGAGATCTCGTTCTTTCTTTGGTGTTTTGCATAAAGAAACTAATTCCTTTCTCAAGAACCTCTGACGTCTATACTTTTAACATACTCCCCCCTCCTCCACTCCCCGCCTCCAAGTCTGTTTATTTTGTTTATTTTTCCCAGATCAGGCAGAGATTATTTTGTATCATGATTTCTTTCAACATTTTGTCCATAACTGGAATCCTTTTCATTCCTCCAATTATTCAGGCTTTTGAATGAGAAAGACCAGGAAGAGATTCAGACTTTCAGCTTTCCACCTTACTGCTTTTATTCTCTGAGATGTGAAACACAGAAAGGCTTGACTTTTGAGTAAATGAAAGATCCGATGGTGTATTAGTCTATTCTTGCACTGCTATAGAGAAATACCTGAGGCTGGGCAATTTATAAAGAAAAGAGGTTTAATTGGCTCACAGTTTGGCAGGCTGTACAGGAAGCATAGTGCTGACATCTGCTCAGCTTCTGGTGAGGGACTCAGGGAGCTCTTACTCATGGTAGAAGGCAAAGGAAAAGCCAGCATGTCAAATGTTCAGAGTGGGCGCAAGAGACAGAGAGAGAAATGAGGTCTTAGATGTTTCAACAGCTAGGTCTCATGTGAACTGAGCAAGAACTCACTTATCTCCAAGGGGATGGTTCTAAACTATTCATTAGAGATCTACTCCCATGATTCAATCACCTCCCACCAGACCCCACCTCCAACGTTAAGAATCACATTTCTACATGAGCAACATGAGATTTGGACAGGACAAACATCCAAGCCATATCTGATAGGGACAATACTATATTACTTAATATTTTTGAAATTATCTAGCTACTTATGTTTGGAAGCAGTACTGTCCTGGATCCAGGCAAGAGAAGTGCTTGCCTTGGGTCTCATGCTTTAGAGGTCTTAACTCTGGCCTTTGCCTGGTTGTGTCTCCCCCACAAGGAGAAATCTGTTTGGCCTAATGCCAAACTGGTGGCAACATACCCTTTTTAGACTATAACCAGCACCCTAGAATTCCTGGCTCAAATGTTTACAAACTCAATTCTAGGGCTGGCATAGACTTCTTCCCTGGGTCCTTCCATTTGAGGATGAGTCAAGCTATAATTATGGTCACATATAAGTCTCAGAGTTGGGCAAGGGGGTGCCTTGAGGTTTAACAATTAAAGATCTATAATTCCTAGTGCATAGGTAGCTTTATGGAAACCAGTTTACCTAACTCTTCTCTGTATGTTACTTACAGATGGAATGCAAACTTTCTTGAAATGTTGAGTGTTAGGATGTAGCCGTTAGCCTTCTTCAGAGATCACCTGAGAAAAATCTCTATTCACCTAAAGAGTTTTTTCGTTTCTGCCTGGCGATGCTTTCTCGTCACAGGAGCATACTTGGCTAACAGATTGCACAAGTTGGAAGCGTTAAGGAGCTAGTGCCTGAGCAGAAAGCTTCAACCAATGGGAAATTGTGGGTAAATGTCTCAGCTTCTTCATGTCTTGGTGAGTTAACTGTGAGGGGTGCACCTAAGGCCTTTTGAGTTTGATTGGGGGGCTTGAACACTTTTGTTCACAGTGATAACCCAGTCATCAGAATAACTTTCCTTACATCCCCATCTCACTTAAAGAAAATAGAAGAAATTAAGAAAATAGAATAAATCAACTGGGAATTGAGGGAAATTTTAGGGTCAGGTCTTTAATCTGTGACAGTAATAAACAGGGAAATGAAAAGATGGGAAAAGTAGAGACTTTGTAATGTGTTGAATCAATCCTAGTTTGGCATTTTTAATAAAGCTTTTAGTACAAACTCATCTCCCAAATAAACTACTTGAACTCATAAACTGTCTCTTGGGCTATATCCTAGGTTCCAAAACTTGGAGTGGCCTTTTGCTGCATGTAAGTTGCAAGTGAGGATAAAAAGATGGTAAATGCCATTCGATGCTGAAGACCCTCTACCACAATCTGGGGTTTGTGTGTGTGTGTGTGTGTGTGTGTGCGTGCAAATGGACCCTTCCTTCTGTCAAACTGTGTTGAGGTAGAGACACAGAGTTTGAGTAGAGGCATAGAGAGTGGACTTAAAGATATACTTACCTGGGAATGATTATCACCAAGAAACATGCACTTTAAGTCTGACTGAGCCTATGGCAGAATCAATGCCTGGAATATAGTAGGTGTTTATTAAGTATGTGTTGAGTGAATATATTACTGGGAAATATGTTGCTAAAGGTGTAGCTGTAGCCTCTTCCAGTGTAAAGATAATTCTATTTTTGCCTGCTTTATTTGTGAGCCTTTGGGTGGCTGAATGAAGCAATACTAGAGCATTCAGAAAGAACACAGTGATTCACATTGTAAAAATTAAAGGATTCATGCAAAGGTTAAAGATGGTTCAAGAAAATAGAGTAAATCCAGAGATGAGAGTGAGGGGAGAAAAGGCAAGAGCTGCACAAGCTGGGTTTTAAGGGCGGTTTTGGTGGCAGTTTCTTTATCAGTGACAATCACGAGAGAGACAAACAGGGGGTGAAAGTAATTTTAAGAGACTATGGTAGATTATGAATCAAGTCTTACTTGGGCACTTTTTGTAGTAAGTTTAGTACAAACTTATCTCTGCTTTCCAATGATTTTTCTGGTCTTGGGGCATTTTTACTTTGAATACAATGCTGCCTGGAGATTGTGCTTTCTGTTGGTTTTAAATAAATTAATGTACAACCATAGGTTCTTATAGAACAGGTAGTTTTGGAAGTAAAAAAAGAAAGAAAATTATGATATTTCACTGATTCTAAGACATACTTTTGCTTTTAACCTTCTCGAA
This sequence comes from Macaca fascicularis, assembly GCF_037993035.2. Taxonomy (NCBI): domain Eukaryota; kingdom Metazoa; phylum Chordata; class Mammalia; order Primates; family Cercopithecidae; genus Macaca; species Macaca fascicularis. The sequence goes on from NC_088384.1 coordinate 78,423,268, forward strand.
ATTGAATTGGATGCCTTTATGTTTGATGAGGAGTCATAATTTAATTGGTAATTTGTTTTCCTTTGTTATTGGTGTGTTTCTTATTGACACATTGTATTTCTTGACAGCATCAGTTGGATAATGTGTTACGTAATTTGCATCAACTTTTAAAGTCTGTGGGGCTAAGATTGCCAGTGCAATATTCAAACTTTCACTTGCCCTTAAGTGAAGCTGAGACATTTACCCACGATTTCCCATTGGTTGAAGCTTTCTGCTCAGGCACTAGCTCCTTAAATTTCTTCTATAAGAAATTTACTAGATCCGAGTTAATGCAACTCATATTTATCAGACTTTTTATGTACTCTAATTTTAGAAGAAAGAGAAGTCTGGGGAAATAAACAAATATTTGACATTTAGTAAAACAATAAGCAGACAAATGGCTTTCTGGATTCACGTAGAAAACAACCAGGACAATTTCCTGCACAACCTACAGCTATTCAGTAGCCTCGAATAAATAACAATTGAAAGAGCCTTCCTTAGATGAGGTTTTGTGATGGACAGTCGCAAAATTACCAGAGGCCAAAAATCAAGAAAGGAGACCTAGATTTAAAAATAAATATTCAACCAATTAAAACTGGGCAAAGGATTTGAACAGACATTCCACTGAAGGAGAGATACATATGGTCACGATACACAACATATTAGTTACTAGAGAAATGCAAATGAAAACCACAGTGAGACATTATTCCACACACACTAGGGTATTAATAATCAAAAAGACAGAAAACAAGTGTGAGCAAGAATGTGAGATTGGAAGCTTCATACATTGCTGCGTATTTAAAGCGGTACAGCCACTTTGGAAAACAGTTTGGCAGTTCCTCAAAGAGTTAAACATAGAGTTACCATATGACCCAGCAATTCTGCTCCTAAGTATATACCCAAGAGAAGCTGAAAACATGTTTCCACATAAAAACTTGTATGCAAATGTTCATAGCAGCATTATTCATAATAACCAAAAAATGGATGCAACCCAAATGTCCATTAGGTGTGAATGAATAAACAAAATATATTTCCAATAAAATATTATCCAACTATTAAAAAGAGTTAAATACTGATAGATGTATCTTGAAGACTTTATGCTAAGTGAAAGAAGCCAGATGGAAAAGGTCACATAATGTATAAATCCAATTGTATGAAATGTCCAGAATAGACAAATCCACAGAGACAGAAAAAGAATTAATGGTTTTCATGGTCTGAATAGAGAATGTTTGGGGGAGAGAATGAGAAATGTTTTTTCATGAATATGAGGTTTCTTTTTGGGGTGATGAAAATGTTCTGAAATTAGAGTGATGATTAATGAGAAACTGTGATTATACTAAAAACCACTGAAGTACGTACTTTGTAAAACAGTGTACTTTATGGAACATGAATTATAAAGTTGTTATTTTAAAAATTAGCTAGGTTGCGCACACCTATAGTCCCAGCTACTTAGGAGGCTGATGTGGGAGGATTGCTTGGGCCCAGGAGTTTGAAACTGCAGTGAGCTATGAATGCACCACTGCACTCCACACTGGGTGACCGAGTGAGACTATGCCTTTTTAGAGATTGTGCCTCTAAAAAATTAAATACAATATTAAAAAGAATAAAAGATCCAGAATCAGAGAGAAACATAAAACAAACAAACAGATAAAATATCCGGAGTGCTCAAAGAAGCAATTTAACAATACATAAATGTTCATGGGCAAGAATTTCTCCTGAATTTTCTCTTGTGGGCCAAAAGAGGCTGCTTGGTAACCCCAGGATCTAAGGTGAGCCCCACTTTCTTCACCAGTGTCTCAAAAATAATATTTGGTTTCATCAGTTACTAGCTCTTTCATGTTTTGGAGTTGGTACCGTAAGTCAAAGGCAAAGAGTGTGGCTCCTGTGTAGTCTAGCCTTACTATTATAGTGTTGCTGATTCAGAAAGTACCTAAATAGCATTGTAGCTTTGACTTAATGACATTTATTATTGAGATGATTGAGATATCAGTTGTTTCTTTTTCTGGTTTTGTTCTTGTTTGTTGTTTGTTTTTTTTTGTTGTTGTTTGTTTGTTTCTGAGACAGGGTCTTGCTCTAAGTCTCCCAGGTTAGAGTGCAGTGGTGCAATCATGGCTTACTGCAGTATTGAATTTCTGGGCTCAAGTGATCCTCTTCAGCCTCCCAAGTAGCTGGGACTACAGGTGCATGCCACCATGCACAGCTAATTTTTTCTGTTTTAGGAAAGGGAAAAACATTTCTATTTAAGGCTGGGCGCAGTGGCTCACGCCTGTAATTCCAGCACTTTGGGAGGCCAAGGCGGGTGGATCACAAGGTCAGGAGATTGAGACCATCCTGGCTAACATGGTGAAACCCCATCTCTACTAAAAATACAAAAAAATTAGCCAGGCATGGTGGCGGGTGCCTGTAGTCCCAGTTACTCAGGAGGCTGAGGCAGGAGAATGGCGTGACCCCAGGAGGCAGAGCTTGCAGTGAGCTGAGATCACGTCACAGCACTCCAATCTGGGCAGCAGAGCAAGACTCCGTCTCAAAAAAAAATTCTATTTAAAATAGGAAAAATGATACTGGGTCTCACCATGCTTCCCAGGCTGGTCTTGAACTCTTGAGCTCAAGCAATCCAACCACCTCTGCCTCCCAAAGTGTTAGGATTACAGGCATGAGCCTTTGCACCTAGCCAATTGTTTATTTTCCTGTAATGTAGTACTAATAGCTAGATAAGGAAATGGATTTATTCACTATAAACACAGTATTTATTAAGTTATGATATTAGGTTGAGTGTGCAGATTCATCGTAAATGAGACATGACATCTGGCATCAAAGGTGTCCGTGGAGGATGTATTTTAGTAGGAAGGCCATTACATGGAGTTGGTATGCACTCTCTATGTGGAAGAAATAACAAGGGGTTGTTGGATTGATTGCCTTAGTAACAACCCTGTGTCTACATCCTTTTCCTTGTGACATTGGAGGCTCCTTTTATACTTTATCTGGGCTGGCCTTTTGGCTTATTTTCACCAATAGAATCTGGTAGAAGTGATGGTGTATGGTTCTGAGTTTAGACTTCAAGAGACCTCGAGCACTTTTATGTGTTCTTTATATCCTGCCTCTGATGTGTGAAAAAGCCATACATTTCGTACAACTGGATTTATACAACATGTGACCTTTTTCATCTGCCTTCTGTCACTTAGCATAAAGTTTTAAAGATTCATCTGTGTTTTAGCATGTGTCAGTATTTAACTCTTTTTAATAGTTGGAGAATATTTTATTGGATACACATTTTATCTCCTGGAGGATGAGAAATCCTATGAATTAGAGTCATGTCAGCCCAGTTGTTCCAGCCAAGGCCCCAGACATATCAATGAGCCCAGCCATGATCAGCCACCAGATAGCTCTCGGCTTACTGTAACTGCATAGATGAGCCCAGTTGAGACAAGCCCAGCCCAGCTCAGATCAGCAGAGCCATCTACCCATCCATAGGCCCACAACCAGTAGTAAGTGGTAGTTATTTCAAACACCAACTTTTGCTGTTGCTTGCTATGTAGCTGTGGGTAACTGATACAGGATGCATTGGGAGAATAGATGAAGGGGTTTGAGAGAAGCTTTGGTGGTTCCTAGAGGAATTGACATTTATGTTATAAACTGAAACATAAATAGAAGTTAGCCAAGGAAAGGAGGGAACCAAAGGAATTCTCTCTCTCTCTCTGTCTCTCTCTCTCTCTCTCTCTGTGTGTGTGTGTGTGTGTGTGTGTGTGTGTGTGTGTGCGCGCGTGCGCGCGCGCGCTGGGGGAGTGATTTAAGAGAAAGAGAAAGGATGAATGTAAGTAGTTTAAAGAAATGGTAGTTAAAAAGCCCGTGAGGTGGAATGGCCCATAAGGTTGCATAGGCTGGAGTGTGATTTGTAATACTGGTTTTGTTCACTGATGTAGAAAACAAAGGAGGTGGAGCAGCTTTGAAGGTAACACAAATTCAGCTTCATGCATACTGTGTGCGGCAGATTATGTTTTTTAAGACGGTCATGCCTATATTCATTCCATCCCTCATGTACTTCTTCAGGGTGATCAACTGTGTTCCCAAGGTAAGATGGGGTCTATGTTTGTTACTGCACCTTGAATCTGGGAAGAGGTTTGTGATAGCACCAACGAATAGAGTCTGACATAAGTGATGTATGTAACTTTGAGGCTTGGTTATAAAAATGTTGACAGTTTCTGTCTGGCTCTCTCGGAGGCTCTGCCTTGGAATCCAGCTACCATATTGTGAAAAAGCCCAGGCCCAGGCTTCTCCATAGAAAGGGCATGAGCAGGTGTTCCACCCCAGAGCCCCAGCTATGCTCCCATTTGATACAACATCAACCACTAGATGTGTGAGTGGATTCTAGCCCAAGACTTCTAATCTTCTGACTGAGGCCCCAGATATCATAGAGACAAGCCATATCTGCTTTGCCCTCTCTGAATTCCTGACTCAAAAAAGCTATGAGATAACATTTGATAAAATTCAGCATCCCTTAGTGATAAAAGCCCTTAAAAAACTGGATATAGAAGGAAAAGCCATATATGACAAACCTATAGCTAGTATCACACTGAATTGAAAAAAATGGTAAGTCATTCCTCTAAGATCTGGAACAAGACAAGATGTCCACTTTCACCACTGTTGTTGAACATAGTACTTTAAGTCTTAGCTAGAACAATCAGACAAGAGAAGGAAATAAAGGGCATCCAAATTGGAAAGGAAAAATCAAATTACCATTGTTTGCAGATGACATAATCTTATATTTGTAAAAAGCTAAAGACTCCACCAAAAATTATTGGAACTGAGAAACAAATTCAGTAAAGTTGCAGGATATAAAGTTAACATACAAAAAAATTAGCATTTCTATATGCCAGCAGTGAACAATCTGAAAAAGATATCAAGAATATAGTCCCATTTATAATAGCTACAAGTAAAATACTTAGGAATAACTTTAAGCCAAAGAAGTGAAAGATCTCTACAATAAAAACTACAAAACATTGATGAAAGAAATTGAAGAGAACACAATAAAAAGGAACAATATTGCATGTTCATGGATTGGAAGAATCAATATGTCCATACTACCCAAAGCAATGTACAGATTCAGTGCAATCTCTATCAAAATACCAATGACATTCTTCACAGAAATAGAAAAAAAATCCTAAAATTTATATGTAACCACGAAAGACCCAGTATAGCTAAAGCTATCATGAGCAAAAAGAACTGGGGAGGCTACATTATCTCACTTCAAATTATACTATAGAGCTATAGTAACCCAAACAGCATGGTGCTGGCATAGAAACAGACACATTGACCAATGGAACAGAGTAGAGAACCCAGAAATAAATCGCTACATCTACAGTGAGGTCATTTTCAACAAAGGTGCCAAGAACATATGTTGGAGAAAGGACAGTCTCTTCAATAAATGGTGCTGGGAAAACTGTATATCCATATGCAGAACAATAAAACTTGACCTCTATCTCTCACTACATACAAACATCAAATCAAAATGGACTAAAGACTTAAATCTAAGACCTGAAACTATGAAACTACTAAGAGAAAATATTGGGGAAACTCTCCAGGATATTGAAATGGACAAAGATTTCTTAAGGAATACCCTGCAAGTGCAGGCAACTAAGGGAAAAATAGACAAGTGGGATCACACAGATTAAAAATCTTCTACACAGAAAAGGAAACAATCAACAAAGTGAAGAGACCATCCACAGAATGGAAGCAAACATTTTAAGACTTCCCAGCTCACAAGGGATTAATAACCAGAATATATAAGTAGCTCAAACAACTCTATAGAAAAAAATGTAATTATTCAATTTAAAAATGAGCAAAAGATCTGAATAGACATTTTTTCAAAAGATGACATACAAACGGCAAACAGGTATATGAAAATGTACTCTACATCATTGATAATCAGAGAAATGCAAATAGAACTACAATGAGATATTATCTTATCCCAGTTAAAATGGCTTTTATCCAAAAGACAAGCAAAAATAAATGCTGATGAGAATGAGGAGAAAAGGGAAGCTTTGTACACTATTGGTGGGAACGTAAATTGGTGCAAGCACTATGGAGAACAGTTTGGAGATTCGTCAGAAAGCTAAAAGTAGAGCTACTATATGATCCAGCAATCCCATTTCTAGGCATATACAAAATAAAATAAATTAGTACATTGAAGAGATATCTGCACTACTGTGTTTGTTGCAGTACTGTTTACCATAGCCAAGATTTGAAAGTAACCTAAGTGTCCATCAACAGATGAATGGATAAAGGAAACATGGTAACATATACACAATGGAGTTCTATTCAGCCATTAAAAAATGAGATCTTGTCATTCGCAACAATGTAGATGGAACTGGAGGTCATTACAGTAAGTGAAATAAGCCAGGCACAGAAAGATGAACTTCACATGTCCTCACTTATTCATGGGATATAAAAATTAAAATAACTGAACTCATGAAGATAGAGAGTAGAAGGATGGTTACCAGACGCTGGGAAGGGTAGTTGGGGAAAAGAGGGCGTAAGGATTATTAGTATGAGCAAAAATGTAGTTAGATAGAATGAATAAGATCTAGTGTTTGATAGCACAACAGGGTGACTACAGTCAATTAATTTATTGTGCAATTAAAAATAATTAGAAGAGTATAATTGGATTGTTTCTAAGACAAGGAAAGGATAAATGCTTGAGGTGATGGATACCCCATTTACCCTAATGTAATTATTATACATTTTATGCCTGTATCAACATATCTCTCTCATGTACCCTATAAATATATATACCTACTATGTACCCACACATTTTTTTTGAAAAGCTAAGAGATAACAGATAATTCTGATTGTTTTAAGCCCTTAGATTTTAGAGTCATTTGTAACACAGAAGTAACAAATACACTGTATTTGGGGTGTCTCTGGAACATTCACATAAAACTCACACATACATTTCTTATCCTATCAACATTGTAAATGCTTTTAAAATCTGTTCTATAAGAACATTTACATCAAGTGCTCTGTCAATTCTTGTCACTGCAACTATTTGCCAAAAAACCTTTGACCGTTTTGCTTTGCTTAACTTTGGTCAAGGAAGACAGAGAGAAAGGAAGGAAGAGAGGAAGGAAGAGAGGGTCTCCATTATGGAAACAATGGCAAGTGTAATGCCACTCCTGGATGGAGGGTGGCAGAATGACAGCAATGAACACTGTGTCCTCTGGCACACCCAATATCCTTTACGGGCATAGATGTGCCCTGTCAGAATGGGCACGATGGCCCTAAAGACTGGCATTATGTCTGCTCCCACCACTTTCCCTGTCAAAAGAAGGTTGGCTCTGACACCAAGAAATAACAGCTGGATTGTGTTAAGAAATTTTTATTGTTTCCTTTGGATTTGTGATGAAAGCACATAAAATTACAAGTGGAAGAAACATCATGCCACAAAATTGCATAGAATTATTACAAAAATGTGAATTATGCATTTTAAATAATTTGAGATAGAAGAACCAAAATATGTACATTTTAAGAGCTTCAAATACTTTGTCCTATCTTTTTTTCTTCTTAAAAGGCAAGAATCACAATGTCCAATCCATCACAAACAATATTAATACAGTGCACAAGCGCAACATTAAATTCAAAGTAATGCAAGCAATGGCCCTTTTTTTGGAATTATTTAAAGACAGCTTATCTACTACAGGAGTATTAATTAATGTGTGGTGATACTCAAATTTTAAAATGAAATGTAAAAAACCAAAAACACATGGCATGTCATTAGAACTTTGAAAATTGGTATACATGGCCAAAACCATGCTATTCTCAGTAGTGTACAGGTATCAGAGAGACACAGTCTAATTTAATACACAGCTCTACTCTCTATTATAGGAAAAACCACAGTACAGATTTTCACACATTCAACAAACAACAAGGCAAATACATAAAGGCACAAAACTGCACATCATACAGACCCCTTTTCTTTATCTTAGTCTATTTCAAGTAATATTAATATTATTAAATGATAGTATCATTGTAGTAGTTTCAATGATGCAAGATGGACAGTGTTACACACTACCCCACAACTGCAAAAAGTGTCATTGTACAGATATAAAAATGTGATTACAGTAAATGGCCAAATACAAACATATTGTAAAATGACTAAATTCACTAAGATAATGAAATCCAACTACCAAAACAGTTTTGTGTAAGTCAAGGTTATTCAACTTTATTCTATCTCTGGACTAAAATGTGATACGATGTTCTGCAATAATCACCATTGTGTTTGGTTATGAATGCTATTATTAGTTCATTCTTCTGTAATTTCAGACAGTCTGTAATTTTGTTTATAAAAATGCAGCATTCGATTTTGACCGTTCTCGCTTCTTTATGATTAATGCCTTTCTTTCAAAGTGCAAAAGTAGAATGATTTACAAAAGATTTCTTTTTCAGTGGAAGTTTTATTAAGTGTCTAATGAACACCCCAAACCCTTCAGATCAAAATATAATAATCTCCAAAGAGGATGTGATTTTCCCCTTGCGTCTTACTAGATGTGTTTTTTTAATCAAACACTGTTTCCTTATGTTTGAACTAAGCCTTCATTTTGATTAAAATTTAATTGTGATCTCTAGTTATTGCTTAAAGTTAAATAAAATAATTTTCATAAAAATATTAAATTCTTGAAACACAATTTTCAGGACACAACTGGTTTTTGCGTTTTAAGATATTTCGCTAAGCTACAATCAGACAGGTTTATTTTAAAGTAAAATAAAACTGTGATCATCTGGCTTCTGGGTTTTAACTTCAATACTCATGTGTTACCTTCTAAGTTACATTTTTCTATATATTATTGTTTTTCTTTTTTCAGAACTTTCAATCATGCTTTTGATCAGTTTTACCTTGATGTAATTTGTTTCTCTTATGCCACCTAAAATAGGAACTTGTAAAGACACAGTTAAGTGAATTAAATGTACTTAGTAAATATATAATGAAAGTTTTTTTATGTTAGAATAAAATAGAAATGTTTCAGACTTAAAAATTATGGAAGATTCTAATAAATGTCCCTATTTCTGTCCTAATTTTTTGACCATTAAAACAAGCTTAAAATCTGATGCTTAACATTTAATTTTTGATCTTGCAAAATATAAATCAAATACATATAATAAGTTCTAAATCTACTTCAGTTTGCATCAATGGCTCCATCAATTATTTCTTAGCATCTCCATATAATTTAACATCCATGTAATCTAGATGTTTGACCCTTTTCTTCTCTATCCATTTGTCCCTGATTTTGGTTTTAAGTCTTGTGGAAGAGATTTGGGTCATTGTCAATTAATAAACACATATCTACACTTATGTGTGTGTGTATGTGTATATGCACTTACATGACTAAGTGGGTACATATATACATGGAGATAATACCTATCATTTACATGTGAGTCTTTGTATTCTCTAGATAAATATTCAATCTCCCTCTCTATATTAAAAATAAATGAACCATAAAAAATGTCAAACAACAAAATAACCACTGGAACCTGTTCACTCTGATTGAATATCTGCTTAACATATGTCAGCTCAACTATTTTTATTCAACAGACCATTTGTAGTTATTTGATCATTTCAGGCAAAAAACCAATGAATACCCAGACTCTGAGTGCAAATAGTCAATGCAAACAGCACACTGCCTGGAAGTGTGTGGCTGACTTGTTGATGCAGCCAAATGTACAATCCATATTGCTAAGTCTTGGGATGGCTTCACTGGGCAAGGATACAGTCAAGTGATTTTTTTTTTTCCAAATAGAAAACAAACGTATTTGAATCACTACGGTATCTAATAAAACCATGTCAGCAACAAATACATTGATGACTCTATGATAAATAAATTAGCAAACTGCAAGTCACTGGTGCTTGCAAAGCGAAGGATGAAACAACGTAATATGCACGTTGACTTGAAGATAATGGTAGTTGAGGGGCAGTTAGAAAAAAAAATACTCAAAGTAGGCTGTTCAATAGTGTTAAATAATGCTATGCATTTCTCAAACTATTTCTATGACTTTGAAATACTTTACACCAGAGCTTCGAATAAAAACATGAGCTCGATTTTCTTCAAAGAAGACACTGTCCTTCATTAAAAGTTCCATGGAGCCTGCGAGTTGCTTGCTTTGAATTTACTATTGGAAAGAAAACAAAAATCTCACATACATGCATTCTTTACTAGTAGACCTGCAGAGGTTTCCACATGACACATGGAGCCTGGGCATGGGACTTCTTCATGGATTCCTCTGGAACTCTCCCTTTGGTGTGGATTTTAGGCTAAGGGATGCTTCTTGGGAAGATGGTCCTGGGCAGTGATCTTTGTAATAAGAGAGAGTCCGATGTCGCTGGAGTGGCCATGCAATTTCTGAAGGCCTGGCAGGAGCATTCACAGAGGAGTATCAAATTCTTTTCCTGGGATGTCTCCTCCCAGCTCCTCACTGGAGGGAGTCTTGTGGTTCACTTTTCCAGGGTCTGAGGACAGGGAGAGAGGGGCAGAACCGTGATTGCTGTCTTCACTGATCTTTCCTTTCATGGCTTCCTGCACGAATTCCAAAATCTCGAGGGGCAGTCTTTTGAATTTGTCTTGGTATTCTTGCTCCAGCTCCACCTGCAGCTGGGAGACATCAAGAGGGGAGATGACTTGAGGTTGTTTGTGTTTCTTTTTTTTTTTAAATTATTATTATTTTTTATTATTATACTTTAAGTTCTAGGGTACATATGCATAACGTGCAGGTTTGTTACATATGTATACTTGTGCCATGTTGGCGTGCTGCACCCATCAACTCGTCAGCACCCATCAACTCGTCATTTACATCAGGTATAACTCCCAATGCAATCCCTCCCCCCTCACTCATAGGTGGGAACTGAACAATGATATCACTTGGACTCGGGAAGGGGAGGTTGTTTATGTTTCTATACCCACTCCCATAGAAACTCTCTGAAAGAGATATACAAAGGGGGCCGATGAATATATCAACTGAAAATATCATTCAACTACAGAGCAGATGTAACAAAGTTTAGTTGGACACGTCATTTGTCTGTAGCTGAAAGTCAACTTCAAGTTATGTGTGGCACAATAAGGCTTAAGACTCAGAATCAGATGAATAATGGTATCTACAAATGCACACACACACACACACACACGTGGGTCTTTTGAAAAAGATGTCAGAGGCTGGGCGTGGTGGTTCACACCTGTAATCCCAGCACTTTGGGAGGCTGAGGCAGGTGGATTGCTTGAGGTCAGGAGTTTGAGACCACGCTGGCCAACATGGTGAAACACCATCTCTACTAAAATACAATACATTAGCTGGGTATGGTGGTGTGTGCCTGTAATCCCAGCTACTTGGGAGGCTGGGGCAGGAGAATCACTTGAACCCAGGAGGCAGAAGTTGCAGTGAGCTGAGATCACGCCACTGCACTCCAGTCTGGGCGACAGTGAGACTCCATCTCAAAAAAAAAAAAAAAAAAAAAAAAAAAGGACAGAAAAAGAGAAAAAGGTATCAGAAAACTATAAATAAAATAAAATTATTTAAAAAAATATAAAAAGTAAAACGATCCAAAGTTTACATTTAGGGGTTGAAAAATATTGATAGGTGAGCGTTCCAAGGTCAGCCATGAACCTGGCTAGGGGAAGCTAAGAAGCTGAGTAGAGTAGACAGAGTAGTGTGGAGTGGACTTTGGGATGTGCAGCTTTAGTCAGAGGCTGGGAAGCCAATGCTGGGGTCTAAGGAGCAGCTCGATGCATTTTCACAAAGTAAACAAACTCATGTATCCAACTTGAAATTTTATTTTGACCGCTTTTGCCACCTCTTTATTTTGATTCATTTTTCATTCTAATTTTTATTTGCCTTGTAAACCATTCTAGCTACCCTTTAAACTGTCTTTTAATGTGTCTATTTTACGCCCTGGAGAATTTGCAGATGTTTTAAAGTCCTGGAAGCCTTTCTTCAAATGGAGACTTACGTGGATGTCTCAGTCATAAAATAGCATTAAAAACTGGGATTCTCTGGTAGACAGGGAGAGAAGCAGGGCAGCAGGGAGTGATGTCTGCTAGGGAGCTGTGCTGTGCTGAGTCCAAAAGAAGACCTTGAATTTTAAAGAAAATTATCTCTGTTTATCAATTGGTGAGCAGAGAGAATAATCCTTGAAACACCGTGTAAGGTTAAATGTTTCCCCCATACCTCCTTATTAGCTTGGAGGCAATTTTTAAGATATGGCCTTAACACCTGGACTTTTCCTCCCTGCTTTTCAAACTTTAAGATGCACACAAATCATCTGGAATTTTGATCTTGATTCTGTCTGACTAGGAGGCCTGAGTGGGGCCTGAGCTCCTGCGTTTCTCAACAGTTCTTGAGGGATGCCAACGTGGTTGATCTGCTTTGGCCACTCTGATAGCTCCCTGTCTGGGTTCTACTCTCAGCCCCCATTTCTACTTTTTATCTTGATCTTGGCTGTGCATCCTCCATCTGCAGTTGTCAGGGCAGCCTCTGGGGCTTGTTCTGATCCCTGGAATGCCAGGGTGAAGCCAGTCCCCAGGGCATCTGTCTCTCTGAGTCTTAGCCTCCTTCTAGACAGTGACAGCAGCTTGGGAACATCTTCTTTAGTTCAACTCCTTTCACTCTCACTTCTGTGCCACATACATTTTGCCAATACTAAATTATTTAATTTATATTAAGCAATCCCTTATCTATCCCAAAGTTCTGAAATCCAGAAATTTTCTTTTTTTTCCTTGCAAATTTGTGGCAAACTCCTTGACATGAACTGATATTGGGATGATACTGATACATAAAATATGTATAATTTCATGTATCCCCTGTCATATGACTATTCATGAACTTAACTGCAGACATATTAATTTGTTTGATTTTGAGGATTACTCAGGTCTCCCTGAAGTGTTATGCTCATGGTATATGCATCACATTGCCTTTCTAAAATCAGAAAAGTTAAAATTCTGAAAAACAGGCCCCAAGAATCTCAGATAATGGATTATGGATCTAGTTCAAATGACTTTTTTTTTTTCACATCAAAAGGTGTGTGACATGCACTCATATGTTTATCATAGCATTATTCATAATAGCGAAGACATTAAATCAACCTACGTACCCATTAATGGTGGACGCATAAAGAAAATATGGTACATATATAACATGGAATAGTAGGCAGCCACAAAAAGAATGAAATCATATCCTTTGCAGCAACATGGATGCAGCTGGAGGCCATTATCCTAAGCAAATTAATGTAGGGACAGAAAACCAAATACCACACATTCTCACTTATAAGTGGGAGCTAAACATTGGGTATTCATGGACATAAATATGGGAATGATGGACACTGGGGACTAATAGAGTGGGGAGAGGAGTCGGGGACAAGGCTTGAAAAACTAATTGCTGGGTACTATGTTCATTATCTGTGTGACAGGATCATTCATATCTCAAACCTCAGCAACACACAATGTACTCATATTACAAACCTGTACATGTACCTTCTGAATCTAAAACAAAAGTTGAAATTTCAAAAAATTTATAAATATTATTTAAATATCAAAGAAAAATAAAAATAGAAAATAAAAGAAAAATAAAAGTGGTATCTGGTAAAAATGGCTTAGACTGAGTATTGAAAATCAACTATTCTCCCCAAATGTAAAATGTGGGGTGTTTACGAATCTATTTGCTAGCACATAAATTCTTATAAGCTGAGGAGGAAACACGCTGTGAGGGGGCGCTCAGGGCCCTGGACTCATGTGGCTATGACGGAGCACCTTGTACAGGGCCCTGCTCTTCGTGTCAGCACATATGAGTCACTGGAGCATCAAACAGGAAGAAGACAACTGCCAGTTCTTTCCCTGCTGTTCCAACAATTTAGAAGGAAGTGGGGGTTTTTACAATGTCACACTCTTTTGCACAAGTGAAATCTTAGCCTGGTGTTTGACAGCTTCCATTTACTACCATTCAGACCTCATCATCAACTCACCTCAGTTTTAATTCAGTAACACATGTGTTTCCAAGGAAGATAGGGAAGGGAGAAAAGCAAGTAACCCTGTTTTAAGAAAACAAATTGCTGTTCTCTTATAGGTTGGACTGGGGGACCCTCAGCTATGGATATATTGTACCTGACCTAGCAGAAAATTTCTCTTAGGTTAATGCTCATTGGTGGACAAGACCCCATAGTGCTTAATAAGTGCTATTTCTTTAATTATTAAAAAAAGAAGTAAAATACAAGAAAATGTCAAATACCTAAACCAATGATTTTTAACATTTTTAATAATTTAATTCTAAGAAAAACTTACATTTCAGTAATTTAATTTTGATAATGATTTTTAAGAATTTATAATAATTGACCCAGTTGTGGCTAAGTTATAACTTTAGTAGACTTTTATCATGGGCTAGTAGTAGATTTTATCATATTCTAAACTAAGTCACTGCCTCATGACATATTAAGTGCCATATATTTCACACTTTTTAAAAAGCCGTTCAATTGTTAATGAATTAATTTCAAAATTGTATTTATTACATTCCAAGTTAGAGCTTTTGCTTTTTCTTCTTAAAAACTAAATACTTGTTCATTGTAAGAAAATATGAAAAGAATACAGGGTAATTCTGGCTCCATTCCAACAAAGGCCCATCCTTCAGTGGTCTAGAGCTATTCCAGACCAAGGGTTGCAAACTCAGGTGTTTACAGGGGCCAGGCTTCTTATTTTCATTACACATTTTCATCAGGCTGTGTGCAAGAAAGTGGGGGTCGTGGGGGTTCTGAAGAGCTAGAGATGACAGGCACTGTCTAAAGGGGGTACGAACAACTCGGTTCTAGCTGATGCTTGTCAGATTGAAAATTGAAATCAGAAATCCACATCTTCATGTAAGAACCTGAGTTTGTTGTTGGCAATCAATTCAAATCACATTTGTCAGCGCCACTGGGCTCATGGAGAATTTACAACCTTCCCCCTAGCAGATTTAAATCTGGCTTTAACCAGGGGACTCCAGAAGTGAGGTCCAACTGTGGAATTCCAGTTTAGATCTTTCCTAATTTTCCTTCCCCACAATCCTAGGCTTAGATGGTCCTCCACAGATCACCAAGGCTTCCTCTTGATTGCCTCTGTTCTGGGGTTCAGCATCATCCTATCTAATTGCCACATTCTAGGTTTTGTACTCTAATATGTGTTGAATTTTTTATTCTGTGCAAGTGAAACAGTGTGTTAGGTGTGAATGGTAGATCAGTTGTGCAAATGGCAGTAATTCTTCACCCCTCCTTGTAATCATAACCTTAGTGGTGTGACTTTGCAGCTCATCCCATCCTAGCAAAGAATGGAGTGGATTTCTCTTCTTCTTGAATCTGGGGAGGCCTTGTTATTTGGTTCTGTCTAGGAGAATGTGTCAAAAGTATATGCTGTTCTGAGTCCAGACCTCACAAGGCCTTGTGTGCTTCTGCTCTCACAGTTAGAAGTTTACTCAGCCATCATGTGAACAAGCTCAGCCTAGCTTGCCAGAAGAGGAGACACATGGCTCAGTTATTATACCTTTTCCATCACTTCAATTAACTATCAGATACAAAAGTGAAGCTATTCTAAACCAGCTCGCCCCTAGCTGACCACCAGCTAAACACAGACATGAGCAAGCCTACTGAGATCAGGTGAGCCTGGTTCAGACCAGAACCACTCCATAGACTCATCAACTTAGCAAATGCTTATTGTTTTACTACTGACTTTTGTGGTTGGTTGTTAGGCAGCAGTATTATGGCCATAACTTCGAGTGAGGGGAACAGAAAGGAGTCTTATTATGTGGCCTGGCCCCATAAAATACTCATAAGCTAACTCAGCAGGCCCCATCCTTTCATTATTGTGGTCTCAAAGCTAACTCAGTAGGCCCCATCCTTTCATTATTGTGGTCTCAAAGCATATTCATGGGGAAAAAAATCACCACAGGACAGATAGACTTTCAAGATACATGTGATTTTGTAGGCTATGCCTTGGAGCCTTTCTCGCATAACATTGTCAAACATGAGTTTGTTTGATCTTAAGTTGATAAGACCTCTTTTTGAGGTCTTATGAACAAGAAAGAGGAAAGAACATGATTGACTTTAACCTTTAAATTTAAGATGAGTTGTTATTATTATACTCAGATATTAATAAAGAAGAGTGTTGCCAGAGTTTGTTTTATTATAGGCCCAGTTCTTCAATTTGACTAGTCAGGCTCAAATTCTAAATTTCTCAGTTAACTTGATTTTCAAAAGATATTGCCCACTAGTCATTTTTGTGAACTCTGGGTAGTTAAGCAGGAAAAGGCAATACAGTCAAGTTCAAATGTATTCAATTCTGCCTATGTTATCAAATATTTTTGTACTTGGGATGCTTTTCTGACTCTGACATTCTTTTCACCTGTCTTTTTAAAAAGGCAGAGATTTGATCTAGTTAAGGAAAGCTTTTAGATGCATAAACATAAGTGAAGACCAAGGAGCAAGCAAAGTTACTCTTGAAGGTTAGCTTACAATCAGAAAACAAACAAACAAAACCCAGTATAACATAAACGTGGCATAAATATAAGACAGGTTACTGAGTTATGAATCAGAGACAATCAAACCAATTTCCTAAGGAAACAAATTGAAACCAGAGAACAATAAGCTACAATGGAATAACAGAGGAACTGAGAAAACTTAAAAAAAAACGCAGCTGGAGAATGTGCAGACAGATATTTGCAAGGTTTTCAAAATTTGGAATTCCACAGTCCAACTCAGGTCATTTTGCCCTATGAAGTCTATGAAAGATCTTAATACAAAGTATAAAGCCAATGTATTTTATAATATAAATATTAATATATTAATATACAAATATGTTATATTTTATAATATAAATATAACATACTATATTATATAATAATATATTCTATTAATATAATATATTACACATATTACATATATTAATATTTATATTATGTATATTACATATACTATATATATTATGTGTAATATATACTATTTTATAATATAAAATATAAAGCCAATAACAATCTTAGGATGGTTATTTACTTCTGTCTAGGAGAATGTGCCAAAAGTGTAATTGTAATTGTGAATAACTGTATAATCATGGGGTACAGAGATCTTTTTAAGCAAGACAGAACAACATAAGAAAGAAAAACATAGATATTTTTATCTAGATGAAAATAATCCATTTCTCTGAAAAATGAGCATAAATAAAGCAATTCATAGGAAAAGAAATACAATACAAAGAATATATGTACAATACAAAAGAAGTACAATACAAATATATATATTTGAAATATAGATGAAAGCATCTCGTTAACAATCAGAAATGCAATACCACAATACCTTTTCAAGGGGCATTTATTACATTGATTAATTTAATTTAATTCATTAAATTTAAAATAAATTTCTCTTAAAGAAGCAATAACATTCTGAGAAATTGACACTGAAACATTGGGCAATAATTTGACAAAATGTATAAGAAGGCAAACATAGGCTTGTAACCCAGCAACTCCAATTTTGGGAATTCGGTCTATAGAAACAAAACCACCAACATATAAGAATGAACACACTAAGATATTCATTTTTGTACATGAAAAATAGCATTGTTTTAGCATTGTTTGTACAGGCAAGGCAACCAAAAAATAAAACAAAACAAAGCCAGCCTGTGAAAACTACCTTAATTTCAATGTTTTGCCACATATGCATTATGTATTGTCTATCTCTACATTTTTTGCTGAGTCATTTGAAAATATTTCAGGCATCATGACATTTCACCCATAAAGACTGAAGCATACATTTCCTAAAAAGGTTTCTTTCTGATAACATTAGCATATTTATTTATTTGCTTTATATTAATATATACAGAAATAGTTTCAATATTATGACCTGTCAATAAAATAAGCAAATGAAGCTTGAGACTTTTTTAAAGTTCTTTTTATTCATCGGATATATCCCACTAAGTGTGCACAATTATATTATTCTGCTATAATTCACTGAAAGTAATTCTATTCTTTGTATAGTTATGTTACCTTGAATATAGACATAGGATCACTTGTTTCAGTTTGTTTCCTCGGTAGACTTTTTTGATTATTTTATTCTTTTTCTTCTCTGGGAGCATCTGGTGTGTGTGTGTGTTTGTATGTGTATGTGTGTGTACATACACACATATATAAATAAAATTGACAATTTAAAATTGTATGTATTTATGTAGTACAGACTGATGCCATGATTTATAAATACAACATGGAGTAATTAAATAAATCCAATTAACATATTTATCACCTCAAATACTTATCATTTTTTGTAGTGAGAACATTTGAAATTTAATCTCTTAGCAATTTTGAAATGTAAAATACATGCTGCATATACTTAAAATTTAATTCCTTATAGTCTTTTAACACTTTAAAAATATATCTCCTAGCCTTTGAGAGGCAGGAATGATAATACGGTACTGTAATTATCTTGCTTAGAATATTCTGGAATTTACTGCTAAAGATTTGGGAAAATAGTAAAACTAACAAGCCAAGAAATAGCAAAAACATGAATAAAACTTAAGTGTTTCTGTAAAAAATCATAAGGCTCTCACTTAAAGAACTGTGATGTAGTCAAATAATATAAACCAATGGCTTTGAAAACAGGGAGAAATAATTACATTATTGTGATAAGTGAAAAAGTTTACCTATAGTTGTATATGTACTGTGATAATAACTATGACCATTTTTTAAAGAATACAAAACTACTTTGAAAAGAAACACTAAAATATAAACTGTGTTAGAATTATGAGTATCTTTATTTTTTCTATTTCTCATTTTTATGGTTACGTGATTATTTTATTTTTAGCATAAAAATAGCATTCTAAAATGAAAACAAAATCTAATATAGTTTTTATAAAATACAAAAAAGAAAAATGTAGAACTCTGAATGTGGGATACAGTGACTAGGACAATTTTACCAAGAATTACTGCAAGGACTATAGTATTTTAACCTCAACTTCATCAGTTAGCTAAGTGGATATTAAAAGCAATGGGAAACACATTAAAATAATACATTCATAGAATGAATGGTTTCAAAATTAATCCTGAGCAAATGTGCAAGGCCTCATTTTATTTTTAGAATAATCTCATGAAGTTTGCTTCAAGAATAAAAATAACAGAATCATATGAAATTTACAGAGTAAGGTTAGCTAGGTTACCCAAGCATTGTTGGAAAGTGACATGTGGGAAAATGGGACCACATGCTATATCCCAACCACTTCAGTTTTTGTTTGTTTATTTGTTTTCCACTAAGTTTCCTTCGAATAAATTGCCATAGGACTTTGAGTCAATATGGCTGACTGAAAATTTCCTTTTCTATTCCAAACATAGGAAAAGGCAAAATAAAACAGTACATACATACTCACTTATATTTACAGCTGAGTTTGAATATAAGGAAAAGAAATGCGTAAGTCACAGAAGTAACAAAGGAACTCACAGTTAACAGAGTTGATTCTCCATTTTGCGGGACTAGGAGAGATTGGAAGAGGAGGCCTCAGGATGCCGGGTGTTGGAATGCTGAACCTGAAGTCCCTGCATAGAGCCAGGGGTGCCCACCCTTGAAATGGGAACTAGGAAAACCCAATCCACAACCTTGCGGAGGCGGCAAGGAAGCAAATGATTCATGGAGCACATTGAGGAAAAACATCCACAAAGCGAATCAGAAACCCATGAGTGAGGGCAGTTTCCAAATCATATTACCCCTGTAAATTGAGTACCCAGTTCCAATAAATTAAAGCAAAAACTGTTCAGAAACTGACAAAACCCGCTGAGTCCCAGCAGAGGCATAGCAAATTCAGAATGTTTGGAGTCCTCGGCAACCAAGGGCAGGACTGACACCTATAGACAAACAACTCCTAGGAAACATGAACTCAAGTTCAAAATTACAAACGACTTAAGTAAAATGCAGCTTTTGTTCAACTTTGTAATTCAAGGTTGCCATTGGCAACTGAAATCTAAAGATAAGGAGTGAAATGGTGATCAGTGTATTTCTAAGTCAAAGTTGAAAATACTCCAGACATAAACAGTAGTAAATTGGATAGTTCATGCCAATGTAGAAGAACGCAGGCCATTCACAATGGAAATCAATTACTGCTGCTTTTTATTGGGTGCTGGAGTATGGTGCCTGCCTATATTTTGGGTAGATTTTCCTAAATATATTTTCTTCAAAATAATATTAAAATTAATTTTTAGCTTGTGAACAAATACCTATTAGCAATAGAACCTGTTACACAGGGCTAAGAAGGCAACATAAGTTAAACTGATGCCATAGATCTACACAAAGTAGACAATTCACTTAGGGATAGGCAAGATTCTTTCTCCACGTAGGGTTTAGAATGCTTGCATTTTATGAAATATGACCTTGTGCAGCTTATTTAATCTCCTGGAATTGTAACTGTTTCATACATAAAATACGAATAATAAAACCAATCTTCCTGGGCTGTTAAAAGGTTTAAACAAGATCATACATATTAAATGCTTAGCATACTCTGATTTGCTTATTAATAAATATTGTATAACCTCATTTTTAAAAAGAGAGAAAAATGACTTAATGCAAAAAAAAACATCTAAAGCCCTGCCTATGAACCAGTCCTTGTTCTTTCCAGTTAATTTGAGTCATTATTTGGTCAGTTATGGCACTTGATGGATTTCTCTTTTGGGACTATATTCTGGTTTGTTGTTGATTTTGATGCATTTGTCAATAAGTGGTATTTTGAACACTCTGACTCATGCAAGGCTCTGTTTGGTGTTGTGGTGACTGAAGAAATCAAAATCCTTCCAAGGTGAGAAGCAATGAAAGTGGGGAAAATAAAACATTGGACTGAATGAGTGCTACACACAAGACGGATTGTGTGGATGCTGAAAATGAAGACTGTACTGTAGCCTTAAGGTAATACAGGGAATACTTTATGAAGGACATTAGACTTAAAAATTGAGCCTTGTGGAATCTGCTAATATCTTTAGCATTATCCTTATCTCGGGCAGAAGCTCTCAACACTTCCTCCATTGGACATATAATAGATGACATTCACTGGGGAGACACAGCTCTCTAGCTGTAACTTCCTTTTCCCTACACAATCTATAGGTATATAGTGAAAGTATGTAGATGTGATAGAAAACATGAATCTCAACTTTGAATCTACTCTAATATATAAAAACTAAATTATCACACATTTACTTTCATGAATTAGCCATAGATTACAATGGAGGGATTACAATTCTCACATACTCTGTTTTCATAATCTATGGCTAATTTCACAGATGGATGCACATTAAAAGTGACAAGATAATGTACACACAAAGCACCTGGGGATTTTGTTAAGATGCAGGTTCTGATTCAGAAGATCTGGCATGGGGCATGCTACTCTGCATTTCCAACAAGCTCCAAGGTGATGCTGTTGTTGCTGGTCTAAGAACCACACTGTGAACAGCACCACTTTAGACAAAGGTCTTCCAACAATTTTCTCCTTTTGTGCATCCTCTTCCTTCCTCAACAACATTACTTCAGGGTCTAGATGAATATTAAACAATTCTTTTGTAGATCTTGTATCTTCAGACGCTAATGGTCAGATTTAGATTCAAAGTGTTCATTGGAGGCTATTGGGTGAAGGGCAGAATGAGGGTTGCTAAGTGTGCCAGAAAGGAAGGATGGAGGAGTCAAGGACAAGGTAGGCAAAATTCTAAGTAGATCCAAATACTGAATCAACAAAAGAGGAAAGACAGAAGCTAGAGACCATATGATTTACCAAGCACAGTGCCTAACATGAATTTCCTTTTTATACTTTATTTCAAGTCAAAAGCCAAATGCATTCTGACATAGTTCTTAGGTGTGAACTCCTCTATATATGCATATACTCCATGAAACTGCCATAGAGGAAAACTCCTAACATAGTCCACGCTTTTATACCTCCTCTGAGTCCTGAAATATATTTCAAAATTTCTAATCATCTCACAGGTGTCTAGAGATTACTGTAGGAACCTGGAAAAGGAACACTTAACAATTATATAGTCAAACCCTTCATGACTTAGATGTCTCCGAAAACGACTTTAGTAATTATACTCAAATCCTTTCTTTTATTTAGTGAAAATCTGTGGCCCAGAGAAGTTAGTGTCTTTCTCAAGGACATGGCTGGCTAGTAGCAAAACTAGGACCAGGACCCTGTCAGTTCTCTCCCCTGTGGCAGATTGACTGGATTAAATGGCTCCTCCTGTATCCAGAGCCTTTGCTTTATTATTCTCAGTTTCTCTTATGAGAGATGTGGAGTCTATTTCTCCATTCCTTGAAGATGATGTGGTCATGTGATGACATTGGTTAATAGGATGTTAGCAGGCATGGTCCATGCAGAGGCTTAAAAAAGCCTTTATTAGCTTTCACTCCTATTCCTATGGCATGCCATGAGAACATGCTTGGACTACTCTAGTAGAAGATTTAACACAAGGAAAAGAGTTGAGTCACCTCAATCATCCCGGTCACATACCCCAAATTATCCTAGATTCATCAACATCCAACTGATACCCAGAGATGTAAGATGGCCAAGATCAGCAGAGACACCTGCCTGACCCGCAAGGAACCACAGATGGATGAACACGTCCAGCTAAGCTCCGCCATACTCAGCCAAGATCAGCTGAATCCCACAATCTTATGAACTAAATAAATGTTTATTATTGTAAGCCAGTGAAGTTTTGTGTCTGCGATATGGTATTATTATTGCATTTCCCCCATGACTCTTATAATTTCTTTCAAAAGTATGCATTAAATTCTGTGGCCTTGACATGAAATGAGTTGTTTACCATTTTCCAGGAGCAAAATTCTTATTGCTTTATATACATACCCAAGCCACTTACCCTAAAAGCAACTTATACTACAATTTAGGACAATAATTATGCTACTCAGCAGGCCACGTCAGTCCAGCTAATACATGGGTTCTCAGTCTTGAACTTTTTGTGTGAGCACTGGAGTACTTTCTCCTTATAGGGGCCTGTGATTAAGACCTAGAAGTTTTCTATGTTTAGTTAGATGTTTTCTTTTGGAAGACTCAGCTGGGCATAAAAATGATTGTGAATTAGGAAACCAATTTTGATTTTACTAAAATGATAAATAATCAAGATAATAACCCAAAGGCATTTGTCAAACAGAAAGTTACTATTATATTTGAAATACCAAAAGATGTTCTAAGTCTTTGAAGATCCTGTGCTCTGGGGTAAGGAAGCTTAAGAGACGTGTTTTATAATCTCGAGAGAGTAAACATTCAGCACATTGTTCATCAAGTCCCATCAGTCAGGAAGTGAGGAGACTAAAGCCTACCATCCCAGTGGTTCAGTGCAGAATCAAGATCTGAATACTAAATTCTTGCCTCCTGGCCAGGTGCAGTGGCTCACGTCTGTAATCCCAGCACTTTGGGAGACCGAGGTGGGTGGATCACTTGAAGCCAGGAGTTTGAGACCAGCCTGGCCAACGTGGTGAAATCCCATCTCTACTAAAAATAAATTTTAAAAAAATTAGCTGCATGTGATGGCCGGCACCTGCAGTCCCAGCTACTGGGAGGCTGAGGCACGAGAATCGCTTGAATCTGGGAGGCGGAGGTTGCAGTGAACCAAGATGGTGCCACTGCACTACAGCCTGGGTGACAGAGTGAGATGCCGTCTCAAAATAAATAAATAAATAAAATTCTTGCCTCCCATCCAGGGTTCCATCCCCACCATTCCAGGCCAAATGTTCACTGTGTAAAAACAGGATGTGTGAAGATCTCAGGAACCTGATATTCTTGTGTGTTGAGGGGAAAATAACAAAACATTCCAATGTATTTTCCTTTCATGTTCAGGATTTCAAAGTTGCCTTCACAAAATAATCAGGAATTGTCTTTTATTGAAAAGTGATGCTGAAGATGGGTCCCGTGGCCAGGGTCTTACTGACCTGCTGTCCTCTAAACAATACAGTACGGTTTTGTGGAAGGCAACAAGAACCCTCAACCAGCTGCAATTAGCCCAGCACATTTCCAAATCATCACGGGCTTTTCTTTGTGTCTGTCATACTTGGAAAATCCTGGTGTTTCACTCCCTCTGTGTTATTCTTAGTTTAAGAAATGTTTATTTGATCAGCTAGTTGTTTTTCTGTTTTCCATTAAGTACAGTCTAATTTAATCAGAATAGTTCTGTAAAGAATCAGATACCATAAAAAAGGACAAGCAAATGGAAAACTGGAATAAGGAAAAATCATAGATTAAAAGAAAAAGAAAAAAAAATCTCTCAGATTATAACCAACCTAGTAAATTGCTAATAAGGAAATATAGAACCATAAAATAATTATTTACTATAGTAATAGTAACATTAAAATTAACGGAGTGCTTCTTGTGTGGCAGGCACTGTTCCCAGGACCTTACATGTATCGTTAATACATGTACATTAATTTCAGAGTCTCTGAACTCAAATATATACGGGGCTCAAGAAACACAGATCTGTGAATGAGATCTGGTATAAGGCAATTGAGAAGTAGTGGAATCTGTAGCCAAGTGGAATTGTATTTCTTGTATAAAACACTCAAATTCAGCAATTTTAACATATTCCAAGAGTCCAATAAAAGGCCCAACTGAGTCAAGTCACTACTTTGTGGCTTCGGATTTAGCCGCACATGAGGAGCAAGTGCATGCCAGCCTACTCCAGAGAGGCTAAGAAAGACACCACCAGAAGAATCCCATTCTCTTAACCACACAAACCCTGAAAAAAATCAATAAAAGGCCTCTGGGCAATTGAGATAAAAGGCCATTCAAAGGCTAATTATTTTTAGATGAAGGATGTATTTCTTTTCAATCAGGTGGAATGCCACCAACAGGAAAGAACTGAACATACATTATGAATTCAATTCTTACACTGAGTCACATTAGAAGCAAGGTCAGTAGTGCAGATGGTGCAAGCAACCATCTCAGAGAACCTGAAGTCCCATGAAGCAGCGTCCTCAGGAAGTCTCGGATCTCCAAAGACTTTTTCCTGTAGGGGTCCTGCCCTTGTGTGGGCCTCAGCTCAGATCAGTCTCCTCATCGGTGCATGCCTTTATGCTAACTCCTTTTCAGATTAACCAAGGATTAGTAATTACCCAACTTGAGCCCTAGCTACAACCACTTTCTCGACTCAAAGCCTGTGCATGGCATTTACAAAACAAGTGACAGGCTGTATCAAATGTCCTAGAATGAACTCAGCTATGTCCCTGGAGAACATCCTTCTCCCGATCACCTAAAATTAGTTTTGGTTTTTCTTTTTCTTTTTATAAATGTATATTTCAAGAGTGGTTAGCCGTCCTAGGGTTTTATCAGGATAATTGATTTTGATGCTTAAGGGAGTATGTCCTAATTACATAGTCCCTCCTTCTAAATATGATGTTTATGTCTCCTGCTTAAATTGCTGTGGTTTTAGGGTATTTACAATTTTTTCTGAAAGGAAACTAGGCATTTGTTTCTTGGCCTCACAGGCATTTTGAGAAGCTTGATTGTTGTGCTTGAATTCTCCACCCAAGGTGAAGCTGAAAATGATGATGGGATTTCTCAGCGACAGCAAACTGAGGCAGGGCCAGATCAAAAGACAAATGAGTGACAAGGCCTGGGTGGTTACAGACAGCAGACACCCATTCTTCTAACTAGATTACTACCACATGAAAGTGTACACCCAAGGTGCCACATCTGATTTTTCAAAAGAATCCAGAAATCTGGATTTTGTGTTAAACCTTCTAATTTGTCAGTGTTACCTTAAGTTGGAAATTTACAAAACACCACGCAGATCGATTTGCAACTTCTGTAGTATTTGGGTAATGTATTCCATCTGTCTGTCTTTGGACTTGATAGATAACCACCTGAAAGTCTGCTGGGGCCTCCCCATTCAGGGACTGGCCTCTATCCTTTTCTTTGTTGCACTAGAGGAGACTTAACCACATTGCGCTGGTGTCTCAAGTCTTTAACAAGGCGACTATCACATCCCCAGGTAAATTTTTGATCCTATTCTTGAATAAAAGGCATCTGCTAGAGAATATTGGACATCTCCCTCTTTTCCCTTGTCCTTATTCGTCATGTAAGTGTGGTGATGTAACTGTGCGAAACACACCGGGTTTGGAAAGAAAAGTCAGACAAGCTGAATAGCAAGTTGTTTTTATAGAAATCCTCTTTTGCAAGTCTTCTAGCCCAGATCCTTTTGTTAATGGATCCATTTCTCGAAGAGGTCTACAGAGGTGACTTGGAATACAAAGTCATCACTTTACTGATTTTATCTTTAGGGTCTTTGTGAGTAGCAGTCAATTTAGAATAATTCTACATTTAGCAGATTTGGATTCCAGTATTTTGGTCTACATTGCAGAAAATAACTCGATATCCTCAAAATTTGCATGCACCTGTCCACGGTGTCTGCTGTGCCTGGGTGCAGCTGCCAAATCCAGAGATGATGTTTACAAGTCCTCCCTACCACTTTTTCACCCAGGCATGGCCATTTGAAAAATTCTTGCCAAAGAGAAGTTAGGGCAGGGCATTTTGGAGACATATGGGGAATCTCTACTATTTCTTTCCCTTTTCCAGCAAGATCCTAGGGATGATGGAGCCCCATTATGAAAGGAACCTGGTTCCCTGAATTGCCATGATGAGATAAACTGTTCATCAACTGGAAACACATTGGATTGTTGTACAAAAAAGAAATAAAATTCTATTATATGAAGCCATTGATATTTTTATACTGTTTGTCACAGCAGCTAGTATTATGCTAACCAATACATTCTCACATACATATTTTGTGTTGCATGATTTATCTTGAGGTCAGGGGAATGATGAATATACATGCAGATATGAGTGTTTCTCTTATTTATGATTAATCTTTATTAGCCAATTTTTATGCCATAAGGATGGCCTCTTAAATTTCTGGGGGCCTTTTTGGTTATTCTGAAGTTTAAGTGGAATTAGAGAATCATCCTAACAATAAATCTTGAGTACTTTATAACTACCTTATAACTATGAGAAAGAAAGAGCTAGTGTTATAAAGCCCAGGGGCACTTTTAGTTTCCATCAATCTTTATCTCTTTCTCCTTTACAAGGAAAGTGCAAGGATGAAAAAAAAAAAATCTCCCTTTTCTTCCATTGTTATCACTGGATTAAGGTACATACAGTACCTATGGCCACAGTGAAGTTACTGTTATAAGGACAGGAATGGGTGACTTCAATTTAGTACAATTGCAAATTAGTTTTAAAACACTATTCATTTTTCTTCTGCTTAGATTTAAAACGCAGAGCTGGTCTGCTAAATCTTGCTTTCTCCTTCCTTCTTCCCATCAGATAACTATATCCTGGCACATATAATTCTGGTGCTGCTTCCCAAAACTTGGGGTTTTCTTCAGATCACTCAACCCAGGAGATTAAAAGCCATTGTGATGCATCATAAGCATCCTTACTTACACAGGGGTAAATGACATTAGAGAAAGCTACAACTAATCTTACTGTTGACAGGAAAAATCTTCTAGGTTCTAGTTCTAACAAGCCTGTTCTGGTTTTTGGTTGGCATATCAGCTGTAGAACCATCCTAATTCCAAATCATGAGGACCATACTGCAATACTCAGAATACTGGATTGAACGGCCAATACCACTGACTCATGGCTCATTCTCTATTTACATCTTCTCACTTTTTGTGGCCTTCTCTACCTCACACATTCATTGATTCATTCATTCATGTATCCAAAAATTTAGCGAGTGTACTTCTATAAACCTAGCACTGTCACAGGTGCTAGGCATAGAGACATGAGTGAGACACAACCCTGGCTTCAGGAAGTCCCAAGACTAGTAGGAGACTGTGAAACATAACATAATAAGGTGCTACGCTGAGATGTGTAAAATTCTATGCAATATACATGGTATATTGCAATATACATGGGAAAATTATATGCAACATACAAATGTAACACAAAGGAGGGAGTGACTACCTCTCCTTGGCATCACAGAATAGAAATTACCTAAGACCAGAAGAGCTGGATATTAGTAAATGCCTGTCTTTTTGCACATTTGTCCAGGCGACTGCCACTTAACTTCATCAAAGGCCCACCACATCATTTCCCCCTTTCTCTTTGCACACATCAAATCAAATTTTAAAATAACTAAAAGGGGAAAAATAATAAGAACTCTGAATTGTTTTTTGAAAACTGAAATATTTTGTCTAATTGTATGCCAAGGAGAATAAAACATTCTGAAAGTTGAAGATATCTCTGGATACATCAGTGATCAATAAGAAGATAATCATAGGCGTAATTTTTCATAGTGCTATGTAAAATGCCACTCAGAAACCCTACCAACTTAATCTCTTACCTATGAGTTATTGCTATGAATGACCATCTTTCAATATGTGTTAATAAAAAATGATTATAAATATAATAGGGTTTTCGACTTTGGATAGAAGATTCCAACTTTGTGTGGTTTGCCTTCTTCAGAGGTAGAAAAAACTTCCTTTGCTTAACTCTTCCAATTAGAAGCAGATTGAAAATCAAGGCCTCTTAACATTTTCTTTGTCCGAAGAATATAAGGTACTTCTTTTGGTTATAATGATAAAACACAAAACTGATTAGGGCAGGAGCAAATACAATGTATGAGGTTATACAGAGCAGAAGCTCTCAAACTGAGGTCTCTGGAACAGCGGCATCAGCTTCATCTGGGATCTTGTTAGAAACACATGTTCTCAGGCTCACCCCAAACTTAGTAAGTCAGAAGCTCTGGGGGTGGGAGCCCAGTCATCTGTGTTTTATTGTCTCCTACCTGATTCTGATGAATCCCAAAGAGTGAGAACCATTGATTTAGAACTTGAAGAAGCCTTGCCGGTGATTCTCATTTATGTGAATTGTAGAGAATCATTCATGTATTTAATGGTTAAGTCTTGCCAAAAAGGTAGTGTCAGATTTGGAAAATATTTTCTAAACCCAAACATACTTGATTATTGTCAGACACAGGTGTGGGTTTAATGCCACTGAAATTTGAATTATGGAGACTATAGCATTATAATCTTGGGGAACTTCTTATCCAGTTTGAAGCTAATGATTGCTAGTGCCCAGTTTAAAGCTCTTTGGCCTAACCATTGTCATGCAGACTGTCCTAATTCAACAGCTTGCTTTCTCTCGCAGGGTGCAAAACTGGTTGAAAGTACCTGTTCAGTTGGTGTATATAGACTCCAGCTCCCTCACCCTTTGCAAGAAATAACTCTAAGGTGCTTAGTCTATGCAGTTTCCCAGGATTTCATGGTGGTACTGATCACCAGTTGCCCCCATTTGTAACTTGTCTGAGAAAAGCCACACCTTTTAATTGTTACCTTCCCTTTCCTGCTTCACTTCCCTACTTCCCTGCTGGTTTCCTGGGATCACTGCTCAGAAACACTACTAGACTCAAATCCTTGTCTCAGGATTTGCTTTTGGGGGAACCCAAATGAAGACCTTAACTTAGTCCTTAGTTTGAATTTATTAGCTGGCATATATTGAGTGGACACATTACAGGGTTTTCTCTTAGTTTTGGATTGATGTGCCCTAGTCCCTGATGCATGTTGACCTTATTTGACTTGCTTATGAAAGGCTTGGGCTGGAGATTTACCATAAATTACCCAATCACTATGTTTAGATTGAAAAAATATCCATTTCTTTCTGAGTCTAAATAGTTCTACCTGGACTTGAAGTGATTACATTCAAGCAGCAATCCAAGTAGGTTTGAATATCTTTTGGTCCCTGACTCTAACCATAGCCAGTTAGATTCCTGGTACATTATATGTGATCACTCAGGTTAAGGTCTATAGACCTAACCTGCTAAGAAGCTATTTCCAAATGGAGAAGAGAAATTGATGTACAGGAGAAAAGATAGGCTGCGAACAAAATGTGCCCAGCACAGTGATGATACACATTCATTTTCCGCTTCATCCAGCAGCATATGGAATAGACGGATAAACTAAAATGCCAGTTGGTCCTGGTGTTTTTGTTACATAACATTTCAAGTGAAAGAACAGGTTGTCAAGAAAAATTATGCTGAAATTTAAATAAATAAATCATGCATGACATAGTGAGTATATTCAAAAGCAGTTTATCCCATCAAAACAAGACTAAATGTATTCTACAAGAGGAAATATATTACTGTGCTGTATTCAGTAGCAGAAATATAAATGGTATCCTTAAGAAAATAGCTTTTGCATTAAAATAATAATCAAATAATAACATAATACCAGTATATTTTTAAAGGAAATACAATTTTAAAGAAAAGTCTTCTGCATTAAAATAAATATATAATATCCAATTGTGCCAATGTATGTTTTCCATGTTTTCCAATAAGTCAAGTTAATCAAGTTCCAATAAATCAACGTACATTTTTGTTGTTTTTCCAATAAATCAATGTTTTCCAGTAAATCAAGTTAATTAAATTGTTTTCATCAGCCTGCCTTTTAAATTTTATTTAAGTTCTAGATTTTTATAGAGATGGGGTTTTGCTACATTGCCCAAGTTGATTTTTTTTTTTTTTTTTTTTTTTGAGACGGAGTCTTGCTCTGTCACCAGGCTGGAGTGCAGTGGCGCCATCTCACCTCACTGCAACCTCCACCTCCTGGGTTCAAGCGATTCTCCTGCCTCAGCTTCCCGAGTAGTTGGGACTACAGGCATGCACCACCACACCCAGCTAATTTGTATATTTTTAGTAGAGACGGGGTTTCACCATGTTGGCCAAGATGGTCTCCAACTCCTGACCTGAGATGATCCACCCACCTCAGCCTTCCAAAGCGCTGGGATTACAGTCATGAGCCGTGATACCTGGACTAGCCTGCCTTTTAACCAAATGTTTTGTCTCAAAGAAAATGATTGAACTCATCAACTAATGAATTATCCTTTGTTCTGTCCCAAACAAACATTATAAGTGCATGATTCTTTACTAACATTTCCTGTGCCTTGATCACATATTATTAATACAAACACACAAGTTAAACTTGTTTGCTTTATACAAGTATGTTTGCATTTCCTACTTGGGATACAAATACAACCAACATTTTTCAAGTAGAAATGCACTCATCAAGACATATAACCTGATTTAAAACATAGCCTTTTAGATTAAAATATCAGAAAGAAAACTGGTGATTTGGTTTTCCCTCACCTTTGCTCACCCATTAATTTTTATTCACCTTCTTTTTCCACTACCCTAAAATACGTATATTTATTTAATAAATCAGTAACTAACTTCTTTGGAAAATGTCCAACAGAATAAAATCACAATATTTGTCTGTCAAATCAAACACGGACATAAGCATGGTATTGATTCCTCCAAGAAAGTTATGTCTACCATGATGTCACAGCAGTGAGTTGAAAGTCAAAAAACTGATTGAAACTACTTAGTTTCAAATGAAAACTAGTTTGAAAACTAAATAATGATTGTTCTATCAGTATATGAACTCTTCCCTGTGAGTCCTCTTTAGGCATCAGGGAGATCATAATTCAAGAAACACATGAGAATGCACTGACATTATACTAATTTCTCAAAGAGGAATAGATCTGAAGATGTGTCTCCTGATTCAGCCATCCTGAATCCCTGTGGAGATGAATGGATTACTTTAATTAATCAGTGAAATAACTAGTGAATATTTATTAGGGACCTACTAATGTAAACAAATGGCTCTGTGGTATTTGGTTTGGGGAGTCTTGAATAGTATAAAACTGTTACCTCTTAAAGGTTAGAAACTTAAAACATAATTAGTGAGCCAAGGCAAAGTAAAATAATAACATGAGCTAGTCATATAAGGTGAATTGCCAAATCAGTGATATGTACAGTGTTATGAATTCAGGAACTGTGAATCACTGTGGTAGGACTTGTCTCTGAGTTAATCTATAAAACCAAAGCTTCAAGTTACACCACATGTAAATGAACTTATTGCCAGTGTCTTAAGCATAAAGCTTTTCTTCAGTACGCCCTTGGGAGCTATTCTGTAATAGTTATCAAATAACAATGACTACTACTATAAATATTATCAAACATTTAGTATATCCTGGCACTAGGTTAAATGATTAGCATGGATTATCTGCATGGATTACCTCTGTGAAATCTCCCATTATTCACTGGAATAAATATTATGAGCATTTTATGGTTAAGCAACACAGCTGGTAAATGATGATGTCAGAATTCAAACTCAGTTATTCTGACTCCACAGTCTCCAATTATGTATAATAATCTCTTCTCCTATCAGGCTTTAACAAGAAGCCCACATATTTGTATTCTCTCAATGACTCCCTAGAATGGGAAGTTAGTGGAAGTTTTTATATACAATAAAGAAAGAATAAAGGCAAAATTAATATGTATTATCATGGTAGGTAGAGTGGAGAAAAGTATATTATGTCTTTTTTTTTCCTTCCCTCTCCTACTCCCATTGTGTTTGCCAGGTTTCACCATATTCTAGTAAACATTTATTCAATTGAATAACCCATCACCTTTGACAACATTTAACTTGCTCTAATAGACCCCAAGCTAGAGTCTACCCTGTGGAAAAGACTTCAACAAGAAATACCTGAGCAACATTCCAGAATTAGAAGGAGATTCTTAAAATATTCAGAAAGATTGAAAAAATAGCCAGTTTTCTTGAAACAATAGAAGACTGAAGCAAAAAAACAAATCAAAAGGTTTTCAAAAGCTAACCATGATGCCATCTCTAGAAGGAAAAGTTACTCAATTCACTGTGTGGGAGAGCAGAACTTCAGAAAGCGTTGTTACTCAAAGTGTGGTCCTGGGACCAGTAGTATCACTTCAGGCCCACTCCAGATCTACTGAATCAGAATTTGCATATTAATGAGATCCACAGGTAATTCACATGCACATCACATTTTTGGAAACATGAGTTTAAAGGTAATTGTTATGATTTTCTTAGTGTGGATATGAAGCTGAAAAAGTTTAGGCTGAATTATTTGGAACAATGTTCTATTTGTGAGCAGATGTTATTTATAAATATTCCAGATTTGGTGCTTCTTTATTAATTAAAGTTCTTGAGCCAATCAAGAACAAGCTAACTCTTCCTAAGTGCTGGCCTTAGAAGTAGACGAACCAATTAAGAATCAGTCTCTATTTCCAAAGAAGAAACCTTGAGGAAGAGGGACCAGCAAAGAAGTAGCAGGCCACCATCCTCAGGGCTTCTGAGTTGGAAGTGTGTTGCCCTGTTTCCTTGCCCAGGCGGCAATCTGAGAGATTATCTTTCCCTCCAAACAAGAGGTACGTCAGGAGGCTAAAGAGGAACTATTTGTCCTACTTCCACTACTCTCATTATTTTGTTTCTTTTTTTTTTTTTTTTTTTTTTGCACACTCAAATTGGCAGAGTTTGAGAACACTACCCTGAGAACAAGAGTTGGGAAAAAGGGAATGGCCTTCTTTGTCTACTGGATCCCTTTTTAAAACAAGATCTTATTTTAAGAGTCTAGCATTAGGGTATGTTCAGTTCATCTGGTCACCTCTAAGTAAATGAGCTAGGAAGACACGTGAGCTGTTTACACTGTTGAAATATTCCTATGACCTTACCTCCCTTTAGGACTCAAAGCTATGAAAACAAGCCATGTGAAGGTCAATGCTGTAGTCCATTGAACCCATCAGTGGAAGTGACCCCAGTGGAATCATACAATCTCTGCACACTCACGATGAAGAGAGCCTACATCTTGGAAAAGGTCCAAGACTCCCTCAGGGATCTCACTTGGACTGCTGCAGCCTTATGCCATTTAGATTTGAATGATTTTTGTGTTGTTCTAGCCAGGGCCATCCCTGCCCTATCATTGGAATTTAAACATTTCCGTTACTATACAACATCAGGGTCTGGTGCCAAAAGTAAATGTTCTTTGAAATTATTCTTGCAACTTGTCAGAACGATTTAGATTTTTTGAGTTTGTGATATTTAGATGCTATTACTGAGGACAAGTCCATACCTAAATATTTCATAATGAACACAGGAGCAGCATTACCAAAACTGCTTGTAACGAGAGCAGGCCAAGGGGTGTGTGTGTGTGTGTGTGTGTGTGTAAATGAAATAGTATTGTAGTTTATGTTTTGACTGCTAAACCTTTAATCTATTTCAGATCCTGGGGTTAGTTAAGGATTGGCTAAATAGACCTCAAATAAAGCTAACAATACAAATTAAATAAAAATTTAATTCACATACTTAAAATTATGAAACTTACTCAAATAACATTCTCAATAAAGTGAGAAGCAAGTTATAAACTGGGCAAATATTTTCACAACAAACACATCTGACAAAAGAATAGTATTGAGAATACATTGAGAATTGTTATGAAGTAATAAGAGAAGACCAATCACTCAATTGAAAAAAATAACCAAAAGATACAAAGAGGTATTTTGCTTAAGAAGGAACACGTGGCTAAAAGCAAAAAAGAAAAAAAAAACTAAATAGAAGGGATGGTCAGTTTCTTCGTTGATCAGAAAAAGGCAGATCTAAACCACATTGAGATATCATTTCATACTCGCTTAGTAGGAAATATTAGGAAGTCTGACGTTAATATCAACTATTGGCAAGTGTCAGGGTAATAGAGTCTTTCACATATTGCTGAAGGAAGTGTAAAGTGGTACAGTTACTTCAGAAGACAATTTAACATCATCATGTAAAACTGAAGATTCATATCCCCTATGGCCCAGTAATTCCACACTTTGGTATACAACCAAGAAAAATTCTGGTACAGAGTTTGCATACTAGGAGATATGAGATGGCATGTTCCCAGCAGATCTGCTTAAAACAGCAATCAACTGGGAATCACTAAATGCCCATTGACAGGAGAATGGATAAGTGCAATACATTCATGGAATACAATGCTATATAGAAGTCAAAATAAACTACAGCAACATTTAACAATATAGATACCTTATACATAGATATACTTTATTTAAATTTTTTTCATTAGTACACAGAGATAAGTTCACATAAGAGAAGTGTGGTAGATTGAGTTTTCAAAAACCCTCCATTCTTCACCCCTCTTTTGCGACTTGGTTTTGTCAATAGGATACGACAAAAGTGATACTGTTCCCATGCTGAGTCATTCTCAAAGGGCCACATGTGCCTCTACTCTTGCTGTTGAAACCTTGCCACCAGCAAGTGAACAAACCTGGGCTTGCCTGTTCACAGATTAGAGACTAAGTGGAAAGATCCAGTCGTTCTAGCAGAGGCCATATTAGACGAGCCTACATCCAAGTGACCCTCAAACATGAAAGAGGGTCCAACCAATATCATCAGCAGAGCTGTCCACCTGACACTCAGCTGACTCTAGACACGTAAGTGAGAACAACTAAGACCAGAAGAACTTCCCAGCTCACCAGCTTGTGGATAATAATAAATGCTTATTGCTTTAGGTCACTGAGTTTTGTGGTCGTATTTGTTATACAGCAATAGCTAACTGATACAACAAATTCATGGACTTAGGATTTTCTTCCACAAAGTGAACACACCCATTTAACCAGCACTCAAATCAATACCAGCACTCCATAAGACCTCTACCTGCCATCCTGTCCCCTACCCGAGATAGCATATTTTCTAACTCTTCATATACACTGAATAATAATGTATATACTTTTTGTGTCTGGCTCTTTTTATTTATTCATTTTTTTGAGACAAAGTCTTGCTCTGTTGTCCAGGCTGGAGTGCAGTGGTGTGATCTTGGCTCACTGCAAACTCCACCTCCCTGGTTGAAGTGATTCTCATGCCTCAGCCTCCCCAGTAGCTAGGAACTACAGGCATGTGCCCCCACGCCCAGTTAATTTTTGTATTTTTAGTAGAGATAGGGTTTTATCACGTTGGCCAGGCTGGTCTCGAACTCCTGGCCTCAAGTGATTCACCAGCCTCAGCCTCCCAAAGTAAGCAACATATTTTGAAGTGAAAAATTGTAGGCTCCCCAAAATTATATATAGTATAGGTTCAGTATGGTCCTTTAACTTACATTATATTTCAGTATGATACTCCATATGATACCATTTTTATGAAGTTAAAACAACTAAGATTAAAAAATAAAGTGTTATAGGAATACATATGCATGATATATATGCACATGTATATCTAGAACCATGTAAATATAAAAGAACTGGAATATATATATGCACAAGTTTCAGATTCATCGTTATCTTAAAGGGTAGAGGGTAGAGAATGAAAGGCCAGGGTACCAGAGGGAGAGAAAGCAGTATTGTAGTTTTTGTGTTGTATAATTATTTCATGGTTGTGTATTATATTAGAAATACACTAATATGGTCTTGCATGGACCAGTGAGAAGGAGGTTGTTTATCCAATTTTCAAAATGTGTGTGTGGAGCTACCTAAATAAAGTAGGAGAACAGAAGGGAAGAAAGGGTTCTAAAAAATAACCAGTCTGTGGCAAATTTTACATTTGGAAAGACCAAAAAGACCGAAGACCACAACATTTAAGTGACTTGGCCAGAAGTCATTTAGATATTCTTATGACATGAATTTGATATGAAGAAAATACATTGTAAAGGTAGTTTTCCCCTCTTATGGTTTATGCTTGAAGCAGATTCTATTTTCTTATGAATGCTGTGTTCTGATATTTAAAACGTGGTCTAGCATCATTAGGTCTCAATCCAGTCTTAGAACAAAATGTTCCTGCTCTCTCCCATTTGATGAGTATTCTTTCTTCAGATGAGTTTTCTAAACTTTCCTATTAAACTTGCTGGAATGTGAATGGGGAAATTAGAAAGATCTTTGGTTTTTTGTGTCAGTGAGGTGATTAATCACAGCACATTTCTTAGAACTTGGAGGGAATCCTGGGTCTGGGAGTGCTGGTGACTTGGAATAGGTTCTGCTGCAGCTGGGTGAACTGGCTCTTTGTAGACTTCTCTCTCAAGTTTATCTCAAGAAGGGGATTTGGCCAAAGAGTTAGAATGGAAATAATGGCATTGTTCTCCCATTTTTTATTTCTTACCTAACAGCACAACTCAAAATACACTCAGGTGTTCTTTCATCTTGTGAGATAATCCCCTAGAATTGGGGGGCATGAGTGGGGGGAAGAACCTGCTCCCCCCTGCACCTCTTACCCCATTTCTGAAATGTCTGAATCTTCCTTCCAATCATATGCTCAAGAATATCAAAAAGAGAAAGATTGCCAAATCAATTCTACATTTTGATCACATCCCATTACTAATCAGATGTTTTTGCTACCATCTGCAACAGAGAGAAATTTTAAATTCATCGTGCACACATCATTTAAAATTTCCCCTCTCCCTGTTATGTTATTTAAACTTTTCCTACATATCAATTAGTTTGAAATAATAAGTCTTTAGGCTATCCATTAATTGCTGCACTGTAGACATGATCTGTATTTAAAATTATGCAAAGAAAATTAAGCTGAAGCACGAAGGAGTCTTGGCTAACGGTGAAGGCTTCTTAGCCCTTCAGAGCAAGAACTGAGATAATGAGGACAGGAAATACACAGGAGGCTCCTTGCCGAGTTTGTCGTTCGCCAGCGTGGAGACGTGAAAACAGACTGCTCCAGCTGTGGGCTCTTCCTCGCTTTTCAGTTTTCCTTTTGAATTGTTACTGTATTTGGTCATGCCGAGGCAGAAGAAAACGATTGTCAGCCAAAGGTCCTTTTCTAGTAGAAATTTATTATAAATAGTTTAACAGCAACTTGGCTTCGTAATTAATTTCCCTACTTCTCTCCCCTTGCAGAAAACAACACATCTCCATTCTGTAATCTTGGTTAAGTTTGTGGCAGGTAGAAGGGGCTGGACCCAGGGAGAAAGAGGAGAGAAATGAGAGGTGTTGGGGCTGGTAGCCTTACTCATTAGTGCCTTGATTTTAGTAAACACCATGGTTTTATGGGAAGAAATACTACTTTGAAGGAAGAAGTCACAGAACTCTCTGTTGCTTGTTCAGAGCCCCTGAGGCCTGGGAGCTTTGCAAGATTCTTGACTTCCTAATAACCAAGGATCTAGGCAGTGCTAAAAAATACCCTCTGAGACCTGTCTGCCTCACCTAGTCCCACCCTGTTGGGTGGTAGTTAGCAACTGAGGACTGTGCAATTGAGTTTTGCACACTGGAAAAGAAAGATGGAACGAGTGTTAGAAAGCGGCTCATGGGTGACATTTTTCAGATCTTCTCTACCCAGGAAAGTTTAAGTTTATGGATGTTTATTTTGCCTTTGTGAGCTCTTCCTTTTTTCCCTCTGGCTTCTTGTTTTTGCTTCATGATTAATCATTTTGACTGCAGATCTGGCAACGCCAAGCATTGTGGGGCTGCTCTTGCCCTCTAGTGATGAGATAGTAAAGTACAGCACTCGAAATACTTTATGCCCATTATGAGTAAATGCTTAGAGCTTGGGAGAATAGCACTTCTTTGTTGAATAACGCTTTGACGGTTTCCCACACAATCACATAAAATGCCTCAGCATAGGGGATTGTGGAAGGAGAAGAAAGCTTCTTATTCTGAGTGTCATCATTTAGGAGACTCACACAAAGTAAGAGAATCTTTCTAGGGAAATGTTCTCTTCTCCTTGCTTGAACTGATGTTGCGATTTAGAGGCAGTTACCCTTAACCCTGGCATTTTTTTTCCCCCTGGTACAAGTGTTCATAGAAGCATCACATGTAACAGGCAAAAGCTGGAAACAACCTAAATGTCCATCAACAGTGGAATGGTCAAATGAAGTGTGGTGTATTTACATATTTTATAGCAATTTTTTAAAACCCAACTACAGCTATCTACAACAACAACAAGAAGCCAGATGCAAAGAACTGTAGACTATATGATGGTTCATATAAAGTCGCAAAGCAGAAAAATTAATCTCTGTGTGGACTGATATCAGAATAGCTGTTACTTCCGGATGGAGGTAGTACTGATTGGGTTGGAGCACGTGGGAAGCTTCTGGGGTGTTGATAATGTTCTGTATCTTGACACAAGTGCTAATTTCATGAATCCTGTAAAAATGTGTCAAGCTGCATACTTTTGATCTGGGCATTTACTTTTTCCTGAGGCTATCTCATAAGGACTAATAACCTACTTTATTTTATTTATAGAACTAATTGTCATGAGCATACTATTGGATTTATTTCCTTATGTGCCCAAAGTTCCTTTGATAAATAGTTGTTTTTTTATTTTGTGATAAGCCATTTTTCAGAAAATTCAATATGCACATTTTCATGTCATCTGTAAATGCATGCATTCTGTGGAAGCTGTTTTTAGAGATGCTTCCGTTTTCCAGGTGGTGACACTCGCCTGACCTGCGTGACACTCATGTCCCCAATGGTCAGGGGCTGCACACTGTAAACTGACATAATGTAACTTCTGGCCACCACTCAGGGGCAGTGATGAAATCAAAGGTCACTTCATGGCGCCTAGAGCCAGCCAGGGGCTACTGGATGTGATAATTCTGGTATACTGTGCTTCTGTTACCTATAGGATCTAGCATTGGTGAGGTAAGATGGTTGGTGTATATTGTAAGAAAACAATAAACATTACAGACCAGGAAAGGGTTGAGAAAATCGGAGAGCAAACTATGCTTTTGGAGACTTGTGGGTGCCTCTGGCACTTTCCTATCTTAGGATGTAAAAGTGAGCCTTCTCACACTAAGCCAATTAATCCAAGAAGTAAGTGCCTCCTTATTCACTGTGTGTCCCTTGTCTGTGACTGACCCTCCACTGATGTGGCTTCTTGGACAAAGGAAAGGTTAGAAGAGCAGATTTCCCAGGACCACAGGCCCATCTTAAGGAGGCTGGGATATGGCTAGTGGGAGTTCTGCACTCCTCCACTTCTTGGGACAGGGGCGTTGATGTCAGTCCTGGAATACTGGGAATAAGGTAACTCAGAGTAGCTTCGGTCATTAGACTCAGACGGGGTTGGACAGAATTGGGTTTGCTCAGCTCTGTCCTGGAGGATTGTTTTGTGGTTGATGAAAAGGAACACTTTGTAACAGAGCAATTTTATCAGGTTCTTCAATTAGGAGAGACCCAATGAAAAGATACTCGCTAATGTCAGTAGCTACAATTTAGAAACGACACTTAGTAACCCCAGATGTGGCTGAAATGACAGAATAATTAGGAAGCAGAGAAGAAACACAAAATAGAAAAAAAAAAAAAAAAGAGAGAGAGAGAGAGAAATGGAGATGGAAGCACAGGGCTCATGACTTCTGATGGATAGCAGCAGCTGGGGTGACCATGGCAGACATCACTAATCAATCTTAGTGGTACTTCCAGGCCATCTAGATAGCCTTGGAATCTTTATCAACAAAAAGTCCCAAGCATCTGCTACCATATGATGGAGTTGGCATGCAAAAAGTAACCCACTGCCATACAGGATAAGGCACTTAAACTGAAAGTTGGGTAGACACTCAGGGTTATTTTGCAGCCCAGTATAAATCTTCAAGCAATGACTACCTCTAGGCTAGTGTGGCCTGTTGAAGCAAGTTTATATAAGCAAACACATATATCATAAATTGCTAGGGACCTTGAATAACAGGAAATTAGCAGTTATTAAATGCAAATGACTTTAGGAGGAAGAGAGGTAAAGAAAAAGAGTGAAAAGCACTGGTGGTAGTCAGTGGTGGTATGTGAGTATAAGATAACAAAGAGTGATGGTGATTGTGGCTAAAGGGAGCACATAAGGTCATCTAATTGGGGATTCCACTCTTCAGGTCCAGCTAGTTGCTGCCAAGTTCACTGGAACATGGCCCCAGTGAGCCAGGTCTTTGAATATTTCAAATAAAGCAAGGAAACATTTTTAAAGGCTATCTCCTTATTTTTAAAGTTGGCATGCTGTTCAACAAGAAAACAAAAGAACAGTAAGAAAAAAACATTATAACAATGTGTAAGCACAATAAACCATGTTTGTGGATTATTCAGCCAGGTTATCGGTTACAGTCTCTGGCTTAAGGATTTTGGTTGGAATAGGAGCATCAGAGACAGGCTTCTGAAACAGGCTGCTGTCTCGGTTCATTCCTGCTGCTATAACAAAATATCTTCAACCAGGTAATTTATAAATAATATAAATTTATTTCTCACAGTTCTGGAGGCTGGGAATTCCAAGATCATGGCACCACAAGATTTGGTGTCTGGTGAGGGCTCATCTCCTGCATCCAACATGATACCTTCTTGCTGTGTCCTCACATGACAGAAGGGCAAAAAGGGCAAAGCAGGCTCCCTCAAGCCCTTTTATAAGGGCACTATCTCCATACATGGAGGCAGGGCCCTCATGATCTAATTACATCCTACAGTCCTCACTTAATACTATTTTACTAGGGATTAAATTTCAGCATGAATTTTGAAGGGACACATATATTCAAACCATAGCAACTTTATTCCTGTTTTTTCAGATGTTAGAATGAAAATCACCAGTCAACTGCCTTGGGAAGTTTAGTCTTTTATCTTTTCCTAACCAAGTTAAGGGAGCTTGGTCTGCTTTCTCAGGAATGTTTGACTCTGGATGTCCCTCTTCATCCATAATTCATGAGCACTATTGGTGCTACTACATACATTTATACAGCCTTTTACATGCATGAACACACTGCCTGGCTCTGGAAGCACGATTAGAAAATGTTGTGCCTGTGGGTATTTTTGAGCATTTTCATTTGCCCAAAAGCTAAAGAGTGTCTGCTCTGGCTATGACAGACATTAACATTCACAGTGTCATCTCCTTTGTTCAAGAAAAAAGAAATCTGCTGGGAGTCACACAGCTCTAAATTGAAATCTGTGCACATTTACACTTACGTGTTTTAAAGAGCTGGTTTAGAATAGTGGTTTACAGCATATGAGTTCTAGAGCCAGGCTGCTTGGTTCTTTTTTTTGTTTTTAGATGGAGTCTCACTCTATCGCCAGGCTGGAGTGCAGTGGCATGATCTTGGCTCACTGCAACCTCTGCCTCCTGGGTTCAAGTGATTCTCCTGCCTCAGACTCCCAAGTAGCTGGGACTACAGGCCTGCACCACCATGCCCAGTTAATTTTTGTATTTTTATTACAGATGGTGTTTCACCATATTGGCCAGGATGGTCTCGGTCTCTTGACCTCGTGATCCGCCCTCCTTGGCCTCCCAAAGTGCTGGGATTACAGGCATGAGTCACCGCGCTCGACCCTGCTTGGTTCTCTTTTCTTCTCTTCTCTTCTCTTTCTTTTATTTTCTTTCCTGAGATAGAGTCTTGTTTTGTCGCCCAGGCTGGAGTGCAGTGGCGTGATCTCAGCTCACTGCAACCTCCACCTCCTGGATTCAAGTGATTCTCCAGCCTCAGCCTCCCGCGTAGCTGGGACTACAGGCACGCACCACCACGCCCTGCTAATTTTTGTATATTTAGTAGAGATGGTGTTTTGCCATGTTGGCCAGGCTAGTCTCAAACTCCTGACCTCAGGTGATCTGCCTGCCTCGGCTTCCCAAACTGCTGGGATTACAGGTTGAGCCACCACGCCCGGCCCTGCTTAGTTCTTAATTCTGTCAGTGAATAGTTGCATGAGCTTGGGCCAGTGGCCAGTCTGCATCTCAGTTTCCTTACATAAAATGAGAATGATGGAGCTGGCATCATAGATACGGTGGATGATTACAGAGGACAGCTCAGTGCTTGGGTAAGTAGTAAGAACTCAATCAATATAAAGATTTTGAATAATCTCTCATTATTCAAAATTCTGAAGCAAAGGCAGGATTTACTTTACAAGGTAAACCCAGATGGAAGCAGTGCCCACTTGAGTGTTTGGCTTCTCTTTTGTGTCTAAGACCACATATAACAATAGCATTCTAACAAAAAGAGCTTTGAGAAGCAGAGGGTGCAGCCAGCCTAAATTTCCCTCTCATGTTCTGAAAGCCTGCAGCCATTCTCTCCCAGGACAAACTATTTACAGATTCTAAGTGTTTGGCTTCCAAGTCCCCAAAATACAATCCATTTAGAAAAGCATGACAAATTCCTCGTTTGAAATTCCAAATGTGACTCCCAGGCTCTGACTAGTACTGAGAACTGTTAGGGAAAAGAAAGAAAAGAGGGGAAGCTATTCTTCTTTAGCTCTGATCCTTCTGCAGAATTTATCTTTCTAAGTATACCCTGTGGACAACTGACATCAGAATCACTGGGGGGAACCTGCTGCAAAGGGACTCTCAGGCCTCATCCTGGACTTCCAGGTGTGGGCAAGAGAGGCCCATCCCTTGGGCCCTCATGGCCCCCCAGCCCTCCTTCATCCACACCTTCATCCTCATGGGGTGAGTAGCTTAGTCCATAAGACCATGACTCCTGCACATGGAGACATGGCCTCCCTAATGCTGGGGTACCCACATGTGATATAAGAAATATATTTAGTCTTTGTCCCAGGTTTCTGGCATAGACCTCCTAAGACCCTTGGGTTTTCCACAGTGATAGGAGTGCCTTGTGTAAACCCTTTTCAATCATATCTGAATTTATGTTAATAAGTAGATTTAGAATAGGGCCCCTGGAGAGCCTCAGGATAGGGTGGATCACCAGACAGATAAAGTGACTAAAGGGTTGGAACTTTCAGGTCCCCTCACTAACCTGATGGGAGAGCTAAAGATGGAGTTATAAAAACCCTTAAATAATGATGTAAAGCTTCCAGGTTGGTGAATACCTTCATGAATTAGGAGGGTAGCACACCCCAGCTCCATAGGATCATAAGCTCATGTTCTTGGGACTCTTCCAGACCTTGTCCTGTGCCATGATTTGAATGTGTTCCCTCCAGAGTTCAGGTGTTGAAACTTAATGGCCAATGTGATGGTATTAAGAGGGGGGGCAAACAAGAGGTGATTAGTTCAAGGGTCCTTTTCTCATGAATGTGATTAAGGTCCTTAGAAAGGCTTTTGATAGCATTGGCCTCTCTTGCTCTTCAGTCTTCCATCATGTGAGGACACAGCATTCCTCCCCTCTGGAAGATGCGGCCCTTACCAGACAACTGAACCTGCTGGCGCCTTGATTTTGGATTGTCAAACCTCTAGAACTATGAGAAAATAGATTTCTGTTCTTTATAAATTGCCAGTCTCAGGTATTTTGTTATAGCAGCACAAAGCAGACTACTATATCCTATATACTCTTCATCTGGCTGTTGATCCGTATCCTTCCTAATGAACTGTAAATCTAAATGTAAGTAAAGTGGATTTTCTGAGTTCTGTGAGCTGTTCTAGAAAATTATTGAAGCTGAGGACGTGTTGTGGGAACCCCTGACTTATAGCTGGTTGGTCAGAAGTATGAGTGATCCAAGTCTTGCAACTGTCATCTGAAGTGGGGGCAGTCTTGTGGGACTTAAGCTGTGGGGTCTGCACTAACTCCAAGTAGCATCAAAATTGAATTGAATGGTTGGACATCCAGCCAATGTTGGAGAAGAGATTGGTGTCAGAAAATACTCCATCAAGATATCAAAATTCCCTTCCCAACTGCCCTAAGACCCCTTTCTAGGCCCTCTTACTCTTCCTTTTATGGCAG
Source organism: Macaca fascicularis (assembly GCF_037993035.2). NCBI lineage: Eukaryota > Metazoa > Chordata > Mammalia > Primates > Cercopithecidae > Macaca > Macaca fascicularis. The sequence continues at coordinate 78,467,712 of NC_088384.1, forward strand.
ACCTTACACTCATTTTGCATAGGTCTAAGTTCAATAGCGACCAAGGGGTAGGTGTCTGAAAGGGAGTAAGGACAGATCTTGAATGTGTGTCTAATTCTATGTGCAGAAGATCCTTCATGGTGCAAGAAAGTATAGAAGTGGGTGGGAAGTAGAAAGACAAGGTGAAAGGCTATGGGTTGAGAGCTTTCTTTTGTCTCAGATCCTGCAAATATTAAGAAGTGGTGGTCCTGAGCTTCAGAATCAGAATGTCTGAGGATGGTGGGTGAGAATCTTGCTAGTATCACTGAATTGATTTAAACAGAAGTCTTCAACCTTGGCGTATATTAGAATCACCTGGGTAGCTTTTAAAATGTCCAGGCTCTTCCCCTGATGCCCACATCAAGATTTTTGGGGCTGAGACCAAGACATCAGTATTTCTCAAAGTTCCTCTGATTCCAATATTTAGCTTAGTTTGAGAGTCCTGGACTAAGAAGATTAGAAAGGCAAATAAAGAAGTGAGATGGGTGGTTGGCAAGATGTCAGTGTAGTGGAGGTGGGACTTATGGTGAAAGATAAATCATGGGCTTCCTAAAGCTAGCAGCTTCTACTCTGCTCCAGTGGACAGTTGCCATATATGGAAGCAGACTTGCCCTGGCCAGATCTTCCCAGTCTTCAAGAGAAGTTTCAGGTGCTCATATGAAACTTCATACTTCAGCAGCAGCTAATTCTTTACTGTTTTAATCAATATGATACAAGCCAGGGGAAACAGCTCCTGTCATGATTTGGTGTTTAAGCTGGCTAGTTTGGGCTTCTGAGTTAGAATCTTCCTACTCAAAGTGTTGTCCACAAACCAGTAACATCAGCATGACCTGGGAGCTCATTTTAAAGTCAGTAATGAAGTATACTTGTTACAAGGTGCACCTAGACCTACTCTATTAAAATATGCATTTTAATAGAACTTCACGTTGATTAGCATGCATATTAAAGTTTGAGGATCCCTGAGTAGTAGGTTGTAACAGTGTTGTGCTACCAAAACCCAAACCATAGGTGATATGGTTTGGATTTGTGTCCTCCCTCAAATCTCATATTGAATTGTAATCCCCATTGTTGGAGGAGGGGCCTGCTGGGAGGTGATTTGATCATGTGGGCAGATTTCTCCCTTGTTGTTCTCTATTACGTGAGTGAACATAACTATAACTCACTATTATGTGAGTGAGTTCTCATGAGATCTGGTTGTTTTAAAGCATGTGGCACCTCTCCCTTCACTCTATTCCTCCTGCTCCAGCCATGTAAGACGTGCCTGCTTCCCCTTAACCTTCCGCCATGACTGTAGGTTTCCTGAGGCTTCCCCAGCCATGCTACCTGTACAGCCTGCAGAACTGTGAGCCAAATAAACTTCTTTTCTTTATTAATTACCCACTCTCAGGTAGTTCTTTAGAGCAGCGTGAGAATGGACTAATACAATAGGTGTGATTCCTTTGTGTGATACCAGTTTTGCTGGGTTTTGTGATTATGGAATTATATAGCACCTGCTGTGTGTCTCTACAATCAACACCTCCTTACAGGACACTTGGCAGCCAGATGTATCTTCCGATGTGTCCCCATTAGTCAAACACAACCTTTCAGTCATGTTCTACCTTTCTGAAAGGTGAAAGAGAAGAGAAACTCTTTTTCATTTTTTCAAAAATAATTATTAAAATGTCCTTGTCTCCCCATACTGTTCATCGAGGCCCTTAGAAAGGTCACGTCCCCTGTTGTTCCACATATTCACAGATTTTTTTCCTCAGCACTTTAGTTTTAATCTTGATTACGCTCTTGTCATTATAATCCAACTAAACTGATGAAAAGCAGACTTGAAAAACCCTGGTATAATAGAAAGATAATTGACTTGGATGAAAGTTGAGCAAATTACAGTTTGGAGTAAACTTCTTTTATCTGGGCAACATATGTAAATAAGTTCATTAGAAAGAAATAAGTCCAAGCATGGTGGCTCACACCTGTAATCTCAGCACTTTGGGAGGCCAAGGCGGGTGGATCACCTGAGATCAGGAGTTCAAGACCAGCCAGGACAACATGGTGAAAACCCATCTCTACTAAAAATACAAAAAAATTAGCTGGGCAAGGTGGCCTGTAATCCAAGCTACTCGGCTGAGGCAGGAGAACTGCTTGAACTTGGGAGTTATTGTGACACTGCACTCCAGCCTGGGCAATAGAGTGAGACTCCATCTCAAAAAGAAAAAAAAAAGAAAAAAGAAAAAAAAAAAGAAAAATAAAAGAAAAAAGTCTTGCAGGAGGATTTATCAATTTTATTAATCTTTTCAGGTAAATAAACCAAACTTTTAGCCTTGTGGATTTTCTCTATTGCTGTCTGCTTTCTATTTTGCTGATTTCTGCCCTCATTTTTAGTATTTCATTCTTTTACTTTCTCTGGGTTTAATATGCAGTTTCTTTTCCAGCTTCTTGAGATAGAAACTTACAGCATTGACTTTCATCCTTTCTTCTTTTTTAACATATACTTTTAAATCTCTGCACTTTCTTTCAAACGTTGCATAAGCTTACACGTTGCATGTTGTTTTGGTATGTTGTATTCTCATTGTTGTTTAGTTCAAAATATGTTCTTGTTTTTATCTTGTTTTTTCTCTATTTTTTTAATCCATGAGTTATTTAGAAGGCTATTACTTATTTTCCAAATTTTGAATATACTTACTTATTTTCCTGTTACTGATTTCTAGCTTAATTCCACTATGGTCAAAACATATACCCCGCATGATTTCAAGATTTCGAAGTTTTGAGTCTTACTTTACGACCTAGTACATAGTCTTTGTTCATAAATCTTCATTATGTACTTAGTGCGTATTGTATTATATAGCTGTTGAATGTAATGCATTAAATATGTGATTTATATTATGTTTGTCAATTGTGTTAAACAAATTCTCTGTGTTCTTAGTGATTTTCTCTTTCTTTTTTTTTTCCTTCTTGCTTGTTTTGTTAGTAACAGAGACGGATATGTAAAAATCTCCATCTGTGATTGTGGATTTATTTAATTCCCCCTATAATTGTCAACCAAAAAAAACGCCTGATATAGTTGTTAACATTAGATGAAGTAGCTGGGTGCGGTGGCTCACGCCTGTAATCCCAGCACTTTGGGGGGCCAAGGTGGGCTGATCACGAGGTCAGGAGATCGAGACCATCCTGGCTAACATGGTGAAACCCAGTCTCTACTAAAAATATATGTATAAAAAAAAATAGCCAGGCATGGTGGCAGGTTCCCATAGTCCCAGCTGCTGGGGAGGCTGGGGCAGGAGAATGGCGTGAACCCAGGAGGCGGAGCTTGCAGTGAGCCAAGATCACGCCACTGCACTCCAGCCTGGGCGACAGAACGAGACTCTGACTCAAAAAAAAAAAAAAAAAAAATTAGATGAGGTAGCCTTAAGGCAGCCCAACCCAACAGAACCTTCTGTGATGATGAAAATGTTATCTGTGCTCTCCCATAGGGTAACCAATAGCCCTATTGAGCAATTAAAATGTGACTAGCACAAAGGAGGGGCTGAATTTTTTTAAATTTCTTTAATTAATTTAAATTTAAATAGGCACATGGCTAGTGGCTACTGTATCGAACAGCATTACTTCAAGGCAAGAAAATACAGAAAGGACATTTCATAATAAAGAGAACAATGTATTTGAGAAACTATACTAAAAAGGTATACACCCAATATTTATACCTTCAAACTACATGAAGCAAAAATTAACAGATCTAATATACATAGATATGTTCGAAGAGATAATGCTTATAACGTGGGGACTTCCTATATCTTTCCTGCCTGCAAAACACCAGAACACCCTAGTCACCAAAAGAAATCATGATCTGTTTAATTGGGAAGAAAAACGTAATCTAGTACTTTAAATCTGTAGTCTTAAAGATGCATGCACATGTTCAGGGGATAAAAGGAAAGATGATCTATTAGAATATGGGAAAAGTGTACTAGAATTTCACTTGTAGGGGAAATTAGCTTTACTCATACCTATTATCAGTGTTGACACTGGCCCCATATTAGTTTGTTAAAAGGTTATGAGTGACTTACAGGGCTTGAGGCCTTCTGAGGAAAGAAGAGGGCACCACACCTCCCCCGCCCCACTTTTTTTTGAGACCAGGTCTTGCTTTGTCACCCAGGCTCGAGTGCGGTGGTATGATCATAGCTCATTGCCTTGAACTCCTGGACTAAAGTGATCCTCCTGGCTCGGCCTCCCAAAGCACTAGGATTACAGGCATTAGCCATGGCACCTGGCCTGTCCCACACGTTCGAGGACTTGGACAGTGGTGCCCTTGCTTATATAATGACTTTTCAGCTCGTTTCAACACATCCAGTGTACACATGCTCAGATTAAATGGATTTACAGGCTACCTTATCTATTTTAGCCAAACAAACCCTCACCAAATGGACTAAACCCTGCAAAGACAGGGAGATGAACTACATGAGCAAGTGTGCCAACGGCAAACACAAGGAGAACGGCAGAGTTGACTTTTCTCCTTTCCTACATTCCGAGGTGAAAACAATCAGATATTGCAGGAGAATCCATTTTAAAAGTAATTTTATGAAGAAGACTATCTGAAATATGTATTTACTTTCTCACAGCTGTGAGCCTTGCCTTAAGTGTATGGCATGTTAATGAAAGTGACAAGCCATTGTAATTAGCAGACACTTAAAAATTAAGTGTCCAACAGAAAGTCAAACCTTTACAACTGGTAGATGGGAATGAATAAAAGGAGTGTAATAAAGCAGTAGCCTTGACAAAGGATGCACGTCTTCCATTTTAATCTTTAAATCTGTGTGAGGAATCTTCTTTCCCCCCAGCAGTGACAGCCATTAAAACTAAATATGAAAAAGACAATCCAAACTTAAGATCAGAGTTTTGGATTCCTGTATCAAAGTGTTAAGTGAGGAGTTTTGAAAATAATAAAGTCTATTCAAACATATGGACTCTCTATTTTGAGGACAAAGATTTGTGTTGAATAATTAACAAATAAAATAAAACATTTTCATCTTTATTCTTTTTCATTATTTATATTTTATTATAATTTAAAATATATATTACACATTCATTTATAGTGAACATATATATGTGTTAGTCTAGTAATACCTACAATGTAAAAATGGATATGCAAATAAGTGAATATGCCTATGATGGGGGCTGTGAGTGTCTAATTTTTAGAGGCATGAAATGGAAAAGTTTGGATACCACTGCCGCAAATTACTGGCCTAATATTTAATTTTGCTCTAGTGGAAAACTAAAAGGTATTGGGTTGCCAATGCCCAACTTTAATTTTCACAAAAATAAAATGTGCCAAAGCCAGGAGAACTTTGAAATAGTTACTACCTTACAGGGGTTCCATTATTTATAGTGTAGAAATTCCACAAAATTTCTGTCTAGGTGATGCTACCAGGTTATGATTTATTTACAATTTGGTAAAACAAAATGGGTGAAAGATTGCCATCCTTCAAGTTCAAATACTCATTTTTAACTCAGATTTTGTAGGGTTTCTAATATTTTTAAAACTTAATGTGTAAGTTAACATCAATTAAATAATATATATCCAAATATATATTAGGTTGGTATAAAACTAATTGTGGTTTTAGCCATTACTCTGAATTGCAAAGATCGCAATTACTTTTGCACCAACCTAATAAGTTTTTCTCCTTTATATTTTGGCCTGTTGTTATTGCAAAATCATTTAACTATTAAGGGAGGAAACCACCCCTTATATTGTCCTATGCGCAATTTCTGCCTCCAAAGAAAGAAGAAGTAAACACTAAAACGCAGAAATGGAATCCACAGGCAGATAGCCCAGCACCGCGCCCTGGGCCTGGTAGTTAAAAATCAACCCCTGACCTGACTGCTTGTGTTATCTATAGATTCCAGACATTGTATGGAAAAGCATCATGAGAATCCCTGTCCTGTTCTGTTCTATTCTGATTACCAGTGCATGCAGCCCCCAGTCACATACGCCCTGCTTGCTCAGTCGATCACGACCCTTTCACTTGTGCCCCCTTCGACTTGGAAGCCCTTAAAAGGGACAGGAATTGCTCACTCAGGGAGCTCGGTTTTTGGAGACGTGAGTCTGCCGATGCTCCCAGCTGAATAAAGCCCTTTCCTTCTACAACTCCATGTCTGAGGGGTTCTTGTCTGCTGCTCGTCCTGCTACACTATCAAGTCTATGAATAAAACCTATTATGTACAGAATCCACATAATCTCTTAAGTTCAAATCAAAATAATACAAAACGTTTCAGTAGAAGATTTTGCATTGCCACGAAGCACTTTATGTGGTTTAAAATCACACTTCTGAATAAATTGTAAGGCTAGACTTACAGTCAAAACCAGTAATCATTAACAAGAAGTTCTAATAATAAATAGCTGTTTATTTGATAAAAGGTTGACAATAGCCACCAAAATTAAATACTAAAAATTCGTATTAAAATATCATGCACTTTCTATGTAAGCATTTTTTACTGATTGTTTGCTTATCTCTGGGCTTGAATTAGATGGTTCTGATCATTCTCTCCAGGTTTTTAAACTATTACGAAGCACGGCATGTGTAGTGGTCAAATCTCATTCAATCTTACACTGATGTCATCATTTCCTTGTTTTATCTGAATAGTGGTTATGTAAGCCAAGGTGCTTTCAAACCTATCGGCAAAGATTATTAATACTATAATAGGGGTTGGGCAATGTTAATGTCTTATTTCCATTTACTCTCTATTATCCCCAAACAGAGAACATATCAAATAACTAGGTTTTGCAGCAAGCTAAATAATTAAGGCCTCTCCAAACAAGTTCATTTCAATAAAATGACCCCATGATGATACCACAGGTGTGAATCACATATCAAGGACACGCACTCAGAGTCCATTGAGAACTTAAATTTGAAACCGCAGAGTCTGACACCTCCCTGACACAAATACAACCAACAGAAACTGTGACCTGCGTGGTTCAGAGCTTATTTCCTTCATTGGCATCCTGAATTTCTAATTTTAATATCAATTAGCACAAGTGTAAGAGTGAAGATATATGTCCGGAGTTGCATGCACACATATACCCCTTGCCAGCAAAGGATTTGTCTTATGGAAAGACAGAGGGAGGAAGGCAGAAAAAACTCGATATTCAACAGAACAAAGAATTAAGAGAGCTGTTGATCTTAATCACAATCATTGTACTGATTTCCTTTTAGTAAAGATCTGTTTTAGAAGGAAAATGGTAAACAAATTAGCCTCATGATTCCCGCAAGGGGAAAAATAATTTGTATTTATAACAGTCACGATAAAGTGTTCTGTTCTTTAAAATATGGCCCCAACTAAAGGTAATTATGGTAACAGTGACAAAGAGTATTGTTTTAGAAATGACTCCATAAAATGATTTAATAGCCATTACTCACGCATTTTAAGGAAACTGTCTTGTAGGAGAACACCAGGCTGTTTCTCTATATAGGTTGCAATCATAGAAAATGGTGATGTCTTATTATTTTTTTAAGTTATTGTTGCAGGATGCTATGCATGCATATAAAATAAAAGCTGATGGCCAGGCACGGTGGCTCGCAGCTGTAATTCCAGCACTTTGGGAGGCCAAGGTGGGCGGATCACCTGAAGTCAGGAGTTCGAGACCAGCCTGGCCAATATGGTAAAACCCCATCTCTACTAAAAATACAAAAATTGGTTGGGCGTGGTGGCAGGCACCTGTAATCCCAGCTACTCTGGAGGCTGAGGCAGGAGAACCACCTGAACCCAGGAGGCAGAGGTTGCAGTGAGCTGAGATCGCACCACTGCACTCCAGCCTGGGTGACAAGAGCGAAACTCCATCTCAAAATAAATAAATGTAGAATAAAAGCTGATTTCAAATTTAAAAAGAGGGGGAAGTGATTTAGTACGATATGCAGCTCAGACTACATTTTTCTTGATGAGATTCGGTCTTAAAGGGGTCTCTGCCAAATTCAAAGAGAAAATGAAATCAATGGAGGGTTCTGTGTTGAATTTCCTCTTATGGCATTTATGAAGTTATTGCCTCCAAAAAGAAAGCATGCAGGCCAAAGCAAAGTTATGAAAGTCTGGAACTTTAAAAGAGGGAATCCACAGCTTGTTCTGAGACCATTTGCTCAAGCCAGTCCCTCTACAGATGTGCCACCTTTGCCAGGCATCCTGCAAGACCTAACTCATTGTTTTCCACCCAGCTCACTACGTTCTTGCTACTGTGTAGCTTCCTCATAGCGCTCACTCTATTTTTGGAGCTTCTGTCAACCTATGGCCCATGTCACACAGTCTAGTCCTTGTCTCATCTCTTCATTCCACTTGGCTATGTTGCCCTAGTGAGATTACTAAAAGCAGAGACTGTGCCCCTTCTTCTTTAGAAGCTCGCTCCATTTCTAGATTGGCTGACTGAGGCACAGGGCTATGCTTAAGGCTTTGGCTCATCTAGGAAGAGACCCATTAATACCGCTTCAGTTCAGTCTGTGAAGCAGTACCTAGGGGCCCTGTGAATGCCGGAGAATAATTCCCAGTGGTTCTATGCGATATGAACAGAACATTGAAGAAAATATGTGAAAAAAAACCTGATAACATATAAATCAGCCCTGATTATGTTAGAGTCCACCACATAAGCCTTTTTTTTTTTTTTTTTTTTTTTGACAGAGTCTCTCTCTCTCTGTCACCCAGGCTAGAGTGCAGTGGCGCGATCTCGGTTCACTGCAACCTCTACCTCCCGGGTTCAAGTGATTCTCCTGCCTCAGCCTCCCAAATAGCTAGGACTACAGGCACGTGCCACCATGCTCAGCTAATTTTTGTATTGTCAGTAGAGACTGAG